>NW_026000229.1:26262780-26288882 GCF_001458135.2 Marmota marmota marmota | reverse complement strand
CGGTTCGCTCCGGCCGCAGCCGCCCGCCGCTCCTTCACGGGAGGTAACCTCCTTCTCTCGCAGGGAGCCCGGAACAGGCCGGTCTGCAGCCAGCGACAGCCCGCTCCGGTCAGGACTGGCGAGTTGGAGTTAAGGTGAAGAAAATCAAAGTGGCCCTGGTGGACTGAACTCTTGGCCCCGGGCGTTGGGGGCGACTTGGAGCTCCCAGAACTTTTATGTGCAGGTGTGGGAGGACGTTTTCCTCCAGACCGCACTCCCCGAGCAGGCAAAGCGAGATTCCGAAGCTCCCAGAGGAGGTAAAAAATTCACCCTAGGCGGAAATCAGCGCCGAACCTGCTACGGGTGGGCGCCCACCACGACTGACTGGGTGGTTTAGGAAAATGGGAGGGACTTCTGGCTTTTCTGAGGTTTCTCAGTTACTTGACCCTCCACAGCCTCAGGGTGCTGGAAGCCGGTGAGGAGAGGAGAGGTGTTAACCCCTCCTTTTACACTGACACCTACCTGGCTTCCCAAGCTCTAGGGTTCTGCGGTTCTTCTAGCCAGGCCCACGACAGACCACAGTTGCAGGGCTTCCCCCAGAGTCTTCCCCTGTGCAGTCTGACTAGAACACTCCTCTGCCTCTGTGTCCTCAGTGGGGACTTAGTTCCTGTTCTGGAGCCTCACTTCCCCAAACAGGTAAGGTGAGCCAGGTTCACTCCTAAGGTACCTCACTTCTGTCATAAACACTGTCACACAGTTTATTGCACTAACTCCCCTGCTAGATTATAAGCTCTGTTAGGCAGGGACACCAAACACATAGTAGATACCCCGTAAATGTTGGCAAACGATGTATGCATGCAGCCATCAACTGTTAAGGTGCACCCAGCTCTCCAAGAAATTCCCTCACCAACCCTGACTTTCTAAGTCTGCAGGAAGGAAATATCTCCACACATACCTCATCCTCAAGCCTTCCTCCCGTCTTTTGAGCAGAGCCTTTTGCTTCAGTCTCCATGGAGACTGAAAAAGTTGTGGGAAAAGATCAGGAACTATTTTCTGTTATCTGAGCTCTGCCATAATTAGCTCTGTGGCCTTAAAGATCCTAAACGTCTCTGGAACTCAAATTAGAGCTTACTTATCCATTAGGTGCAGTTCCTAGGACCCATGATATTTTTACAAAGAACAGCAATGTGGAGAAAAAGAGAAAGGCAGAAAAAAAAAGAACTTCTGGATTGAAAAAAAGTGTTGTAAAAATATAATAGCTTATTGGTTTTTAAACCAAGATAGTCACTGACATTGTTGAGCTTTATCTTAGCCCTGTGATCCTGGAAAACAGAAAGGGTTAAAGAAACCCTCCCACCCCTTTCATTTCTAGAAACAACTTACTACAAGGAACCATCCTTTACCTTATGGCTTAAGTAAAACTCACCAATGCCACTCTTGTTTACCTATAACCAGTCTGGACATAGACCCTCCAATTCCCCATAAATGATTAACTGGATTGTTGGTACCTAGTGACCAACCCAGAAAAAATAACTATCTGTACTTGACCAAATTCTAGTTAGACTTCCCAACCTTCTCCTGGCCCTGAAGTTTGACCCACCGTCAGCCCAACCATTGCACAACCCTCTAACAATCCCTTATGTAAATACACTGACCCCCAATAAAACCTTCTCTTTCGACTGTAAGATCATCCAAACTAGTTTGGCCCACTTTTCCACATCTTGTTCTCTACAGTGTTGTTTAGTCCTTCCTAGAAAATACTTTTTTCCTGCCTGCCTTTTGAAAGGTTTGCCCATCCCAGGGTCAAAGCTTTCCCCCTACTGCAGTAGTCCCCTTCTCTGTTACAAGTCTCTCCCTTTCTTTTTGCAGGAATTCTTTAAAATAAAGTTTCTTCTTTCATAAGTAGGATTTTCTAAAATTTAATAATTAATATTGTTTATGAAGAAACAGGTTCCCCAAAATGAAAAAGTCTAAAGTCCAATAAAATCATACTATGGACAAATCCTAGACTCCTGCATGTAAAATGAACACATTGTGCTGGATACAAGATCCCTTATGGCTTAACAATGAATGAATTAAAAAATAGAATTGCCAGCTTCTGGCTAGTTAGAGCAACTGAGAGCAACTTACCCACCTCACTTATTCCATATATTACTCATACTTTATGGTTTGTGTTAATGGATCTGGAGCAGTTCCTATGCCTGGTTTATGGGGTGCTTGAGGACTGTTTTTCTGAAAGTCTCACCCTGTGGATACAGATGTTTGATCATGCACTAACCAACATGCATTACTTTGCTTTCGACACAGTAGATATTGCTTAAGGTAATTGTGTGGACTTCCCTCCACCCTGCCCCACTTTTTTCCTGTTTTATGATTTATGTATTACAAGTAAGATACTGTAACTAAAAAATCTCTGTAATTTCTAGAGTACAAACCATATGACATATATGCAATGTTATTTCTCAGCCATACAACTAAAATTTCATAAATTTCATAAATTCTTTAAGAGGAGCTGACTTGGCTCAAGTTTTTAGTATAAACTAATTTTTCAAAGATTTATACATAGAAATAAATATACAGAAGAGGGGGGACTGGGATTATGGCTTAGTGGTAGAAGCACTCACCTAGCACAGGTGAGGCACTGGGTTTGATCCTCAGCACCCATAAAGATAAATAAATAAAGATAAATAAATAAAATATGTCCATCTACAACTAAAAAATCTTAATATATATATATATAGAGAGAGAGAGAGAAAGAAGAGGGAGGAGAAAAAATATTTTTCTAAACCACGCCAATCTAAATTAACCATTATTATCCATACTTATTGTAGTGTATTTCTTCTTTTTAAAAATGTTTTACATAATTATGATATTATATGGGTATAATTTATATTATTTCTCTATGACATTAAATTATAAGAAGTTTGTCTTGTTGCTACATTATCTTAATAACTATCCTTTTTCATAGCTGCATAATAGATTACTAAATGAGTGCTTCGTAATGTACCTACTTCCCACTTGCATTTGTTTTTAACTTTTAGTTCAAATGTGCTGTGTTGAATACTTTGTTAGTACAGATTTCTGGAAGCAGAATTGCTAAGTCAAAATGTGTCACCATTTATATGCCTCTCAATCCATCTTTCCAGGTTGATATCCAGAGATAAAGCAGTTGAGTCCTGCAAAATATAAGGGAGCCAGTGTCTCCACTCCTAGCATAGGGGATTGAATACATATATCTTCAGTGTGTGTTGTTTTGATGCACTGGATTGACTATTAACTCCATGAGAGTATGGGCTGTGCCTGTTTACTCACCATCCTATCTCCTTACTCTAATGTCAGAGGCCTCACCACCTCCATCTGCATCACCTTTTGGCTCCTGATTGCATTTAAGTTTGGGTCTCTAGAATTCTTTTGTGCTCTCAGAAAAGCATCTTAAATTACAAAAATATCTCCTCCTTTTCTTCCCACTACATTAATAGGGATAGCCAACCCAGTATGTTTTACTTTTTAATCTCTTATCTCTAAACTGTGGGATTCAGGAATTTGAACAACAACAAAAAAAATACAAATATTTCATTTGCAGCTTGAAATGTGTTTCTTTGCTGATAAGATGTTGTCCAATGTGAACTTTGAACGTCTTTAAGAAATAAAGGATTTTTACTAGATAAAATAAATATCCCTGGAGGTATGTTGTGATTTAACTTCTGACATGTTATAATGGAAAAAATGACTAAAAATAATAAGGAAATTAGTTGGGACTGTCAGTAAATATTTCTTAACTTGTAATGGTGTACTATATGTCCCAAAATTCTTTGCTATTCTTCTCTTTGGTGAGGACTTAGCTCCCTTCCCCTGGAGTATGGGACTTACTTAGTGATTGCCTTCCAGCAAATAAAATATGGTAGAAGTGATGGAGAATAATTATCAAATGTAGATCACAAAGTGACATTGTAACTTACATCTTGTTCTCACTCTCTCTGAAGAAAGACATGCCGTGAAGACATTTATGCAACTCTATGCAAAGGCCCTATATTTAGGATCAGAGGCCTCTCTGTAGTAGCCATCAAGTCCCTGAGGCCTCTCTGTGTGAAGGTGCCTTCTTATAAATCTGTCAAAGAGATCCTCTAGCCCCAGTGAGACTATTAGCCTCAAGTAGTACCTTAACTGCAACCTCATGAAAAATCTTACACCAGAAACACACAGTTTGGCCACTCCCAACTCCCCGATTATAGCTACTCTGTTGTAATAAGTGTTTATTGTTTCTAATTCACTAAGTTCTCTATTAGATTACTAATAGAGAACTCATGAAGAATGTTCCCAGATGATGATATGTTGAAGATGGTAATGCTAATAATATCTGACATTTTTAAAGTTGTCTGTGTTATAATGTCCTTTATATCTTCTAAAAACCTTTGATAGCCTGAGCTATTTGGGCATTGGCAGTCCAGTATTTTTTTTTTTTTGACAGTCCAGTATTTGGCCCTGTTCCTTGTGTATACAAAATCCACCTTCCTTAGGAGTTAGAGCCTATTTTTTCCTGGAGAAGCTGTAAAACAACATCATTGCTTACTGTTCAGTACTCCATTAAACTTAAGACATGGATCCATGTTTTTAGGTTCTTTCAACCAGAGTCACAGCCTCAGACAAAATGTATACTTATGAGGGAGGTGGCAGCACCTGGCTGTAGATTCCAGAGTCAGTATATAGTGTTTCTAGTAGTTGCCGCTAGATGGACAAGGACCACTAGCTGAGTATCAGTGGTACAGGCTTCAGTTTCAGTATCTACACCCAGCTCATGGCAGCGATGTTTCCATGGGGCCATTTTTGTGGTATAATTTTGGAATTTTTCATGACCACATAAACATCCAAATTTACATTTCCATCTCCTAAGAGAGATTGATATTCTTTTATAAAATCCTTTCTGTTCAGATTATCAAGTGTTGCTTTCTCTTATACACAAGTAAAAACCCTGATATAGGTAGTATCCTCATTTTTACAGATGAGAAAATTTAGAATCAAAGTTGTTAAATGATGTGTCACTAGATACAAGTAGCAAGTGATACAGTTATAGATTAATTAGTATGGATTGAGCTAAACTGGCTGCAGTGGTGTACACTTCTAATCCCAGAAACTGGGGAGGGTGAGGCAGGAGATTTTAAGTTTGAGGCTGGTCTCAGCATCTTGGCAAGACCTTAAGAAGCTTAGTGAGACTTTGTCTCAAAAATAAAAAGGAATGAGGATGTAGCTAGACAGATCAGTGGTAAAGTGTCCCTGGGTTCAATCCCAGGTACCAACCCATACCCCAAAACAAATCAGATTGATCTAAACAAACTAACATTCAAATTTAGAATTTAAAACACAAAGATTTTAATTAATATTTTTTAAAAAAGAATTATTTTTCTTTAAACCAGATAAAATTCTAGTTCTCTTCCCTAATTCATATATTAAGCACAAACATGATGACATTGAGTCCCTATTGTTTCAGAAATTGATCATCTTTTCCTAAGCTTTCTTGATTTTGCATAGACACTGGTTCCTAGAAATGCTCTTTTCTTCTCTGTCTCCCACCCACTTTTGTCAATTTTCCTTGTCTTCAAACCCAGGTTTTGCAACTTCTTTTGGGTCTTGGAGAGAGGGTAATTATTCTCACCCATCCTGAAATCTCTCCGAATTTCTATCTATGATAAAATGATTGTTAAGCTTATTTGTCTGTCAACCCACCCATCCCAAAGAAAGGAGTAGACTCCAGACCTTGCCCTTATGATAGAGGAGTTTAGGATGATGTTTACTTATTGAACAGGGACCCCAGAGCTGTCTGCTTTAAGAATGTTGACTACTAAGTGTATAACTCCCATTTAGGATATACAGATATTGTTTCAAAAGAAGATTAAATGAATCCTGAACAAGGCCTCAAGAATATTCCATTTGCTAGTTTCTTGAATAGATGGTGAGTACTCCTCTGATTGCAAAAGTCACTAATTGCCAAGTCCAGCCCTTACACAGAGTACCCACTTAAATTTTACTACCTTACGTTTACATTTTAATGCAAACAAAGGATCTCCAGAATTATGTAGAAAACTTCCAAAGTTAAAGAGATTAAAATGTATCCATTAGAAAAGGGATAGGGAAAACACAGACAATTCAGGCAGCAGAAGAAAATTTCAAATAAGAAAATGATATTCTCAGAAAAATTGAACCCATAAAAGCAAGAGTCAGATTAAAATTAAAATGATGCTAAAATGTATTCATTTTTATTGCCCTACATGTGAAACATAAAACTTCAAATCATTTAGAAGAAAACGGTAAAATATTTGTTACTTTGGGTTAGATAAAAAGCATGATCCATAGAAGAAAAAATTGAAAATTTGACTTCCTTAAAGTTAAGAACTTCAGGTCTTCTAATATCACTGTGAAGAGAAAGAAAAGCTGCAAATTCAAAAAAAATATTTGTCAACTACATATCTGATAAATAACTTGTATGCAACTATTTAAAAGAAATATCCAAACTCAGTTACAAGTAAAGTAACAATTGAATTTTTAAAATGCCAAAAGATTTGGCTGATTCACCAAAGATCATATTACAGATAAAAATGAGCTTAAGAAACAATGCTCAAACAAACTAGTTATCTCTATATTAGAATGCTACTCAAGAATAAAAAGGAACCAATTATTAGTCTATGCAAAAACTTGGTTGAATCATGAAGAAAAAGTCAGGTTCAAAAGGTAACAAACAATCTGATTCCATTTATGTGCCCTTCTTGAAAAATAAAATTAAAAACATAAAACAGATTAGTGATTGTCAGGGGGATAGGATACTTTGGGGGGACAGTGGAACTATTCTGTCTTGAGTATATTTGTGGTTATGCCTTGAATCTATTTGCCATTTTCACAGAAATATATTCCAAAAAGTGTGAATTTTACTATATATAAATTTTTTAAAAATAGCTAGGAACTGAATAGTCTTTCATTCAACCATGTTTAACTAAATAGAGAAAGGACATATGTTTATTGGGCTGGGGTTGTGGCTCAGCAGGTAGAATGCTCGTCTAGCATGTGCGAGGCGCTGGGTTCTTCCTCAGCACCACATAAAAATAAATAAACAAATAAAATAAAGGTATTGTGTCCAACTACAATTGAAAAATAAATATTAAAAAAAAAGAATGTGCTTATCATCAGTGTAATGATAAATCATCAAAAGAATGCAAAACTCTTCAGTGCTTGGGGAGGCCAAGAATCATTTTAAGGAATATCACATCAAGATAACATTTCACAAACAGAAATAAATTATGGGTCAAATGATTTCTTTATGCAATATTTACAATAGTCATTTGAATTTTTTTGCAATTTTTGTGGCTCAGAATTAATCCCAGAGTCTTCTCTAAAGCAGAACCTCTCTAAGCCAAAATTACTTGAAATTTAGGAGTCAGAGATTTGCGATCTGCAAATTCTATGCACACAATTAACTATGTGACTGTAAACAAATTACACAGTCTTCAGAGAGAATGATTTTTATCAGTGAGGCAATCCTTGGTAAACAACAAGCAGTATGCACATGTGAGACATGAAAATTGTTAAAATAATTTCTTATGACTTTTGCCGGTAAATGGATGGATCTGGAGATTATCATGCTAAATGAAATAAGCCAATCCCCCCCAAACCAAAGGTTAAATGTTCTCTCTAATATGTGGATGCTAACACATAACAAGTGGGTGGAGTAGATTAGGGAAAGGTGAATGAAAGGAAGGGAGGGTGATGGGAACAAGAAAAACAGTAGAATTAATTGGGCATAACTTTCCTATGTTCATATATGAATATACCACTAGTGAAACTCCACATCATGTACAACCACAAGAATGGATTCTAATTAGAATGTTATATTCCATGTATGTATAATATGTCAAAATACATTCTACTGTCATGTATATCTAAAAAGAACAAATAAAAGAATTTTTGTCCCTGCAGAAGTTCCTTTCCTCCTCCTCCTCTCCCTCTATATCTCCCTCCCTCCCTCCCGCCTCTCCCCCACCTCCATTCTGTCTTGCTACTACGTGACTACAGAACCTAATAATGGGCACCACTACAACTGCAGAGCTCTAGACATAATGCCTACGAAGAAGTACCTTGTCTACAGAACCAGATGTCTCCACCTTATTTATAAACCTGTGTAAGATCATGATGTGTATTCCTGAATATTTATTGTAAAGAGAGTATGTTAGTATTGAGACCGAGAACTTGTTAGGAATTGTGGCTCTAAGTAGTTCCCAAACCTTAAGATTTCATAGATCTATATTTCTTCTTCAGTACAATAGGACAACTATAGAAAAACAATTTATATTTCAAAATGTCTAGAAGAGTATGACTTCCCAAGTCATAAAAATGATTAATGTTTGAAGAGGTGGAAATACTTATTGCCCTGGTTTGATCTTTATACAGTCCATATATGTATTTAATGACCATAATTTACTCCATAAACACGTACAAATATTATGTGTTAATCAAAAATTAAACACCAATAAAAAACATTTCACAGCTCTAAATACAATTTTAAGGAAAATGGAGGAGAACAAACAGGGTAGCCAATTTTTCTTGTGTCCATTAATATCATTAAGAATAAAACAAATGAAAATTGTTAAGTAAAAATAAAAACATACTAAGGTACATTTTAAGTTATAGAATGCCAGAGGATAATCAGATTCTAAAACTTTCCAGAGAGAAAAAACTAAAGGTTACCTGCAAAGGAAGAAGTGTCATTGTCTTCTTGGTCTTAAGTACAATGAAGGATGCTAGAATACAGGATGCTGAGGTCTTCCCGATTTTGAGAATTGATTTTTCCAAATTAGAGCTCTATATCCAGCCAAGTTATCAAACAATTTAAGACATTTTCTTTTCACACATGCAAGAACAAAACACTAAATCTCCCTATGTGCTTTTGTGGAAACCATGGAGGAAATCTTCATTGAAACGAAGAAATGTACCTAATAGAGGAAAGCATGATATCCAGGAATTATGGGAACAGGAGCCAGCATAAGGCACTCAGTATGATATACCTACCCAAACCCCAGAAAGCAGCCAGTCCTTGCAGGAGAAAAAGAAAAATTCAGGAGGACATCTCTAGAGGAGAGGAAAATGGCACGGGTGGATTATTTGACATATAATCATTTTAAAATATTTGCTAGACATTTGTTGGTTCTGTTTGAAGAGTGGGGTGAAAAACAGTAATAAACTAAGCAAACCCAAAGTAATACAGATTCTTAAATAAATCAACATCATTCAGCTATAGTTCTATGAATTAAATAATTATAAACAACAACAATACCACATTTTAGCTAATTGAAAAGAAATCTTAAGCGTTTCATTCAAAGTTGTGTACTTTGTCATGACAAAGCTGGGCTCAAATATCCCCTCAATGGCCACATATCCTCCCCCACCCCCTTTGGTCTCAATAAAGACTTCGATCATTCTAGTAACTGTTTGTTCATTGCTCAAATCGAGGACTTAGTGTTTTTATAAATACACCTTTGAAAAAACATTTGAGTAAAAAATGAGAATTAGATAGATAACCAATTTGTGCATGAGTGTGTGTGTGTGTGTGTGTATGTGTGTTCCTTAACTGGAAGTGGGACTGAAGGTCCTTGGACTGACTTTTAAAGAAGTTATAAGCCTGTATAACATGGAGTTTAAAAAAAATGATGGCAGATCCTTGATTATAGCAGTGCCATTGAACAGTCCTGTAATATAATATTTTAGGTGAAAAGTAACATTTGGACAGGCTATTTTTCTAATACCTGATTTCAAGGTCAAATACATTTCTTCCTCATGTTTGGGAAGTGCCTACATTGAAAGAAAAATGAGAAGAGACAAGTCAACGTATTTTTTAAATGATAGAATTCGGGGTCTTATAAAAAGTGAACATCTGATAATTTGAAACTGTTAGTACAACAGTGACTAAATCTAGTTGCTTTCCATGCCCTAAATGCTTCATACAAGAGCAGAATAATTACCTGAGACCATGTGGTAAAATGAATGACCTTATATGGCATGGGTTTTGCAGTTGCTGTGAATTCTTCTCGGCTATCTATATAAATGACTGCAACATTGTGTATTTAATCATCAGCAAATGGAAGTTTTCAGAAGAAAAACTGCCCCGTAGATTTTAGCACACTCTGACATGACTGAAAGTTAATTCCCAAGATTTAATTTTATTAATATCCCAGAAAGGATCAAGGAACAGTGTAGCCTGTAGCTGGTATCCTACTCTTATATCTGTTATCATGAAATGATCAATCCAAGAACTAGGAGTGAACTCCCATTTATAACAACAGAAAGGGCTTACAGTTGGTCAGTGCGTCTTCAACAAACTCTCATATATATTATTTAACAAGAGTAAAAATTCATAAAAGATGAGGTATATAATGAAATCATTTGCTTTTGACTCTGGTTTTTTAGCAATTTCATCTAATGTCATCTTTTGGAAGTAAACCCTAGTTGTAGAAAGTTGTTTCCTTTGGGTTATCTTTCGAATCTTGGTCCTTTTAAATAAATCTGGTTTATTCCATGGATAAACCACTCTTCATTTATCAATTCCTCATTTCAGAAATACTTCAGATCATCTCACATTTATCTACTCTGATCTACTGATCAAGCCTTTCATGTTCTCTGATTCTTCAATCTACTCACTCCACACATTTGGTTTTAAGTTCCTATTCCTATTATTTCCCTTCCTGTTTTCTCATTACAGCTCCCATATTTTTTGTCCTTTATAATACATATCAAAATTGTGATTATATATTCACTTCCTTATTTATTTGTTTCCCTCACTGAACTATTACAAGCTCCACAATGACAGTGACCTAATCAATTTTTTCACCACTGTATAATTACTGATTACCAGCGCATTTAGCACATCATACACATAATAAATGATTAATAACGTTTGTTAAATAATAAAATGAATAAACCTCTATTAGAAGTTAACCACCTGCAAATAAAGTAAGATCCTAATTCATGTCTTATAAATTCCAAATAATTTAAATGTTTGAAAGCAATAAAAGAGGTTATAAATTTTTCTGTGTTAAATGTCACTAAACATTTTTAAACTTTGGTGTAATCATGTTTTTTAATCTATGTTTCTTCCATCTCTACCTCCTCCATTTTTTTCATTTCTTTTTCATCTTCTTCCTCATTTCCTCCTTTTACTTCTATTGTTAGAATGAAAACTTGTAAGCATCATACACATTTATTGTCTTTAAAATATCTCAAAAATTACCAAGAAAACAATGATCCCTTCATAGTCCATTTTACCCACCAATCACTCCCCCACCCTACACAAATCAAAGTAATCTTTTTGTTTGCTTTTCATTTGAGAAGTTCATTCCACGTGTGGGCCAGGAGCTGGAATCATCTAGGAAAAGAATGATAAATTTTAACTGCATATAATTTCAAATCATGTACATATCAAACCCACTGAAAACATTTTCAACTCATGTTTAAACCATTATCCACTATGTTGCATTAAATATAGCAACAGATTATCACTCTTCTATTGAGAGATGGAGTTTATTTACCATCTCTTGAATCTGGGCCCATTCTGTGACTGCTCAATTCATAGAATGTAGCAGAAATGCCTGTTTGGGTATAAGCTTGAAGAACACCTGGTTGCTTTCTCTTGGGTGCTTTGGGAAGCCCTAAAATATCAGTCTTAACCCAAATTTAGAATAGTTATGAGGAGCTCCAGAGTTAGCCTGTGCAAGGTCCTAGGTTTAAAAAAAATGTGAGAGGCTGGAATTATGGCTCAGTGGTAGAGCATTGCTTAGCATCTGTGAGACACTGGGTTCGATCCTCAGCACCACATATAAACAAATGAATGAAATAAAGATCCATCAACATCTAAAAAATATTTTTAAAATGTGAAGTTCCAGATGTTATAACAGAGTTTTAATTATAAGAAAGATTCACATTCAGAAAAAAAAATTCAAAATAACCCTGTGGGAACAAATAAAAGTGATGGTCATAAAAAACAATGCACATTAAGAAACTTCTGCTTGTGTGATATAATTTTCTCAGATGTGATTTCTCACGTTCTGAATCCTTCTTTTGGAATGGCTTCAGTGATATTTCTAAAATCATGCATAGAAAACAGCCTCAATATTTTATAGTTGTAATTTTTTGAAGGGAATTGTTATGTTTTTTTCACCCCCTAAAAATGCTTTATCATTCACTTTACTTCTACTACTTAATCCAATTCATTTTTCCACCTCTTGAAAAAAAATCAAATTTCCCTTCGATTATGTAAAATATGCTGTTTCTATATATGAAAAGAAATGAGCATGTGGTTCCTATTTGACATACTCGTTGTAAATAAAATATGTACCAGGTGTTGTGTTAGATTTTGGAGATGCAAAATATATAACGTTAAAGTAAAAAGCATGGTTCCTGACTCACAAGCCCTCTCAGGGAAAACAGACATGAAAGAAAGCAAGTTCAACATAGCAATTCTGAGATAGGAGGGCACTTCACTGTAGCATTGTCAGAAAGGCCTGGGGGGTGGGGGTTGGGGGAACATTCCAACTGACCAGATAAATGGTAATAAAAGTGTGGGATAATATATATAGGAAATGGAAATCTTGACAGAGATAACAGAATTTGCAAAGTTTGTGAGTAAAAGAAAACATGTTGCATTTGTAGGAAAGCAAATAGTTCAATTTGACAGAAACAAATTTGCATGTCACTTGGGGAATAAGGGATCCAGGGGATAAGAAGTAAAGATGATACTAGGAGAGAAAGATCTTATAAATCAGGCTATAGATTTTATTTTATTTTGAGAGAAATGAGTAATTGTTGAAAGATTTTAAGAGGAGAATTAGTTTTATCAAAAATAGAATTTTGGAATGAGTAATCAGCTTCTGGATATGAGGCCTTTAAAGGCAACACTCATTAGTTTCAGACTATATCATATGAATTTCTTGTTAAAATTCACCACATATTTAAGTTTATGAGTCTGGACTGATTTTGTCAAAGGTTCTCTCATTCCTTTCACTTCGTAACGATCCCCTATTTCAACCTGCAACCCAATTAGTGCTTATCAATCCAGGGAAGAGATGTAATAGGAAACCACAAAGAAATATTATTTCATAGCACACTAGGACACTGTCAAAGATGGAAGATTTACGGCATTATCACACACACAACATAATAAAACGTAGATGAGAAATGTCACTTGTCCTGACATTATCTGGTTTCTGTTCAGCAAAAATAATCCACTGGACTGTAGAGTTAAAAAAAATATATGTACGCACACACACACACACACACACACACTTCTTCATGAGTGAATGCTGGAGATGTAATTAACAGTGTTTTAAAAATTGTGATTACACAAATTTCTAAAGGGTAGATAAGCAACAAGTAACCGCTGGAGATACATAGAATAATTAAAGGGGAGTGTTTGATTGCTGCACAAGGACTGATTTTATGTGTAACAAAAGAAGCACTTTATTGACCTTCTTTTGCATTAAATTAAAACACCAGCTACATCCATAATGTTTGATTTGTAGGAGCAGTTTAATTTTGTATCCTAATACACAAGTGAAAATTCAATTTGAGCCTCAAGAAAACTAAGAATTCCTCCAGATGAATGACTATGAAAATAAATAAATAAATATGGTAGTACTAAAAAAGTAACTTTCCCTCAATATAGAAGAGCTTTGTATTTATTTAAAATCAGAGACTAGTGAAACAAGTATCAAGAGACTAAAGATACTGAAGAAGGAAGAAGAAATAGGACTTTTTTTCAGACAACCTAAAAAGAAAGAAAATAAGTTGAAACATGAGAATGTAGAGGCAAATGGATAAGAAACAGAAAATCATTGTTCATTTATGCTTCATCTACTTTCTAAAGAATTTGAAGTGGCCTACAAACACACACACACACACACACACACATACACACACACACACACACATACACACATGGGGGTGGGGAAGAGAATATGAAGTTAATGACCAGGAAAAAAAATCAGAACTTAGAAAAAAGAAGCAAATGTGATAACCATGAGGGTTAGCATAATTGGAATGACTCTGAAATACTTAGCTGTCAGAGGAAAGGGGTAACATATTTCCAGTTACCTCTTATAGCATAATAAACCACTTCAAAACAGCAACATAGAACAATGAAAATCACTGCTTATTATCTTTTATGACTCTGTGAGTTGCCTGTGGCTCAACAGGGAGGTTTTGGCTGGAGATATCTTCATATGATCCAAGCCCCACCCACTGTTTACAACTTCACAAATACCTCCAGCTGTGGGTGGGGCTTGGATTATATGAAGACTTGGTCATTCTTATATCTAGTACCTGGACTGGAAAAAACCAAATAGCTGGACTGAACAGCTTGGTCTCAGGTGTCTTTATCCTAATGTAGTTTTTTCAATAGTAGTTTTAAAGATAAATGATCTAAACAGGAACAAGCAGAAGCTCTGTTCACTTTATGACCAAGCTTTGGGAGTCTTTCAACATCACTCTCTCCATAATTCTTCAGAAGCAAGTCTCTAGAGCTGATCTTTGTTAAAGAAAGGGTCATTGTTTCCCATTTTTGGAGGGAAGTAATCAAATAACCTGTAACATTTTAAAACTATCATATGATGTAATAGATATCTCATTGTGGAAGGTATTTGTAAAAATAAATACAGAGGTATATTGTAGTATATCAAATTGTCCAAGCTCACACCTGATATGACAATCATTTGTTTTAGGTGAACCAAGAGGAAAGATTACCAAGCCTAAAAGAGGAAGTAAAAGGAGAAAAAGATTAAGGAGAAACGTTTTTGAAATATCCTCATAGGAGTATAATAATACCAGTGCCATATAACTTCGCTTCTTAAAATGTGACCCAGGATCAGCAACATCAAAATATTTGGAGCTTGTTAGAAATGAAGAATATCAGGCTGTATATGAAGTGTCCTGAATAGAATTTCATCTTCACAAGACTGCAGATGATTCTTTTTCAGAGTAAAATTTGAGAAATACAAAAAGAATTGTTGGATAGTAGGGAGTGACAAATCATTGCTGTGTAAATACTTAGGTTGTATGTTAACCTTCATTGGATAAAAACAGAATATATTGGGAATTAATAAATAGTAGAGCTCACCTAAGGTTGAGAATTCCATGAACTGTTGACCAGGATATTTGGGATGAATATTGTATCCTTAGGTAGAGTTGAAATAGGAATAAGACTTAAATAGAAGGGCATGCCATTCCACAGGAGGAGATTTGAATAAATGATGATTGGATGATATTGCAGAAGGATAAAAAATGGTATACCAACGAATGGCAGTCAGAATGGCAAAATACCAAATGGGTTTTCAGAGATAAATATTATTTTGGCACATTGGACAAAAGTTGTATGGAATGTTATTTAAAGCAAGTCGATTGTTGACTGAGATATTAACTCTGTTTTATAGAAATATCTTCATTAATGACAATTGTTACCAGGGTAAATATTCCATATACAGATAGGTAAAGGTATACAGCAAAGAAAGTGATATCAAATGTTAGCAAATCTACTATTACTGATACTTCAACAAATAAATATGTAAGCAATGGTAACTGACTTCTAATGAAATAATGGATTTAGGCCATGATCATCGATGGCTATTAAAACCATTAACTGAATTGCTAACAAATGAGGAGCTTTATAATAGTGGATTGGGCTTATAATAGCAAATCTACTGGTTAGTCTTATTTTCATAGAAGAGGGAAAGAACTAGACATTAAGTGCCTCCTAATGGAGATATACTGTACCCCTACACAATAGTCATGCCATAAATCTAAGCTGAATCTGATCAAGACTCCAACTTCACAGAAAACATAAAATCCAGAAGAATGAGGCAATGAGCCAATTATAGAATATGGGAATCTACAACACAATGGTCTACTTTCTTCAGCAAATAATTTGTGAGGAAATAAAAAGATGAAAAATTTATAGATTCAAAGATATGTAAAAGACTTCTAGTTTCAGCTTTGATGTGTACAAAGCTAAGAAATCACTTCCATCTTTTCAACAAGGAAAAATTACTGAGTAAACTGAAAATAATTTCTTTTCTTCAACCCGTTGGAGAACTGAGATCACAAGGTAAGCGCTACTCCTAAATCTGGAGAGGTAGGTGAGTACAGGAAAACCCAGGGAAGATCAGTTTACCTGGACCAGAAGCTGCTGGAGCTACAAAGAAGAAAGAACACTTTAATGGTAATTTTGATGAATTCCTGTAGCCTGTGTGGACTAGCTTGAGCGTGGTGAATCTCTGGAGGCCCAGGCTTGGGGACACCCTATATTTTTGTAGATTTACATTTAGAAACCCACAAGGTTCTCAAAGTGAATATTTGAGGAGAAATTCCAGTTTGAACAAGGGGATGGGACATTAAGGACATGAAATATTCCGATAGTGGACTCCATGACAAAAGACTGTCCTCAATTAAAGGAAAAATATTTTGCCTGGAGTCTTAATCTGATCCATGGGGAGTAAAATTAGCAATTCTGTGTCCTCCCATTTCCTGTATCATTTAAAAGGAGGGAAAATAAAGGCTAAGACACACTTGTAAAGGGCAAAGCCCAAGGAAACAGGTCTATTAAAAGCTTGAAATATATGATTGTAGGATTTTTCCCCTTCCTACACCTTACCATCATGTTCTCAGTTGCTCACAACCCCAGATATATTAGAAAACACCAAGTAGAATAAATAACAACAAATAAGCATATCGCATCCGAACAGAAAATCAAAGACATAGAGAAATCTTGAAAGTATTCAGAAGATAAAACAAAGCACTTTACTATTAAACAATGATAAGAAACATAATGAAATTTTTGCCAGAAATCATGTAAGCAAGAATAGAGTGGAATAGAATGTGCTGAACAAACAAAAAACACCAACCTAGGATTCTATATTCTGCAAATTTATCCTTCACAAGTGAAAGAGGAATAAAGACTTGCTCAGAAAAACAAAACTGAAAATATCCATTAATAGTAGATGTGCCCTGAAAGAAGTGTTACAGAAATTCTTAAGAAAAAAGGAAAATGGTTTACATCAGAGACAGATCTCCACTTAAAGAAAGGGAGCATCAGAGAAGGAGTAAGCAATAGCAAATAAAATATTTATTTTTCTTATTCTTGATTGATCTAATAGCAAGTAAGGATATATTTGAACTGATTAACACCTTCAATCAACTGGATCCAATTGACATTTCTATAATATTTTATCTAACAATATCAAAATAGTTATTGTTCTCAAGCTCATGTGGGACATTAACCAAGATCAACCATGTTGTAGGCCATAAAACATGTATCAACCATTTAAAGAAGAGCTAGGGTGTGGCTCAGTGTTAGATCACTTACCTAGAATGCTCAAAATGCTTGAGTCCCTGGGTTCAATCCCCAGAACTTCCAAAAAAAAAAATAGATACTATTCAAGTTATGTTCTCAGATCAAGGTGGATTTAAATTGGACAGAATCATGATAATGTTGCTATAGATTAGACAAAACACTGCATAATAGTACATGGGTTAAAGAAGAGGTCTCAAAATAAATATAAATATTTAAACTAAGTGCAAATGAAAATAACCTATCAAAATTTGTAGGATATATTGAAAACAGAGCTTATTAGAAAATTTATTGCATCTAATACATGTGCTAGACAATAAGACAGATCTAAAATCAATTTAAGCTTTCATGTTAGGAAAGCAGAGAAAAAAAAAGAGTACGCTGACAGCATGCAGAAGAAAATAATAAAAAATTAGTGAAGAAATCAAATAAATTGAAAACAGGAGCATACAAAAAAATCAACAAAACTGAAAGCTAGTTATTTGAAAATATCGAGAAAATTGATATACCCCTAACCAGGAAAAAGAAAGAAATTACTAATATCAGAAAAGAAAGGAGTTATCATACTGATATGATGGGCATTCTATGTACAATAAATGAATGCATTGAACAACTCTGAGCACAGAGTCTGTTGCCTTTTATGAAACTGACCAGTTATTTGAAAAGAACAAACTACAAAAACTCACACAAGATGTTATAGAAAATCTGAATAAGACTGCATTTAGCAAATGAGTTGAAGCAAAAAATAACCTTCAAAAACAGAAGGTACAAGGCCCAGTTTAGTTCCCAGGTGAATTTTGCTAACTATTTAAGAAGAAATTATACAAATTATTATTCTCCACAATCTCAGGAATATAAAGCATGGGGAACAATTCCTAACTATAACACTATCAGTCCTGAATTATTTTAACACCAAAATCAGATAAAGACATTACAAAAAGGAAAACTTCTCACTAATCTCTCTCATGAAGTAGGTGCAAAAATCCTCAACAAAAAAATAACTTATTGAATCTGACAATGTACAAAAATAAGTATACCATTATCAGGCAGGATTTATTCTAGCTATGCAAGCCTGGCACAACATTTGAATATCAGTTACTGCAATAAGTCTTTTCAACAGTCTAAAACATAAAAATGACATACAAATAACAGTAGATGCAGAAACATTTAATAAAATCCTAATCTCTTTCATAATACAAACTCTCCTCAAAAGAAAATTGAAGGACGTTTCTCAATTTGATGTAGAACTTCTTAAAAACCTGCAGGTAACATATGTATTGGTGAAAAATTGAATATTCCCTCCTAAAATTAAGAACCAAATAAGTATATGTTCTCTCACCATTTCTATTCAGCATTGTGCTAGGAGCCATAGATAATGCAGTAAGACAAGAAAAGGAAACAAAAGTCATTTGGATTAGAAAGGGAGAAATAAAACTATTTTGGTTCACAGATTACATGATTGTCTATCTAAAAAGATCTCAATGAATTATTTTTTTTAAAGAGAGAGAATTTTTTAATATTCACTTTTTAGTTTTCGGCAGACACAACATCTTTATTTGTATGTGGTGCTGAGGATGGAACCCAGCGCCGCGTACATGCCAGGCAAGCTTGCTACCGCTTGAGCCACATCCCCAGCCCACAATGAATTAATTTTTAAAAACTCCTGAAACTAATATGTGATTATAATAAGATCACATGATACAAGGTTAAGATGCAAAAGTCAATTGCTTTCCTGTATGACAGCACCGAAACATTGAAATTTGAAATTAAAAGCAAAATATCATTTCAATTAACACTCCCCCCCCCAAAATCAAGTAGTTTGGCATATATCTAACAAAATGTTTATTAGATATACCTAAAGAAAAGTAAAAAACTTTTATGAGAGAAATTAAAGGTGACCTAAATAAATGCAAAGCTATTTCATATTCATGTATAGGAAGATTTAGCAGTGTTTTCAGTTTTTCTCAACTTGGTTTATAGATGCATTGCAATTTCAACTAAAATCTTAGCAAGTTACTTTTTGGATACTGATAAGCTTATCTAAAATTTGCATCAAAAGACAAAAGTTCCAGAATAGCCAACACAATACTGAAGGAAAACATGGTTGAAGGGCTGACATTATCCAATTCAAGATTTACTGTAACACTCAATAAGAAGATACTGTGAAATATCAGTGAAAAAAAATAGATAAATATATCAGTGGAGCAGAAAAGAGTATCTAGAAATAGCCCACACAAATATTGTCCACTCATCTTTCACAAAGGAGCAAGATAAATCAAAAGATAAGGGATAGAATCCACAACAAAGGATTTCAATAGAAGTAAATATCAACATGCAAAAAGAAAAACAATCTAGACACAGAGTTTTCATCTTTTGCAAGAAAACAAACAAACTGTATGATAAAACTAAAGGCAAAACAGAAATCTATAAAAATCTATAAGGTAACATGGAAAATTTAGGTAATTTTGGACTTAGCATTGAATATTAATACAATGCAAAATGCATGATCCATGAAAGAAAATTTGATAGGTGGGAATTCATGAAAATTTAAAACTTTTGCTTTGCAAGACACTAAGAGAATGAAGAAAAATCATAGACTAGCATTTTATAGAAGAAATTTGCCAAGCATCCTTTTGATAGAGGGCTTTTATTCAAAATATACGAAGAGCTCCTAAAACTCAACAATAATGAATCAGACAATCTCATTAAAATGGGCAAAAATATGAAGAGATGCCTCACCAGCTGAAATATACAGATAGCATATTAAAATATTTGACATCACATGCATTAAAAAATTATGAATAAAAACAATAATGACATACTAGTTTATATCTATTACAATGGTTCATATTGAACACATTGTCAATATTAAATGCTGATAATGTGAAGCAAGAACTCTCATTCATTCTTAGAAGTAATATAAAAGGACACAGTCACTTTGGAAAACAGTTTGACAGTTTACGATAAAGCCAATTATAATCTGTCTGTATGATATAGAATTGGTGTTCCTAAACATTTACCCAATGTATTTTGAAAATTTTCATTTACACCAAGGCTGCATGCAACTGCTTTTAATAGTTTTATTCATGATCACCAAAACCTATGGCTAGCCAAGATGTCCTTCCATAGGTGAGTGGCCAATACAAATAATGAGATATCAATACAATAGAATATTATTCAGCAATAAGAGGAAATGAACTATCATGCCATTAAAAGAATTGATAAGACCTTAAATGTATGTTTCTAAGTAAAAGGAGCCAAATTGAAAATGCTTACTCATTCCAAATATATAACACTCTGGAGAAGAAAAGCTGTAACTATAAAAACAGTGAAAAAAAATCAATGTGCGCCGGGAGTTTGGTGTGTGTGTTTGTGTGTGTGTGCTCGCATGCATGCACGTGTATGGATTGGGGTTGGTAAATGAAAAGGTGAAATATGTGAGATTTTGAGGGTGGTGAAACTATTCCAGAAGATACTGTAATGTATACATAATATGTATTTGTCAAAAGCATAGAAATTCACAACAAAAATAGTGCATGTTAATGTATGCAAATATGAAAAATCTTTTAAGGTGTTTTGGAATCACAGGAAAAAAAATGCAAATTGTGGCAAGAGAACCTAACTGTTTTACAGATGTATGGAGCAAACTCAGTGCTGATCTATGTAACTTTCAAAATAAATGGAGTCCCTAAGAATGAAAAGATAAAGGAGTTGTATATAAGCATTATACTCTAGTTAATAAATGTGTTTCCCATGGGATTAGTAATTCTCATTCTGCTATACACATATACTGGAACTGAACAACTCAACAGATGCTTGGTTGATGATGGAAGCCAGGTTTCTCAATAAGCAGGGGAAGGAGGCTAGAACAAATTCTTATATACATAATTTTTTTGCTCTGTCAGTTTAGAAGACCTAAAAGAAGCAACATTCTAGTAGAAACAACCATACCTAGCACCTGGAT
This sequence comes from Marmota marmota marmota, assembly GCF_001458135.2. Taxonomy (NCBI): domain Eukaryota; kingdom Metazoa; phylum Chordata; class Mammalia; order Rodentia; family Sciuridae; genus Marmota; species Marmota marmota. The sequence continues at coordinate 26,267,568 of NW_026000229.1, read as the reverse complement.
CATGGTTTCTAATGCCATTCTCCAATAAAATAAACTAGGGCTCCTTGGGAAAATGGATGATTCTAGGACTCTGCAAGGGAATGAAAATACAGGATGGACCTGGAGCATTTTATAGTGCCAGAATGTAAACAAAAGTCCTCATAACAAATACACCATCAAAACAAGACAAAATCAAAATACAAGCTATATTGAGATGAGCTGAAAGGGCATAGAAGTGTAATAGGCCAAATAATGCCCCCCAGATGTTAGATTCTAATCCCTGGAACCTGGAAATGTTTAAGAATACACGAAGAAAAAGGGTCTTTGCAGATGACTAAGGAAGAAAGATTATCTGAGATAATCTCATTGGACCCTAAATGCAATCACAGGTATCCTCATAAGAAGGAAGCACAGGCAGATCTGACCAAAAGGAGAGGAGGAGGCAAATGATAGAAGAGGCAGAGGATTGCTGGTATTCCTCAGAAAGTAGTCATAGCTTGATCTTTTCTTTTCTTTTATCCCAGTGAGACTGGTTTTAGAATTTTTGCCTCTGGAATACATTTGTGTTATTTTAGCAATCAAGGTTGTGATACTGTGTTAGAGCCGCTTCAGGAAACCAATACAGGAGCCAATGAAAAGAGCTCTCAATGACCAAAATTGGAAAAATGTAAGAAAACAAGTAGTCTCTAACATCTTATAATTTGACTTGTTATTTTTCAACTCTATGATGGTTTAAAAGTGATACATATTCAGTAGATGCCATTTTTCAAATTTTGAATTTTGGTCTTTTCCTGGGCTAGTTCAATGTTCTGTTGCCATGCAGGGCAAAGCAGGAACCCCAGCTTCCAGTTGAGCATGCAGTCACAATAGTAAACAACTGAAACTCTAGTGTTTTACGTTGTAAGCTATGATGTTCAGCAGAATAGTTGTACTAAATGCATCTCGACTTATGATATTTTCAACTATGATGGCTTTAGTGGGATGTTAACACTTTATAAGTCAAGGAGCATCTGTGTTGGGTTATAACCTAAAGAATGAACTAAATACCTATAAATGCGTACTGGTTAAATAAATGACTGAATAAATATGTATGAATGTGAAAGAAGACATAAAGTTCCCATGTGGAATTCCAAATAAATTATAGAGATATTTCCCCATTCAGTGAGGTAGAACATAACTGCATATACCTTAAGGGTGGGGTGTGTTATGAAGACTCCTTCCAAAGAGTACAGTATTTAAAGGAAGAAAAAGTAGCCCTTCAAATACTATTTCAGCAAATGATCAAGGTCAACATTAATAGCCATAAGCCATGTTAACATTATGCATCCTTGATATGATGTAATGAAAATGACATTTTACCTCTGTTACTTGGGGGAAACTTGAACCCTCCTAAAATCATTTGAAAAAGCATCAGACAAATTCTAATAGAGGGCATGAATCAGCACTTCAAAAAGTGTTAGGGTTATGAGAAACAAGATAATTCAAGAAACTGTCCCAGACAAGAGGTGCCATTTTTATTATTTTGTTTATGTCTGTTACATTTTTTCCCTCTTACTTCTCTGCTAACTATACTATTACATATCTTGAGATGGATTATCTTTCCTTTTTGTTCTTGGACAAAGGTCACATACTTCTGTTTCTTTGTATGTCTGTTCAGTTTTGATTGGATACCTGATATTACACAGTACACATTGTGGACACATGGATTAATGACTTATTCTAGTCAACAGTCAGATTGGCTGCACTCAAACTCCATACTCTGTCCCTCCCTTGAGGTCAGTAGCTGACATTGTGCTCAGATATGTAGTTTCTAGCTGATGCTTTCTTGCTACTTCTTCTGGGTATCCCTATGGATATTAGTTAGTGGTCAGGGAGCATATCATGGCAACATTGGTCACAAATTTGGGGATTCATTTAATACATGACTCTTCTTCCAAGATGCCTGGCTACTGTCCTAACAATGAAATCTGGCCTCTTCTGTAAACCTGAGGTGTTCTGCTCCCCTCATCTGCTATGTAGATTGGAGATTGTCTTCAGGCAAGCAGCTGTAAATTCCCAATTTCACCAGATACAGTTCCTGTTTTTCAAGGTTAGACATCCTTCCATTTTCTGTTTATGTTCATTCTCCAGAGCCTTCAAATAGGTTTTCTTTTTAAGCTAATTTGCTCAAAATTTAAAACTTTAAATTGTGGACATCTCATCTACCTGAGATCAGCAGGTAGAACAGTTGGCCAATGAACTCTTTTTGGATGCTCACCAAAGTTTAGCCCAGTTTAAAATAAGACCTTTGCCCTGTTCCTTGATGTTTTTTATTCCATAAACATTTGTTTAGTTCTTACCAGAACTCTTCTAAATTCTTTTGGAAATATTCTTTTCATCAGATTTCTGTTATTGTAACAAATATCTGAGATAATCAATTTAGAAGAGGAAATGTTTGTTTTGGTTCATTTTCTGAGGTTTCAGCCCATGTTTGCTAGCTCTGTTGCTTTGGGCCTATAAAGCATGGGGTGTCACAGTGGGAGCAAGTGCAGAGGATGTCTGTTCACTTCAAGGTAGCCTGGAAGCAAAGAGAGAAAGGAAAGTACCAGGGTCCCAATATCCCTGTCAAGGCCTTACCTCTTGAAGTTTTCACTCCACCCCCAGTAGTGCCATGGGCTGGGGACCATGCCTTTAACACATGGGCCTTTGGAGGACATTCAAGTACCAAACTGTAACAAATGCTCATTTATTCCCTACAAACACCCTCTGGAAACTGCTATCATTATTTGCACTTGCCAACGGAAAAATTGAATTAAAGAGAGGTCAAGTTACTTCTCAAAAGTCACACAGCCAGAAAATAATAGGTCTGAGATTGAAATTTAGGAAGTATTGTACCGAACTTTGCACTTTTTTAACTTCTCAAATTTGCTTTCATTGAAGTTGAAACCCTGAGGCTAATTAATGAACCCAGCTTACTACTTTAGTCATAGGAGATCTTTTTATTCCATTAAGAAGAGACAGGGTAGATGTGGTAGCACATGTCTGTAATCCCAGGGGCTGGGGAGGCTGAGGCAGGGAGATTACAAGTTCGAGGCCAGCCTCAGCTATTTAGGAAGACCCTTACAACTTAGCTAGACTGTATTTAAAAATTTAAAAAAAAATTAAAAGGACTTGGGATGTATCTCAGTAGTAAAGCACCCCTGTGTTTACTCCTCAGTACCGAAAAGAAGGAGGAGGGGGAAAGACAGGCGGAGGAGGACAATACAGAGGATTGACATGGGGATTGTGAATGTCTTTCAAATCACACCATAATGCTTCTTTTATAGTCTATATGAGTAGCAATGTAGAAGCCTAATCCAATGTATCTTGATTGTAGGGCTGGCTCTACCATTCACTTTATATGGACTTTTGCAAGTCATTTCTTTCTCAGTTTGCTTATCTATGAAATGGAGCAGTAGTACATTTTACTCTAACAGTATATTCCATGAAGATCAGAAGACAAAAATTCAAGTCATCTACCTGTGTATTTCCTTTTTGTCTCCACTAGAGGGAGAAGCAATACCAGGTATACTTGTTTAAATGACACTCCAGTGTTTAGTTTTTTTGTTTTTTGTTCTTTTTCCTGATAGGTTAATACTATTGATTGTATAAAATGTAGAAAATATGGAAGGGTATCAAGAATGGCAAGACAAAAATCATATAAAATACCACTGTTATAAACATTTCCATCCCTTCTGACATCCTTTAAAAGTGGAAATACCTATTTTTCCAACATCCCCTTGAGCATGGGCACAATAAGGAGGCTACACCCTAGAGTTAGTCTGAAGACTCAGGAAAGCACATTGGTGTGACCCAGTCTGCCCTCACAGTGGAGCTAGAAATACTAAAATCTGAGGGTGAGTGTACCTCATCTGCCTTCCCAGGCTTGAGGTTTCTGGAGGCATCCAGCTTCCTTAGATGTCTCCCAGACTCGTCTCTTTCTCTCTGCTCCCCTGCCACTGCTTGCAATAGGCCTTCATTGCTTATCACCAGGACTACTGTGCCAGCCTTTTAACCCAGATCTTGCTTCTTTCTTTCTTCAAATTCCAATCCATTCTCCACAGGAATGCCAGATTGATTTTCTCTGACACAAATTAAACTGACGTTACTCTAGTTCTTCAAGTTTCAATGGCTCCCCATTTTCTTTGGGGAAGTATCCAATCTCCAACATTAATTTGAAACACTTTTTTCCATGTTTTAATTTCAGTCATCCTGCATAGACCTTTCTTTCAGCCTTCCCATCTTGTATCTTATGCTCTTAGTCATATTTAACTGTTGGCAGTTTCGTGAACTAAGCATGTATTTTAATTTTGTGCATTTCAACGCCCCCTTTTTTTTAGACAATAAAGGAATTAGATCAAACTACTTGATACAGTCACTTTATATCTGTATGAGAATCATGGTTTTACCCTCTTTCAAAAACTTTTTCAGCAAGACAAACCATGGATTTTTATTCACAGCCATGCTATGTCTTGGAAATGTGCATTATCAGTATTTGTGGCATCTCTAGATCCAATTATTCATTTGGGAGGGTTCTTAAATAGTTTGTGTTTGACATTAAGTATTGTGATTTTCTATCCAATTAAGGTCCAACTTCCTTTTTTAGTTTTCAATTCTTTCACAACTTTTAAAGAAGTGGAACTCAGGTAGAAATGTATACTGTCTTGCTAGATGTGTTAGGACTGTGTCCACCAGATGTCACCTTTACATCTTACAGAAACAAATCTAACCTTGCTTTTATAGGTATGTTATTTAAATATATATATATATATATATATATATATATATATA
>NW_026000229.1:26166278-26259011 GCF_001458135.2 Marmota marmota marmota | reverse complement strand
GGTTTGTTTTTTACTAGTTTCTAATCTACTATAAAGGCAACGCAACCCAATAAGATAGCATAAAACAAAACCGAAACAGAATGAAACAAAAACGGAACAAAGAATAGTTGTATCAATTTTCTCTTTCTCAGGGCTGAACAACTTCAAACCTTGAGCCAACCATTTTTCCCAGTTTGCCTGAGAAAAGTCTAGGGATAGGCAGCTTGAAACAAAAACAAGATAAATCAAAACAAGAACACATTGTTTTTTGAAATGGTCACCCATTTTGTCGCCTTCCCTCAGGGGCGAGCAATTTTACTCACCTCCAAGCTTCAGGCGTTCCCCGTACGGGCCGCCAAATGCCGCAGTCTGGCTGGGCACAAAATCACGAGCCACTCAAGCAGGAACAAACTTTATTTTTTGAAACTGCCGCCAATATTCTGTATGCCCCCGGGAAGATCGCCGATCCACACACGCAGTGTTCTCCCGGCACGCCCAGAGGAAGTTCCTTCCCCGGAACTCCCTCCTACTGTACTTCCCCAACCAATGGGAACTCTCCAGGAGTCCCATAGCAGGCCAAGGTGAACAGCAGGAGTCCAATATCCATATGAATGCAAATCTTAACATAATCATATCATCTCAATGGCTAGCTGGCATCACCTTTCAACCAAAAATGCCATGCATCATATACTTGGCTCTTAGCACTTCCTAATTTTGTTTTGTTGTTTTTGTTGTTGTTGATGATATTGTTGTAAGAACATTGAACATGAAATCTACTTCCTTAACATAGTTTCTATTTTTAATTTAATTTAATTAGTTCTTCTTAACTATATATGACAGTAGAATCCATTTTGATAAAATTACACATAGGTTACATCTTATTCTAACTAGGACCCCATTCTTGTTGGTGGGCATGATGGTGGGATTCATCTAGGTGTTTTCATATGTGTTCATAGGAAAATTATGTTAGATTTATTTTACAGTCTTTCTCATTCCTATACCCATCCCTTCCTTTTGTCCCACTTTGTGTAATCTACTGAACTTCTCTTCTTCAATTTCTCCCCTTGTTATTGTGATTTAACTTCTACATATCAGTGAAAACATTCAAATTTTGTATTTTGGGGATTGGCTCATTTCACTTAGCATGATATTCTTCAGATCCATCCATTTATAGGCAAATGTCATATAGCCATTCTTTATGACCAAGTAGTATTCCATTGTGTATATATACCACAATTTCTTTATCCATTCATCTGTTGATGGGCATCTAAGCTTGTTCCATAGCCTAGTGATTGTAAATTGTGCTACTATAAACATTTATGTGGCAGAGTCACTATAGTATGCTGATTTAAAACCTTTTGGAGGGTTAATTTCATTTTGATATATATGGATTTCCAGTTTTTCCAGCATTATTTGTTGAATAGGCTATCTTTTCTCCAATGTATATTTTGGTGCCCTTGTCTAGTATGAGATGACCATATTTATGTGGGTTAGTCTCTGTATCTTCTATTTTGTACTATTGGTCTATTTTGTACCATTTTATTTTGGTGCTAATACCATGCCATTTTTGTTACTATTGCTCAGTAGTATAGTTTAAGGTCTGGTATTGTGATGTCTCCTGCTTCACCATTCTTGCTAATTATTGCGTTGGCAATTCTGGGTCTCTTATTTTTCCAAATGAATTTTATGGTTGCTTTTTATAGTTCTATGAAAAATGTCTTGGGATTCTGATAGGAGTTGCATTAAATCTGTATAACACTTTGGGTAGTGTGGACATTTTGACTATATTAATTCTGCCTATCCAAAAGCACAGGAGATCTTCCCATCTTCTAAGGTATTCTTAAATTTCTTTCTTTAGTGTTCTATAGTTTTCATTGTAGAGGGCTCTCACGTCTTTTGTTAAATTGATTCCCAAGTATTTCATTTATTTATTTTTATACTACTGTGAATGGGGGTAGTTTTCCTAATTTCTCTTGCAATGGATTTTATCGCTTATATATTATGTATGATCTGTGTGTGTTAATTTTATATCATGATACATTTCTGAATTAATGTATTAGTTCTAAAAGTTTTCTGGTAGAACTTTTTGGATCTCTAAATATAGAATCATGTCATTGGCAAATAGTGATAGTTTGAGTTCTTCCTTTCCTAATCATATCCCTATCCCACTCTTTGGTTTCTACCCAAAGGATTTAAAATCAGCATACTACAGTTACACAGCCACATCAATGTTTATAGCAGCTCAATTCACAATAGCGAAACTATAGAACCAACTTAGATGCCCTTCAACAGATGAATGGTTAAAGAAGTGTGGTGCGTATACACATGGAATATTACTTAGCCTTGAAAATAATGAAATTATGGCATTTGTAGGTAAATGGATGGAAGTAGAGAACATTATGCTAAGTGAAATAAGCCAATCACAAAAATCCAAAGGTCGAATGTTTTCTCTGATAAGCCTATGTTGATCCATATTGGGGGCAGGAGGGTAGGGAAGAATGAAGGAACCTTAGATTGTGCAGAGGGGAGTGAGGGGAAGGATAGGGCATGAAGATGGGAAGGACGGTAAAATGACACAGGCATTACTATCCTATATACATATATGATTACACTACTGTTGTGACTCTGCACCATGTATAGCCAGAGGAATGAGAAGTTGTACTCCATTTGTGTAAAATGTGTCAAAATGCATTCTACTGTCATGTATAACTAGTTAGACAAAATTTTTAAAAAATTAAAAAGTTACAAAACTAGAATTCACAAAGATAAAAAGACATTGAAAGACTAAAGGAGCAGAAAGAGGAAGAAAAAAAGATTACACATAAAGTAGCTGTCATCTCTAACAGATAAAATTAATTTTATGCCAATAATATCTTTCTGAGTGTTAGAATAACAGTTCCCAACAGTTCTATTTGGTCGTACAACAATATATAGTATAAAAACAATTACATTAGCAATGATAGTATTGATTTACAAATATGTCGTTTCAATAAATTTCTTCTTTAATATAAAAAAATCCTTTGGATATATTCAAAGGAATGGATAACTGGGTCAAATTGTGATTCCATTCCTAGGTTTCTGAGGAATCTCCATACTGCTTTTCAGAGTGGTTGCACCAATTTGCAGTCCCACCAACAATGTGTGAGCACTCTCTTTCTTCACATTCTTTCTAATATTTGTTGTTACTTGTATTCTTGATAATTGCCATTTTGACTAGAGATGGAATCTCAGTGTAGTTTTAGTTTTCATTTCTCTAATTTCTAAAAATGTTGAACATTTTTCATATATTTGTTGATTGTTCATATTTCTTCTTTTGAGAAGGGTCTGTGTGGTTCCTTTGCCCATTTATTGGTTGAGTTATTTGTTTGTTTGTTCTTGTTTTATTCTGTCTTTTTGGTGTTAAGCCTTTTGAGTACTTTGTATAACCTAGAAATTAACACCCTGAGGTACAGGTGGAAAAGATTTTCTCTCATTCTGTATGTTCTGTCTTCATGCTCTTGATTTTTTATTTTGTTGTGAAAAAGATTTTAATTTTGTTGCCATCCCATTTATTAATTCTATTTCTTGTGTTTTAGGAATCTTGTATAGGGAGTTGATTCCTGTGCCAACTTGTTGAAGTGTTGGGTCTAATTTTTCTTCTAATTGGTATCTAATTCTTCTAATCTGGTCTAATTCCTAGGTCTTTGATCCATTTAAAGTTGATTTTTGTGCAGGGTGAGAGATAGGAGTTAACTTTCTTTCTATTACATATGGATTTCCTGCTTTCCTAGTACCATTTTTTGAATAGACTATCTTTTCTCCAGTGTGTGTTTTTGGTGCCTTTGTGTAATATGAGGTAACTGTGTTTATGTGGGTTTGTCTCTGTGTCTTCTATTCTGTTCTGTTTCATTGATCTTCTTGCCTGTTTTTGTGCCAATACCATGCTGTTTTGTTATTATAGCTCTGTAGTATAATTTAAGTCTGCTATTGTGATGCATCCTGCCTTGTATTTCCTGTTGAAGATTGCTTTGGCTATTATGGGCCTCTCATTTTTCCAAATGAATTTCATGACTGATTTTTCTATTTTCTATAAGGAATGGCGTTTAAAGCTTGATTGGAATTGCAGTAAATCTGCATAGCTCTTTTGGTAGTATGGCCATTTTGACATTATTGGTATTAACTATCATTAATTTGTTGCACAAAGTTTCTCTAGAACTTATTCATTTTACATAACTTTTTACCCATTGAACAATTTCCAATTTCCTCCTCCCCCAGCCTTTTCTACTTTCTGCTTTTGTTATAGCCATTACTGTTTTAAATAACTCATATAAGTGGAATTGCACAATATTTATCATGCTGTGACTGGAGCATTTCACTTATCACAATATCCCTAGGTTCATCCATGTTGACACAATTTCAGGATTTCATCTTTTTCAAGACTTATTAACATTCCATTTTTTATAAATTTACCACATTCTTTCTTTCTTTATATATAAATGGATATTTGGGTTGTTTTCATATTTTGGTTATTGTGAATAATGAGGCAATAAATATGGGGATGTGGATATTGCTTCAAGAAATATATATACTGGGCTGGGGATGTGGCTCAAGCGGTAGCGCGCTCGCCTGTCATGCGTGCGGCCCGGGTTCGATCCTCAGCACCACATACAAAACAAAGATGTTGTATCCGCCGATAACTAAAAAATAAATATTAAAAAAAATTCTCTCTCTCTCTCTCTCTAAAAAAAAAAAGAAATATATATATATATATATATATATATATATATATATATATATATACACAAAAGTAGGATTGCTGGATCACATAGAGACCCTATTTATAGACTTTTGAGGAATCTTCATGCTATTTCCATAGGAGTTGAACTATTTCACATTCTTGCCATAATGCACAAATGTTCTCTTTTCTCCAGTTCCTTGCCAACAGTGGTTATTTTATTTATTTGTGCATTTATTTATTTATTCTAATAGCCATACTAACAGGTGTGAGGTGATATATCATGTTTCTGAGTTATATTTCTCTAATGATTAGTGATGTTGAGCACCTTTTAATATATCTGTTGACCATACATTGAGGAAAGGATAGTGTCTTTCATAAACAACAATGGAAAAACTGGATATCCACTTGCAAAAATTAAATCGGGCCATTATCTTACACTGTGCAGAATAATCAAATAGTAATGAATTAAGTATTTAAACATAAGCCCCAGAACTATAAAACGCCTCAAAGAAATCCTAGAGAAAAAGTTTATTGTCACTGGTGTTGAGAGTGATTTCTTGGATATGACCACAAAAGTACAGCAACAAAAGCAAAAACAGACCAGTGGGACTACATCAAACTAAAAAGCTTCTGCACAGCAAAGGAAACAATCAACTACATGATGAAAGAGCAATCTACAGAATGAAAGAAGATATCTGAAATGCAAATAATATCTAAAATACATAGGAAACTCCTACAACCTAGTAGAAAAGAATCAAATTTCAGAATTTATAAGAGTTAAATGGGCATTTCTCCAAAGATGTCACATTTACTCATCTCTGGCTCCATTTTTCTGCTTCCTGCTGAAATCCTGATCTCACCTGTATCTTCCTTTCTATGATTAGACTTAGATACAGATCTTACCACCAATTATGTAAGAATAACTGTATATAAAATTACCTAATATTCACCATTTGGCACAGTGTGTGGTCTCTGTTTCTCCACAGAATTAGTCACTTCCCTCTACCAATGCCTGCACCAGAACTGGCCACTAGGTGTGAGTTTGGCACTGAAATTATCTAAAAATGTCTAAAAATATAACAAGTGATCTCACTTTCAAGGTACAAAGATGTTCTAATCATGTACGTGACTTTTGTGTTCAGTTGCTTTTGGATATCTATCTGACCTGGGGGTATAATTAAAATTATTTTACTGAAATGTGCCAAGAGAGATGATTTTTGACATTTTAAATGAGAGTTATTCACAGCAGATGTGATTTTTAAAAAATCTCTTTTAGTACAACCACACACACAAAAAAGGGCAACACATTTAGGAATACATTAGACAAGAATATATAAAACCCATGTCATGAAAACTACAGCAGTCTTGAAGGACACAACAACAGACATGAACAAATTAAAAGACATCCCTTCTTAGGTAACATGTTTTAATCCTCACCTCACTAATACATACTTTAATACCATTAGTTTTTCTGGTTTTAAGATTCACATGAAACATAAACTCGCAAGTATAGCTGTAAAAACTCAGCTTTTAAAAAATGAGAAGGACTAGCCTTCTTAAAACACATTATAAAGTCTTTAACTAACACATTCTATTAATGGATAGTAGAGACCCTATTGGAGAGAATACCAAATGCAGATTAGATTTAAATGCATAGAAAAAAAATATTATAAGATACACGTGGTTTCAGCTTTCATATGAATGATATTATGATAACTTGATGGTCTTGTGGAAACAGAGATAAAGTTATATCACAAAAATCTAGATTATTAATGTAAAAAAAATCATACAAGTTAGAAGAAAACTTGAGTGAATCCCTTCAAACTTGTAATTAAGATAACTTCCCATATAACTTTTTAATGATGAATTATTTTTAAACTGAGATTAAAAATTCATGTGAAATTTTTTTAGAAAGATAATTTGTGTTCAAAAAATGTTTTGCGTGCCAAAAGGAAAACACGGACAAATCAAATGACAAATGACTCACTATGATAAACTGGTTGCAAGATACATTATAGAGAAATGAAAAATTTTGACAATTTTGTTTATATATGAAAAATGTGCATGTATTAATATGTTTTCTATCATGAAATATATGAGGCTGAGTAACTTTATAAAGAAAAGAAGTTTATTTGATTCACAAAGGAGGTTTATGTGCATGGTGTCAATGTTAACTTGTCTCTGGTGAAGGCCTTCTGGCAGAGGGCATCATGATGGTGGGAATGTGTGTGGTGTATAGGGAACCAGAGAGCTATTTAGGGGTCAGGCTCAGGTTGTTGTTCATGAGAACTAACTCAGAGTTCCATTAGAACTACCTTAAAGCCTTCTAAAGGCACAACCTTAATGACCCAAAGACTTCCTTTCAGGGAAGTTTCCAGCACTTGAAGCCTTGAGGGACAAACACAAAGCATAGCCAAACCATGGCAATACTGTTTTCTTAATATACAATAAACTTTTAAGTATAGGAGAAAATTTTAAAAAAAGCCAAACATTTGGTGGGAAGATGGGAAAAGGACATGAATACAGAGTTCATAGAAAAGTATTTACAAATACCTGTATACATATGGCACATGGTCAAGTTCACCCACAATGAAAAAATACAAATTAAAACAATGTTTGTATATTATTCACCATTAAAAATGGAAAAGTTTGACTATGTACTTTGTTGGTAAGACTGTAGAGAAACAAACACTTATACATTACTAGTAGTAATGTAAGATGACCAAACTCTTATGAAAGGGAATTTGACAAAATAGAATAAAATACAGTATATTCATGTATCTTTTGACCCAGAAATCTTACTTCTAGGAATTTACCCTGAAATTTCCATTGATTTGAAAAATTAAATATGATTATGAATTCCACAATTATTTATTAAACATAAAATATCAGAAATGACTTAATGTCTATCCATAGGAAAATGAGTGAATAAGCTATGGCATGTCCACCTGATGAGTAATGAGTGACTAAAACAAAATAAATTCAGTTCCACAGGAATTGATATGGTATGAATTCTAAATACATCAAGTTGAAAAGAAGTAGTAAAAAAGAATATTTAAATCAGTAGGCTTTAGCAATTTAAAAACAGTTTTAGCAAATCACCTTATTTTCAAGAAAAATTCGTGGGAAAGGTGGTATGTTTTACACTTTAGTCAGGCTTAGTAAAGAAACTTCACATCTGCTCCTATGTTCAATCTATTTTAATATGATATTGCAGCTGGGTATATAATGAAAGTTAAGCCTCTCAAAGATATGTTGTTAGAAAGGGAGGAACATTTTAATAATCTTTTCAGAAAACTATGGATATTCTTTTTTAAAAAAAAGTTCCTCAAATTTTATTTAAATGAATGACATTGACAGTTTTGTTTCTTTAGGTGTTTTTTTTATTTGAAGTAAAAAAATTAAATTTCAGTTTTATTTCCTTATGACAAATGTTGATAGACATAACTAATTTAAAACAAAATTATGTGAAGATCTCAATAATTTTTAAGAGCTTAGTGTTGTCATAAGACCAGAAAGTTTGAGAACAGCTTACCTAGCTGCTACTGAATCAAGGTTTTCAAGACACTGGATAGAAATGAATGTTTAATGATTTTCTACCTCATACCAGAGATTTTACGTATTTTATAATGTTGGATGTATTTTCTATTTTCTAAATTCCCTTAACAACATTGTGAGATTTATGCCCATCTCATGACTGAGGAATACAAGATTTGGAAACTTTAAAATCCTAAGGCTTACTTAAAATCCTAAGGCAGAGGAGAAATTCACACCAAATCTCAACGATTTTGTCTTATCCTGCACTTACTGTGTTGAGTTACATACAACTGCAATGTGAAATAAATAGAGCTACAAAACCAACCCTTTTTTATCTTTTGAGATAGAGTCTTGCTAAGTTGCTGAGGCCACTCTTGAACTTAAGATCCTTCTGTCTAAGCCTCCCAAGTTACTGGCATTACAGGTTTATAATTTCATTCTCAAGAAAAAGATAAAAGGAATCTTGTTTGGAATAGAAAGTTATTTTGACTGGGTACATTTTGGGGTTAGGAGGACAAATAGGAAACCTGGATAATCCTTTTGGTTTATTTCCTCCAGTTCCCCAGTTTTTCACCTTAATTTATGGGCAAAAGATTCAATTCAAACTGCCTTGGGTTTAAAATTTCTTTTCACATTTTACATTAGAAAATCTTTTGGGGGGCTGGGGATGTGGCTCAGGCACTCGCCTGGCATGCGCGGGGTGCTTGGTTCAATCCTCAGCACCACATAAAAATAAAATAAAGATGTTGTGTCCACCGAAAACTAAAAGAAAAAAAATAAATATTAAAAAAAAAGAAAATCTTTCTTGCTGGGCATGGTGGTGCATGCCTGTAATCCCAGCAGCTCAGGAAACCAAGAGGGAGATTGCAAGTTTAATGCCAGCCTCAGCAATTTAGGGAAGCTCTAAGCAACTAACTCAGACCCTGCCTTAAAATTAAAAAAAAAAAGGCGGGGGATGTAGATCTGTGATAAAGTACTCTTGGTTCAATCCATAGTAAAAAAAAAAAAAAAAAAAAAAAGAAAAGAAAAGAAAGAAAGAAAGAAAATTTTGCTTACTCCTGTTATATGTTTTTACTTTATTAAAAATTATCCTTCATGATGGAGACACATACGAATATTTTACATTTTAGTTTCCTGCTTGAAACTCAGTGTTGTAGTTTTCCTTAATATCATAATTAGAAAAACACTAACAATATAAAATAAAAATTAGGTGATTGAAAAAAATATAGATAGAATAATAAATCATCTATCCGATAGTTGAAACCATTTCTGCTTATTACTTTTTTGTACAGAAATCTTTGTATTTTTATGCATACAAAATTCGTATTAACAAAATAGTTGCATATATAAATATACAATTGAGTAATATTTGTATATACAAGATTCATTAAAAATTGTAACAGACCTCTTCCCCGCTAGACCCTGAGCACAGTCAGAATAGGTTGCATCATTCTCTGTGGTTAGCTCATTGTCTACTCAGCAACTGAAATACAGAAGAGCTTTGTTTAACTGTCAAATATAATTGATTTTATTCAAAATGTACTTTTAACTTAAATTAATTTTGTTATGGTTTGGTATGAAGTGTCCCCCCAAAGCCCCTGTGCTAATACAGGAATATTCAGAAGTAAAACAATTGGATTGAGAGCTATAACCTAATCATCCCATCCAAGTTTGAAGGACTGATTAGGTGGTCACTGAAAGAATTCCCCACGCAAAGACACTTCGCCGGGAGAATTCCAATTTTATTGCAAAAAGCTGTGTGCTTATATAGAACTAAGGGGGAGATGGTAGGGCTTAGATAAATGGCAGGCAACCCGTTTATTGGCAAGTTCTTTCAGATATCAGCTTCGGAGCCCAGGAATTAGTTCTCATTGGGGCTAAGGTTCCCCGCCAGCGAGATTTGAAATTGGAGCCGGCGGGAGAGTTCACACGGGCGGGAACTTTTCGCGCCACTGCAGAAAAGAAGAAGGTAGGAAGAAGAGGTGCTTAGGCGCCATGTTGGGGTTTTTTTCTCTGGGGTATGGCTGCCGTTTATACTTTTCCCAACAGTCACTGTAGGCAAGTGGGACATAGCTAGAGGAGGTGGATTACTGTGTGTATGCCCTGGAAGGGCTGTTCTTCTATAGTTACCCACCCCATCTCTCTCTCTTTCTCTCTCTCTCTCTCTCTCTCTCTCTCTCTCTCTCTCTCTCTCTCTCTCTCTCTCTCTCTCCTTCCTTAGCTCATCAAGAGCTAAGCAGTTTTTCTCTATCAGGTGCTTTTCTGATGTGTTGCCTCACATTGGGCCCAGAGCAATGCAGTTGGCCATCCATGAACTGAGACCTCTAAACATGTGAGAGCCCAATAAACTTTTCCTCCTCAGGTTTTTCTTGCCAGGTATTTTGATCACATCAATATAAAACCTGACTAAAAAAACTTGATTTTGGTATATAATTCATCTCATTATATAATGTAAATACTCATTTCTATGTCACACAATTATTTCAGAAAAAGAATAAGGAAAAGCTGACTGGTCAAGATCAATGCATTGAAAATCTATAGTTTCCTTGTCTATAATCTAGCTTCCCTAACAGTCTTTAAATATTTCCTCTATCGATTGGTAAGAAGCAAAATAGGAAATTTTTGTTTTAAATTTTAGTTAAGGCAGATGGTTAGTATAAATGGTTATTGGAGAAATATAAGTAAAAATAAGATCTTCTCTCTATCCAGAAATTCTCTTACAAAGGTAGTAGAAAAAGAAAAAAAAATTATTTTTGAATATGCACTGAAATAGAGTTGTGTATCACAGACAATCCTCTAAAAAGATTGCTAAAACAAAGAAGCTGCATCCTTTTATGTATCCAAGCAGGTAAAACACATTACATGCATGTTTTCACTATAAATAATATTAACTTAAGTAAGAGGACTTAATAGTACTATTTCTCACATATCCTAACTTTGTCTGTTAATTAGGTCAGCTATCTGTGCTAACCAATTTACATTATCCAGAGCAAATTCTAACCCTCCCATTTTTAGGACAAGAGGTAGTTTTATGACTGGGAGCAAAATATTCACCACCTATGTAAGTTAGGCTTCTACCTACCATAGAATTGGGAGATAGAGATACGTATTCCTTGATATTTGCATTTCAAAGAAATGACTCCTAAATCCTTGAGAAAGACCTTCCCAGATCACCAAGGTGACAGAAGGCCTAGTTAGTGTTTTAGAGGATTCATATACATTTCAAAGAGACCAGAAAGTACTTACAAGGTGTTTCCTAAAGATGCTCAGAGATAAAAGAGGGGAGAGAAATATCCATCCCCCTCTTTTTTCTAAGCTAGGAAAAAGACTCTTATTTAAAATTTGACCCTATAACATTTACTATTTGATTGCTTCATGCAAATGCTCATGATAATTGAGTGGAGTGGTGAAGAAAGGGAGCACATGGCATTTTTTTCTCCTGTTGTTTTATTTGTTTTTTTCCTCTTGTTTCTGAATGTTAAATTTGCCATTTTTTCATGCTTGACTTATTGACAAGATAAGTACTGCTGTGCAGGTGAAGAAAGTTCCTTTAGATTTGTTCTTCAAAATTGTGGGCCTGCTGAGCAGTCTGTAAGCAGGCTTATTGACCTCCTACCTGGTCTCATTCCACAAAATGTTAAAAAAAAATTACGTACAGAAGAACCTGGGTAACCATGGGGGGTTTCCAAGACACTCACCTTCTCCCCACCACCAGTATGGATGTCTAGGCCTGGGGATGTTCAAGATGATTGTATAAACTGGTGCAGTAATTGCCTAGTACCTACACTCATCCTCCCTGTATTTGAAATCATATCCAGATCACTTACAATACATAACACAATGTAATACTATGTAAATGTATGTAGCTAGTTGTTATACTATATTGTTTTGGGAAATGATGACCAGAAAAAGAAGTTGTATGTTCTCAGTAGACCTAGTTTTTCTTTTTCCAAATTTCTTCTATCTGTAGTTGTTGAATTTGTGGACCCAGAACCCATGGATCCAGAGGGCTGATTATACTTCATTATTTTTAATCATACAAGGTTAACAAAGGGGATAAATGCTCTTTTAGTTGTGACCTAGATGATTTCACTTTTCCTATTTTTTTCTTTATAAAATAAAATGATTCTTATAATTTCCTATTTAAAACTTTTTTGGGGGGTTACATCTGGCACACTTCTGATATAGGCCCATGTGAAGTCTGGTTAAAATAGATACTTCAAAGAATGTGTCTAGAAAATCTTGATTCTCTGGTCTCCTGTGACACTCTTCTCCCTGTGTTCCTTTTGCTTCACTGGTTGACACTATGCAGTCTCCTTACAAGATCTTCCTTCTTCACTTGACTCCAGAATGATAGCATGCATCAGAGGTAGTCAAGAGTTCACAGTTCACCATCATTCCATGCACTCTGATCTTGATGAATCCAAATTTATACCTTCAGTTCTGAACTCTCTTGTCAGTTCCAAAACTTTATATCCCTTGGAGTGCTTGGAAGTTCAGTGATATTGTAGCCAACTCATACAAAATGTATAAGTAGAATTTATGATGACATGAAATCCATCTTCTTCCAGGCTTTTTAACTGAGTAAATGTCACTAAATGTATTCATTCAGCTGCTCTATCAAAATGCAAGAAAAAAAAAGAGACAAAACAGAAAAAAAAATCTTGGGAGTCATTGACTTACATGGTCTGTATCAAACCCATCAGTGAGTACTGTAGGTTTTGTCTCTAAATTCTGTAAGCAAAAATAACCAAAACAGTTTTGGCACCATAACAAAAGCACAAAAAAACGGGACAGGAGCAGACTTCATGGATCAGCAAGGCCCTTTATTCAGTAGCAGAGGGAGGCACTGGAGGAGTTCACTTTCTGGGTTACAGAAGGAGCCTAGGTTTTTATAGGTTACACTGACAGGTGATTTAACCACTTCAACAGAATGCATCAGTTTTTGCATTCAGGGAAAGGGGCTGTAAAAATTTGAAACTTGTCTTTACTGGAGAAGGATGGAGGGTCCTGAACTCAGTTCCCAGTGCTTATCATTTTCCTCTGGGGTTCATTGTATTGTCACTGGGACAGGATTAATGTATGGCTTTGTTGTCACTGGGAAAGGATCAATGTTTGTTCTATCCTCAGGGATTGCCATTTTAGGATTGATATTTGCCTCTTTCCCAGGGATTGTCTTGTCACTGGGAAAGGATTTATTGGGGAAAGGATCAATGTTTTGCCCTCTTCCTCCCTTCATCCTTCCAGGTCACACTGTCTTGGGAATTGTCATTTTCCATATCCTTCAAATTCCATATCCTCTTCTTCTATCCTTATAGCCACTCTCCTAGTCTACACCACCACCCTTTCTCATGAAGACTAAAATCGCCTTGCAACCAGTCTCTCAGCTTTCACTTTTCAAACTTTCCCCCATTCTTTCACCATGTATCAATCCTCATGACATTTTGAATATATGAATATTATTAATTCATTAATTTCAAGGTAATACTTTAAAGATTTTCCATTGATTTAGAATAAAACTTAAAATCTTTAACGAAATGTTCATCACATTTTTTATTCAAATGCCCTAGGATGTTAAAAATGAACAGCTAAGAGAAAAGTTACTAACATCTAAAAGTATCAATATTTTTAAACAAAAAGTTTGCATGATTCTTATAAATATATTTAATTATGTATAACAAGCAAAATTATTTTGTAATATTATCTCTTGATGAGATGCATAGGACTCTTTCCCCCATCAGACCATAGTTTATAGATTAACATTTTAAAATCATGTCTAATGGGGAAAATAAGACAGAGTTCAGAGTTCAGCATTACTTTGATCCCTAATGTTTACTTTTGGATTTTTTTTTTTTTTGTACAGCCAAATTTCAATCATATAGATTGTTCAGATATGCCTTAATGGGCTTAATAAAAAGATAAGCCCTTGGTAATTATTTCATGTGATTATGTTTGTAATTTCATTTCATGGTTAAAACTATTAGATTTATAACTATGCATTTATAACTATGCATTTCATCCTATGAACATCCTAGGTGGAGTTCATCGTAATTGAACAAAATTTGTTTTCTATAGTTCAGAGCATAACATTTCAGGTTGCAAATTTAGGAACGTTTTGTTCTACACCTACACTTAAATGAATATTTCAAGTGTGGTTTAATCAACTTTGTAGAAATTAATAACAAAAAGAAGGGAAAGCATTAAGTATATGCTTGCAAAATATTTGCTGTTTACTTCTAGGAGAACCTACAGATTCTAATAGATTACTAAATTTAAATGTTAAATGAAATCTAATTCATGAGTCATTAATGACATAAAATAAATAGAAGATCATTGGTTGAATGACAAGCAGGAAGTTTTGCTCAAGTGAAGCAAATAAGGATGGCTTTACAGAATCCAATGGTCTTTTAGCAACAGTTAATGAGATGTATCTTTTTCAACTCTGACTATATTAAGAATTTTAGAAACCTATTTTATCTTTACTCTATGCATATTTTGTCATAATGTAATATTGACCTGAGGGAAGTAAAAAATATTTTCTTTCCTACAGTTATGCAAACATGAAATGACTAACTCCTGGACAGTAGCAATATATAATATTTCTGGGATATATTATGAGAAATCACCCCAAATTATGGCTTTGCTTATATTGGTATCTAAACTAGGTAGTTTGTAAGATGGCACTTATATCTACTGATTCTCAGAATATACACCAGATACAGATTCAATTCACTCCTTTCTTTTTAGGTTTATTTCTAATAAGTTTTATAGTTTCAGAGTTTTACTTTGTTTAACTCATCCTACTAAAAAGGTTTGGTATCTCATTCAGGAAAGTATAAGATTTTAAAATAAGTAATTCTTAAGTGATGTATTTTCCCCAGAAAAAAATTTAACAATTTAAAGAGAATTGAATAATTATTTTTTAAAGATAAGATGTTTCACTATTTCTTTTTCTAAATGACATGCTTCATGCCACTATTATTTTCTTTTTATTATTTAATTCTTTTGAAAGCTATGATGCAGATTGCAGGTACAGTCATAGCAGGCTACCTTCAGAAGGTGTGGGTCATTCCTTTAGGATGTGTGCATTTGCCTGTTCTCTAAAAACAGTCTCAGCAAGAAATGAGCCATGGCATTTTATTCATGCAAGGCAGAATTCTATAAATCAGATTGTAATTTTATGAATATATTTTCTATATAACCTTGAATATGGCATTTTAGTACTTTAATCCTCTGGGGCCTCTCTATATGATAAATAAGAAATGTGGAGAATCTTGAAAATTTTTATCATAAAAACAGAGCATGTTTATCATATAAAAATGGGGAACAACAAGAAATGAAATATCATAACTTTGGCAGTATGGTAATGGTTTAGGGCACAGTCCCTAGGTCTAATTGGCCAGATTGAAACCCTGCCTGTGTCCTTAACTCATTGTATGCACTTGGGAATGTTGACTTGTCTGGGCCTCAGTTTCTTTATTTGAAAAATAGAAATGATGTTAATAATACCTGTACCATAAGGTTACTGTAAGATAAAGTAAATATTTAGGTTAACCATCTAGCTTTAGTCAGCATTCACTAAGCATGGCCATCATCATCCAAATACACACACACACACACACACACGTGTATATATTTTTTTCTGATTTTCTTTCCTTTAAAATTTATTTTTAATGATGTTTGCTTTTTTTGTGACTAAAAAGATCATTGAGTGAAAAAAATGCAGGCTACACATTGGCTCAAAAAATCTTGTTTCAATCATGTCTTGGAACACTGATTCAAGCCACTGAGGGCAGCTCTTCACATCTCGGAGAAACACAACATAACCGAGAATTGGATGCTTGTCCCACGGGAAAATAGACACTGCTCCCCATAATGCAGCTTCTGAGGGCACTTACAATGGGGTCTTTATGTTGACTGCCTCAGTGATAGGTATGTGACTTAAAGTCACTGTCCCTAAGGGAAACAGTTCCATTTCTTCCTTTCACCAATTGCTGTCATGTTTTATGTAGGATAGAATTCCCAGAGGACTCCCTGAGATAGGAGGCTTTAATTATCAGAAGGTGGCTATATTCTGTATGAGTGAAGAGGAATTCAGAGAAGTTAATGTTGCAATCTGGGTAAGTGCATTCTCCTTTTTCTGCTATGGAACAGGAAAAGGATTTCTTCATTTTGTTTAGCACTTAATATCATGTCATGATAAGACATTTAAAGAATATCTACTGGGTTCCAGGAACTATGCTGGGTCCTGGGAATTGAACTCTGTTCTTTGAAACTCCAGTACCTCCTTATCTTTCAGGGGGAGGATGATGGCCAGCATCTCAATAAAGGGTTCTTCTTTCTGCCCAGGGGTATCTAAGCCACCCTAAAACTTACAATCTCAGATAATTAATAAGTAACAAAACACAGATACTCATAAATATATTCACATAATGTGAAGCTCCTGGTCTAGTCCACATGGGTTCTGGAACTAGACAAAGGGAAAATGGTTCTTGTGGTTTATTTGAGGGAGTACATCAAAGGCAAGGATAAGATTTCAAGGGAAGACTCTTGCTTCATGATGTCTTGCAGGTTGATTGACATTTCAGGTGCTGTGTGGGCCACAGCAGAACAGGAAAGAGATTCACATTGAACCTGGGCAATTAACACTGAAATGTCCATTCCTAGACACCAGATGTCTCTATCCACAAGGCTTCCATGCAGGGTGACCCACATGCAACCCATGGAGGGCTGGTGACACATATCTAAACTCATTCTATGTTTAAAGTTTGTCAATGATTCAGCTTTGGCTGACTCACTTCCTACATAATACTCAATGCTGAATCAATCACTTCACTTCATTGTTCATTCTACAAGTGGTGTTGAATACTTGCCACATGCTCAGTATGTCATAGATAAGAAGACCCTATTATCATGGTTTTCAAAACCAGTGTGGAATTCAGATTATATTTGAAAAAATTACTATGATTTCAGTTATTAACTTTTAATGTGAAGAAAGAGTAAAATAGAAGGAGAGAGAAGAATCATATGTGTAATACTTTGGGTAGAGTAGCCAAGAAATTTTTCTTGGATCAGGGGTGTGTATAAGTAGGGACTTGAATAATTGAGGAAAAGATTTGTGTGAGTATTTAGGGAAGACCATTTCAGGTGTGCCCCACCACAGAGAAAGTGCAAGATTTTAGAAGTGGGGCATGAATGAGATATTTGTGGAATAGCCAGCTGATAAGTGGAAAAAACTAGGAAAAAGTGGTGAGAAATGTAAATGAAAAGATAGCCAGGGACCAAATTATACAAGGACAAGGAGCAGAGTAAGGTAAATCTTTGAGCTTTCTCTCAAGTGTGATGGGTTGTCCTTGGCAGGATACAGGGGAGTTGGTGGCTGTGTTGAGGATAGAGGGTAATGGGTGGGTGTGGAGGCAGCAGGCACTATTGGTTATTGCAGTCGTCCATCTCTGAATGACATCTTGTAGTTTTGCAGAAGACCCATCTCGGCTGCAATATTTGAAGGGCATACATTCTTCATTCTTCCCTTTTCTCCAATCCTCTTTCTTGTCCTTACCACACTCCTCCCTCTTTACTCAATCTTTTGTGATCCAGTTATGTTACTGATTGATTTCTTTCCTTTCTAGTGTATTTTATACCAGGAAAACTATTGCAGGTGGATTGTCTCCCGATATTTCAAATAGTTTAACATTACTAAATTCTGCCAATTAAATATATAATTTTGAAAATGACTTACTTTTTTCTAATAGATTAGAATTTTTTAATTATAAGGAAAATCATACATTGAAAAAAATATTAACACTTGAATCTAAATGAATGACTCTAAATCTTTCAAGTTTAACCAAATATCTCATTTTTTCACATTTATGACTCCTAAAATATTTGTTTACTTTATGTTTTATGATTTTATGTTGCTAAAGCAACATTTCTTTTTAACCTGAAGATTTCAGAGCCTTATATTCATGGAATACAAATAAAAATTCTGAAGAATATACCTGTGAGTTACCAGAAAGATGATTCAAATCCATGCCCTGATGTTCACATATTTTCTTCTGACAGCCTCATTTCTGCAAATGACAGTTATAAGTGGTACATGATAAATGTGGTAGGAAATTTCCATTTCTTGCTTATTTCTGGGGATCCTTCTTTTTTCTTTTTCCTTTTTTTATAGTTCTGGGGACTGAACCCAGGGCCTTGCACATGCTAGGCAAGTACTTTACCATTGAGCTACATCCATAGCCCTTGGTTATTCTATTTATTATCTCACTGAGGGAACTTGTGTCTTTTCCTAACTGTTGGGATGGACCACTCGGCACACTGAGCATGATGTAGGGTGGAGTCAGTTCCACTCTGTCTAAATCACTCAGTCATCACAAAATACTCAGGATACCTGGAAGAGCAGTCTAGGATGTTCTGACTGGAAAGAGCAAGGAGATAGTGACATTTCTTTTTTAAAGTTTAGAAGTGAGAGATTGTGAGAGGACAGTGGTGGAAAAATTAGCATTGTTAACTCTTAAATTTTTGGTTATTCTCCTTCAATTCTATTTCTTTTTACTGTCAATCATCATATTTGTCTATTATCTTTCCATCTCCCTTCCTGAGGGATGAGAAGATTGGTTTTGTATAACATCCTATCTAATATATCCAGTCTGTAAGAACTAAAGGTAAATTTCTGAAAAGAATGAAAAATAGATAAAATGCCTAGAAGTATCTCAGGGATGCCCACTAAAACATTACTCTTTATAAGGGCTTCTGCATGATTGCTTTACATACATTTGGCACCTATTTTTTATGCTGCA
This sequence comes from Marmota marmota marmota, assembly GCF_001458135.2. NCBI lineage: Eukaryota > Metazoa > Chordata > Mammalia > Rodentia > Sciuridae > Marmota > Marmota marmota. Next base: position 26,239,976 of record NW_026000229.1, on the reverse strand, counting down.
GAGCTGGCACTTGAATTGATGAAGATTAATGAGCTGGTACTGCAAATAATGAGCAGTGTCTAAATGACTGTGATAAAGCTTCTCAATGAATGCCTATCAGATTGGAAGCAAATTCAATAATAATCCATCTCATTAAACGAATGACACAGTCTTGAGAAAGGCAACTTGTATATTCCGTTTGTAGTTAGGACAGCTGTAAGCAGATATGAAGGTCCTTGTGGACTCTTGTGGGCATTTTACTGAGGTTTCCAACAGAAGGCAATGTATCATAATAATTACAACATGGCTTTGAATTTTAATACATCTGAGAAGAAACTTGCTATTATTATTCATCAGTTGCTTGAGATATAGCTTCTCTAAGTCTCAATTTTGTCATCTATAAATTGGTCATGATTGGTACTTTTCTTAGACTTTGACAATAAGATCCCAGTCTAGCCTTTTTCTGACTATGCCCCTGTGCATGATGGGAAGAGTTAACTGGACCAAGCAGATGTGCCTACTCAGAGGTTAAAGCAACCCCACCCTTCCCTGCAGACCAGCCTTGAGTATCTGGGATCAAGAATTTTGCATTCCCAAGGTTTTTAGCTTGCTTTCAGAGCCTGCAGGAGGTAGTCAAGGAGGGTCTGTTTGAGAGGCAGAAGGGGTCTGGTTCCGCAGATGTGGACATCTACAAATGTGTTATTTCAGCACATTGTCCCATGCAGGTGGAGACAGAGGAAGAAAGATATACCTGAATAAGGTAGCTTCCCTTGAGTAACCACACTCCTGTACAAAACCCTAAGGAGTCAGAGAGTATGAAATTTGAGCTTGGAATTCGAGGCAGTTGTGAAGTACATTTCTCAATGTAGGCATTTAGAATATATTTTATTTAGCAGGTTGTTAGTTTGGTTTTTGAAGATTCAAAAAAATAAGATAACTGTAGATTTACAGGCAGTTGTAAGAAATAATACAGAGAGATCTCTTGCACATTTTGCCACATTTCCCCTAATGGAATGTGTTGTAAAGCTACAGCATGACACCACAAGCAGGACATGGACATTTATACAATCCAAAGATCTTATTTCAATTTCACCAGATTTATTTGCATTAAGTTCAACACATTTTATCACCTGTGAGTTCATGTATTTGCTATCACTGAACAGTTTTAATACCACAGGGAATCCTTGTGGATTTATTACTTTTAAATAAATAGACATATAGAATGTCCCAGCAAATGAGAGGGGATAATGTTACAATTAAATGTTTGACTTAAAGTTGAAGTAGAAGAGTTAAGTATTGGAATGGAAGAACCTGTTGAAGGGGAAAACCGGTCCTGAAACAGAATCCTTGTATTAGCCCATGGATTCTACTAAGAGAGGTTTCCCTTCCACCTGCTTTTAGAGATGGGGATTTGGGGAGGGTTGTACTTCAAAACATAGCCTCTAATTCCTGGGACAGGCTATTTCCCTGTCCCTTGATTGCTCAATACCCACATCTACATATTGTTTGCTCAATACTTTTATTCTTTATTATTCAATATCTCACGTCTATGAACACAGGGAAACTAACCCTAGATAACCCTCATATTGTAGCAAACCCTTTGACTTCCCAGGGGCTCTGATTTCCATAGAATTTGTAGCATTATAGAAAGCCATTCTGCTAAATCTTCTCAGGTATCTTTATACATCTCAGTCTTACACTCTCTATATAGACATTTGAAGTAAATAGGCCTACTCATGTTCTGCTGGGGCAGTTAACAAGGCAGAAAGGAATTTTGTTACCTGCTAATAATGGGAGTTATTATCAAAAGATGTGAAAAGGTAGATAGCACCATGGGAGGAGCAGATCAAAGGTAAGATATTCATGAGACATAATCAAATGAAAAGAACTGCAGGCAGGATAGATTCAGGTTTGAAACAGTCTTGTGCTGAACTCCCTGCAGCTTGCCCCAGATATCTGTGGTTAATCTTGATGTCCCCTTCATTGTTGGCAGGGGCTGTTGTTCTGCTTCTCTTTACCAAATCCAGCCTGTTAGCTAGATGACAGGCTGGCTCACTTGGTAAGCTCTTCTTTTCCAGTCTTTTAGCTGTAAGTCTCTGCATTTTTCAGCAGTTGGTTGACTCCTAGCAGGAGCCAGCATCTAATCTGGGAATGAAGCCAGCATCCAAGGCAGCCAAAAGGCCAACATTAACTGTGAAGATAAATCTAACATGCCTTCAAAGACTCTGGGATGTTTAGCAATGTTATGGAAGCAAACCATTTATTCACTTTAGGGTTCATATTTTTGGTGTATGCATATTTGGTGTGTGTGTGTGTGTGTGTGTGTGTGTGTGTTACATAAATGACTAAACCCCAAATTTAAAAGAGAATCTCAAACATGCCGTGAGTAGTTGCTCAGGATGTCATTTGGGTAGCAGGATGGGAAAGAATGGGCTGGAATGGGAAAGAGTAGGCTGTTAAAGCATAATTTGAGGCAGTTTAATTCATTTCAGTCTTATAATAGCCTTTTGATTGGTTTAATTTTTAAAATAAAGCATGATTATAAATATATAAGTAGTATATTATTTTTCCATAAAAAGAAAAATTATTATTAATATTTTGGTTTACTTACTTTTATTTTATCCATATACTTAATACAAATTATATTTGTGCTCTTTGTTGTTGTTTGTTTCTTTGTTTGTTTTGTACCCCAGAGATTGAACTCATGGGCACTTGACCACTGGGCCACATCCCCAGCCATATTTTGTATTTTATTTAGAGACAGGGTCTCACTGAGTTGCTTGGTGCCTTGCCATTGCTGGGGCTGGCTTTGAACTCACAATCCCCCTGACCTCCCGAGCTGACAGGATTACAGGCATGTGCCACCATGCCTGGCACAAATTATATTTGTAAGAATTTAAAAGAAATGAACAATTATTAAAAACAAGAAAAAAATAAAAATGTGGAAAGCAAAGTAAAATCATCCATTATTATATTACTCATAACACTACCATTAGCATTTTGGGGAATATGCTTCTAAACTCTGTGTTCCTCTGTGTGTGTAGCATTTGCTATAGGCAATATATACTTTAATAAAGTTAGGATCATAATGTATTTCTTACTCTTCCTTTTTTACATGATACATCTTTAATATTTTCCCAGATTTTTATAAAACATGACTTTTAATGACTAAATAATATACTATCATATAAGTATACCATTATTTCTTTAGGACATTCTTAGTTTGAATATATACGTGGATTCTAATTTGTCATTGTAGAGTGGAGAATAGCAGGAATTCAGCACTTCTGCATTCAGTGTCAGATGGCTTTGCTAAAAATGACTCTTCATCCTGTCTGTTGCTTCCAACCCCTGCTGTTTCTGGAAACTCACTCTATCGACCTTCTCCCCTTTATCCATTACAAACACGAATCTTATTATGAGATGGTATACCTTAGGGGCTCACCTGGGCTCAAATCTTAGGCCTGCTGTTACCTAGCTCTCAAAGACTCAGTTATCTCATGTTTAAAATAGAGTCATTATGAGGATTATATGAGACAGTTCATCCATGTGCTCTTATCTGATAGTAGCATTACAAATTATTGTTTTTCTCCTTTAGACACATTTATTGAGCATTTTAATGTGGCAGGCATTATGTTAGATGATAAAGATATGAAGATGGGAAAACAGAATACCCCTACACTTGTGACTTTTACAGTCTCGCATTTTAAGATATAAAGAAATGGTTGGGCATGTGGCACATACCTATAATGCACATGGCTCATGAGGCTTTGGAAGGAGGATTGCAAGTTTAAACCATCCTCAGCAGTTTACTGAGACTGTAAGCAACCTAATTCAGACCCTGTCTCAAAATAAAAATAAAAAGGGCTGAGGATGTGGCTCAGTGGGTTAAACATCCTGGGTTGAGAGAGAGAGAGAGAGAGAGAGAGAGTGAGAGAAATAATAATGATTTTAAAATTTCAAAATTATCACTATGCTAGATGCTCAGAAAGAGAGAGACCTGTGCAATGAGACTTGTAGGAACTGATTGCATGTATTATGGAGGGTGTTTTGCATTTCATAGGGAACATGTAACTTTGCCTTTTATTATAGGCAAGCTAGGAGGGCTTCAGGAACATAATTATCTACCAGAAAACATACTACTGGCTCTAAGATCATATGTGTCGTTTTTTTCCTGAATGAACATAATGTGTATAAATATGACTGCAATAAAATGTGGAAAACTAGCACCAAATTTTTATACAAATATAGCACCAGCAAGGAAAGTCCTTAACTGTTTCCTGGCAGTGGTGTAAGGCTGGTGATTACCTTTCTTGTTTGTAGGATCTGTGTTCTCTAACCCTTCAGTTCATGCCTCCAGGACAGACTACTGCAAAATGCCTCTTTCCCTAAGCGTCTATTGTCTCCAACCCTCTTTACTCTATTTTTTGTATTGCCAGGGCGTAGGAGGCTTCGTAGCACTGTGGTTCTAACAATGTGCAAAACCAGTTGGCTTAGAGAAGCCAATTACTCCAGGGCAGGGCAGCCTATACTTGTCCTGGACGATGTAGGGAGGAAGAAAGGGACTTCTGGTCCCTGAATATACCAGACACATAAGACAATTCCATGTGAAAAAGAGTGGAAAGAAAATATCAAGGGGTAGTTGCTAGGAAGTTTGGTGAATCACTTTGTGAGAATATAAAATATTTTTAAATGTCTCCAAGAAGGGAAAAGACATTCCAGATAGAGGAAGCATCTGTCCACAGGAAAATCAAGAAGAAGGACATCACCTACAATTCAGAGTATCAAGATGTGGATGTTCCAGGAGCAGCAGGAGGGAGAGGAAATGGCTGAATAGGACTTGACACTGGGGAAGAAGCTGGAGCAGAGTCATAACATGACTTCTGTCCATAATATTGGAGTTTTAATATTAGAAACAAATGTAAAACACAGTCTGGAGAAGAGCACCGTGCTTCACAAAATAAAATTTGACAGTATAAAAATTTGGTAATATTTTACAGTGTAGAAAGCTAACAGATACTAAAACAAATCTTCCCAACTGGATAAGCATGCTTTAGGATCTCAAATTTCACTCTGAGGATATCTCTGTGAGCTGGTACCCTTTCTCCTGACCTTGTGATCATGGAGTTAACACCATCTCCACTGACTGAAAGTAGACAGTCCTTTGTACCACTAAAATATAGCACTTTGTTGTTGTTTTGTTTTTATTGGTGCATTATAATTAAATATAGCAGTGGGATTCTTTATGCCATAACATAATTTGATCAGTCTCATTACCAGTAATCTCTCCTTGATCCATTAGCTCTACTCTACTGATCTCATATTATTATCTTAATTACTGCATTATATATATATATATATATATATATATATATATATATATATNTATATATATATATATATATATATATATATAAAATATACATTTTCTTTAGCTGGTTTCATAACTTAGTCATTATAAATTGTGTTCATATAAACACTGGTATGCCTGTTTCACTACAGTATGATGATTTTAATTCTTTTTTGTACTGGGATTGAACCCAGGGGCGCTTAACCGCTGACTCACATTCGCAGCCCTTTTTCATTTTGTATTTTGAAACAAGGTCTTGCTTATTTGGTTAGTGCTTTGCTAAGTTTCTGAGGCTGGCTTTTAACTTGAATATAATACACACACACACACATATATACACACATACATACACATACACACACACATCTATCTATCTATCTATCTATCTATCTATCTATCTATCTATCTATCTATCTATCTATCTCATGCCTCATGCTCCTGAGCCACTCGGATTGGGCATGTGCCATTGCACCTGCTCTGATTTTAAAATACCAAGGAGTGAGATAGCTGGGTCATATAGTGGCTCTAGTCCTGAGGAATCTCCATACTGCAGTTATTGAACCAAATTATATCACCAGAAACCATGTAAAAATGTGCCTTTATCTTTCATTCTTCTCCAGCAATTACTGTTATTTGTATTGATAGCTGCCATTCTGCCTGGAGTGAGATGAAGTTAGTAGAATTTTGATTTGCATTTCCCTGGTTGCTAAGAGTGTTGAACATTATATATATATATAAAATCTTGGAATATAAGTTTTATTTATTTAGTTTTTTTTAATGTGGTGCTGGGGATCAAACCCAGTGCCTCACATGTGCTAGGCAAGTGCTCTACCACTGAGCCACAACCCCAGTCCATGGAATATAAATTTTAAGTAGTCCCAAATTAGCCTCTAGTTTTTAGAAATGTCTGTGGTTATGGCTCCTTTTCCTCTCTAATGATGTTGATATGGGTCTTCTCTCTTTTTTGGTTAGTTTGTATAAAGGTCTATCAATCTTTTTTATCTTTTCAAAGAATCAAACTTTTGGTCTTTTTTTTTTAAAGAGAGAGAGAGAAATTTTTTAACATTTATTTTTTTTAGTTTTCGGTGGATACAACATCTTTATTTTATTTTTATGTGGTGCTGAGGATCGAACACAGCGCCCTGCGCATGCCAAGCCAATGTGCTACCACTTGAGCCACATCCCCATCCCTGTTGTTTATTTTAAAACAACATTGGTTCTTTTTATTGTGTATTTTATTGTCTATTGCATTGATCTTGGTTCTGATCTTAATTATTTTCCTGTCTTCTACTGGTTTGGGGATCTTAGTTTTTCTAAAATCTGGTTAGTTTTCATATTTTTGTTTTAAAATGTATACTAACAATAAGATTTTGAAAACTTAATTCATGAGTAAGTTTTCTTTATTATTAACAAAGTTATTCATATTTGAACAGACTAAAAATTTTATTTGTATTCACTCTGAAGTTAATACAAGAAACCAAGAAATCTGTTACTGGATTAAACAGGAGCTTAATATGCCTGTACACAGATAGCTTTATGGGAACACATTTCTGTGTGTGGAACACTCGTCCCTAAGATCTGTCTTCATTACCTTTCACTCCAATCCTGGGAACACACTTAGGGATTCATACTGGCTGGACTGTGAGACTACCAGCTATCTAATTCTTTTTTTTCTCTGAGAATTCAAATTTCAGACTTCAGCTAGACAGATTACACCAATTTGTGAACTCTTTATGTAGATTTTGCCACCAAATATTTTGATTTAATAGCATGCCCAGGAAAAATAGGCTTATAATTCATGTTAAATGCCATGCCAACGTTGAGGTGGGCCAGTTTTTTTTTTTGTTGTTGTTCAATACGGGAGTTCCTTCCATTTTATCCCTATATGAACAGTAACTTTGAGATGACCAAACTGTTTTTATTTTTTTTTCTCTGTTTTTTCCTGGAAAAAAAAGGAAAGAAGAAATAAAACTATGATTTGTGATCACCATACTCTAACTTCTATTATATATTTTCTTTAGCATTTATTTTCCCATTTATTCATTCATTTTACTTGTACATAAAGTAATTGATGTATGGTTTATAGGCATAAAAGCATTTCTTAGCCCTTTAACATCTCTAAATCCAATCTCTGCTTCTCAGTTCATCTGGAACACTCATTCTGTTTTATAGAACAAGATGTTGCTCTATTCTGGAGTCACAAATAAAGCCAATTAGATCTCTAAACCAAACTTGTTATAATTTTGGCTTTTTAAAAGCTTCATTGTTTATTTAGAAATTAAAATGCAATGTACCTGCATGTTATATCAGTTACTTTATATGCAACTAAAATGCATCAAGGAAAAGGAAAATAGAACTAAAGAAAATCTATTATGACAGAGTATGTATGTTGACCTGTTGACTACAAATCACATCTTTATTTTTTTTCCTTTTTTATTACTGGGGACTAAACGTAGGGTCTCAGGCAAACACTATATATATACTATACCATGAAGCTACACCACAAACACCAAATCATAGTTTTCTATTTTAGAATACATCATACTCCGTGGGAACAGAGTCCAAATGGAAAACAGCAAGTTTCTTTTTTTTTTTTTTTTTGATTGAGTAAATACCCATCTGCTGTTGGAGAATACCATATGTCACTCTCCTTTTCCAGCTCTGCATATTGATGGCTTCCCAACAAATCAGGAGGTGATCTCCCTTATTGAAAAGCCCTATGATTCCACATTGGTTTCAGTAGTGTACTCAGTGTTATAAACTTCTTAAATTGCACAAGGAATACTATACTTCAGAACCACTTCTTAATCTCTCATTGTTTCTCTACAGATTTACAACACCACAAATGTCAGATATCACATATATTTATATGTTGGTCATATTTAAAAAAATGTGTTTTATTGATCTATTTTGAAAAAAACCCAATGCATTACTTTTAAATCTATGCATCACTATCAACTCTAAACTATTTTGGCTAAATAAATCTAACTATTTGATAACATTTCCTGTCTTAATCAGTTTTTTTCACTTAAAAATTTTGCTGTTTCATAAAATTAGTTTATAATTTTCCATGAAAAAAAACTTGTTAGAATTTTTATTGTAATGAGATAAATTTGTAGGTCAATCTTGGAAGAAATGATGTCTTGATTTTCTTCCTATATAGAAATCTAATGTATTTATCCATTATTTATGTCTTTAATGCTTCTAAAAATTTCATAATTTTCCATATAGCACACATATTTTACTTTATCCACTCATTCACTTCTTTTTTTTTTTCTTGTTCTAGTTAGTTACATATGACAGTAGAATGCATTTTGACACATTGTACACAAATGGAGTATAAGTTCTTATTCTTCTGGTTGTACATGATGTAGAATCACACTGGTTGTGTAATCATATATGTACATAGGGTAATAATGTCTGATTCATTCTACTTTCCTTCGTACCCCCATGCCCCACTCTCTTCACTCCCCTTTGCCTAATGCAAAGTACCTCTATTTTTCCCTAGCTCACCCTTTATGGGGAATTAGCATCTACATATTAAAGAAAATATATGACCTTTCATTTTTGGGGATTGGCTTATTTCACTTAGCTTAAAATTCAACAGCTCCATCCATTTACCTGCAAATGCTATAATCTCATTCTTCTTTAAGGCTGAGTAATATTCCATTGAGTATATATACCACATTCTTTGTCCATTCATCTGTTGAAGGACATCTGGGTTGGTTCCATAGTTTAGCTATTGTGAATTGAGCTGCTATAAACATTGACGTGGCTGCATCACTGTAATATGCTGATTTTAAGTCCTTTGGTATAAACTGAGGAGTGGAATAGCTGGGTCAAATGGTAGTTCCATTCAAGTTTTCTGAGGGCTCTCCGAACTGCTTTCCATAATGATTGTACCAATTTGCAATCCCACCAGCAATGTATGTGTGTACCTTTCTACTCACATCCTCCTCAAAATTTATTGTAGTTTGTATTCTTTGTAATTGCCATTGCTACTGGAGTGAGATAAAAATCTTAGTTTTGATTTGTTTTTCTCTTATTGCTACAGATGTTTAACATTTTTTTTTCATGTATTTGTTGATCAATTATGTTTCTGCTCTGTGAAGTGTCTGTTCATTTCCTTAGCCCATTTATTGATTGGGTTTTTTCCCTTTAAAAATTATTTATTTATTCTAATTTGTTATATAGGACAGCAGAATGCATTTCAATTCATAGTACACACAGAGAGCACAGTTTTTCTTGTCTGGATGTATACAAAGTAGAGTCACACAATTCATTTCTTCATATATGTACTTAGGGTAATGATGTCCATCTCATTATACCATCTTTCCTACCCCCCTGAATCATCCCTTCCTCTCCCTCCCCTTTGCCTTATCTAAAGTTTCCTCCCATTCTCCCCCTAACCCGTCCCCATTATGGATTAGCATCCTCGTATCAGAGAAAATATTTGACATTTGGTTTTTTGGGATTGGCTAACTTCACTTAGCATAATATTTTTCAGCTCCATCCACTTACCTGCAAATGCCATGATTTTATTCTCTTTCAATGCTGAGTAACATCCTATTGTGTATATACACCACAGTTTCTTTATCCATTCATCTACTGAAGGGCATCTAGGTTGGTTCCACAGTTTCGCTATTGTGAATTGTGCTGCTATAAACATTGATGTGACTGTGTCCCTGTATGCTGATTTTAAGTCCTTTGGGTATAAACCAAGCAGTGGGGTAGCTGGACCAAATGGTGGTTCCATTCCAAGTTTTCTGAGGAATCTCCATACTGCTTTCCAGATTGGTTGCACCAATTTGCAGTCCCACCAGTAATGTATGAGTGTGCCTTTTCCCCCACATCCTCGCCAACACTTATTGTTGTTTGTATTCTTAATAGCTTCCATTCTGACTGGAGTGAGATGAAATCTTAGAGTAATTTTGACTTGCATTTTTCTGATTGCTAGAGATGTTGAGCTTTTTTTATGTATTTGTTGATTGATTGTGTATCATCTTCTGAGAAGTATCTATTCAGTTCCCTGGGCCACTTATTGATTGGGTTATTAGATTTTTGGTGTTAAGATTTTTGAATTCTTCATATATCCGAGGGATTAGTCCTCTATCTGATGTACCTGTGGTAAAAATTTGCTCCCATTTTGTAGGCTCTCTATTCACCTCACTGATTGTTTCTTTTGCTAAAAAGAAGCTTTTTTAGTTTCAATCCATCCCATTTATTGATTGTTGATTTTATTTTCTGTGCTATAGGAGTCTTATTAAGAAGCTGGGGCCTCACCCAACATGATGAAGATTTGGGCCTACTTTTTCTTCTATTAGGTGCAGGGTATCTGGTTTAATTCCTAGGTCCTTGATATACTCTGAGTTTTGTGCATGGTGAGAGATAGGGGCTTAATTCATTTTGTTGCATATGGATTTCCAGTTTTCCAGTACCATTTGATGAAGAGACTATCTTTTCATCAATGAATGTTTTTGGTGTCTTTGTCTAATATGAGATAATCATATTTATGTGGGTTTGTCCCTTTGTCATCTATTCTGTACCATTGGTCTACAAGTCTATTGTGGTGACAATACCATGCCATTTTTGTTACTATTGCTTTGTAGTATAGTTTAAGGTCTGGTATTGTGATGCTACCTGCTTCACTTGTGTTGCAAGGATTGCTTTGATTATTCTGGGTCTCTTATTTTGCCAGATGAATTTCATGATTGCTTTTTCTATTTCTATGAGGAATGTCATTGGGATTTTGTTTGGAATTGCATTAAAACTGTATAGTGGTTTTGGTAATATGGTCATTTTGACAATATTAATTATGCCTATCGAAGAACAAGGGTGATCATCTTCTAAGTTCCTCTTTAACTTCTTTCTTTAGTGTTCTGTAATTTTCATTGTATACATCTTTCACCTCTTTCATTAAGTTGATTCCCAAGTATTTTATTTTATTTTATTTTTCGAGGCTATTGTAAATGGGGTAGTTTTCCTAGTTGTTCTTTCAGAGGGTTTGTCACTGATGTAGAGAAATGCCTTTGATTTATAGGTGTTGATTTTATATCCTGCTACTTTGCTGAATTCATTTATTAGTTCTAGAAATTTTCTGGTGAAAATTTTTTTTATCTTCTATGTATAGAATCATGTTTTGGCAAGTAGTGCTAATTTGAGTTCTTCTTTTTCTATACATATTCCCTTAATTTCTTGCATCTGTCTAATTGCTCTGGCTAGTGTTTCAAGAACTATGCTAAATAGAAGTGGTGAAAGAGGGCATCCCTATCTTGTTCTAGGTTTTAAAAGGAATGCTTTCAATTTTTCTCCATTTAGAATGATGTTGGCCTGGGACTTAACATAGATAGCTTTTGCAATGTTGAGATATGTTCCTGTTATCCCTAGTTTTTCTAGTGTTTTGAACATGAAGGGATGCTATATTTTGTTGAATGCTCTTTCTGCATCTATTGAGATGATCATATGGTTTTTATTTTTAAGTCTATTGATGTGATTTATTCCATTTATTGATTCCCATATGTTGAAACAAACTTGCATCCCTGGGATGAATCCCACTAGATCACGATGCACTATGCTTTTGTATTTGATTTGCCAGAATCTTATTTTAGAATTTTTGTATCTATGCTCATTAGAGATATTGGTCTGAAATTTTTTTCTTTGATGTGTCTTTTGGAATCAGGGTGATATTGGCCTCATAGAATGAATTTGGAAGTGTTCCCTCTTTTTCTATTTCATGAAATAATTTGTGGAGTATTGGTATTCTTCTTTAAAGGTCTTGTAAAACTCAGCTATGTATCTATCCAGTCCTGGGCTTTTCTTGGTTGGTAAGCTTCTGATGGCATCTTCTATTCATTACTTGAAAATGATATGTTTAAATTGTGTATATATCATCCTGATTCAGTGTGGGCAAATCATATGACTCTAGAAATTTGTCAATGCCTTCAATATTTTCTATTTTATTGGAGTACAAATTTTCAAAATAATTTCTAATTATTTTCAAAAACTTGGGCTGGGGATGTGGCTCAAGTGGTGGTGTGCTCGCCTGGCATGTGTGCGGCCCAGGTTCGATCCTCAGCATTACATACAAACAAAGATGTTGTGTCTGCCGAAAACTAAAAAGTAAATATTAAAAAAAAATTCTAATTATTTCTGTAGTTTCCACTGTGATATTTCCTTTTTCATTATGGATGTTACTAATTTGAGTTTTCTCTCTCCTTTTCATTAGAATGGTTAAGGGTTTATCAATTTTATTAATTTTTTCAAAGAACCAACATTTTTGTTTTGTCAATTTTTTAAATTGTTTCTTTTGTTTCAATTTCATTGATTTCAATTCTGATTATAATTATTTCCTTCTTCTACTGCTTTTAGTGTTGATTGATCTTCTTTTTCTAGGTCTTTGGAATGTAATGTTAGGTCATTTATTTGTTGATTTTTTTTTCTTCTTTTAAGGGATGAATTTTACACAATGAAATCCTCTTAGTACTGCCTTCATAGCATCCTAGAGGTTTTGATATGTTGTATCAGTATTCTCATTTACCTCTAATAAGTTTTTAATCTCCTTTTTGATGTTTTTTGCAATTCATTGTTCATTCAGTAGCATATTATTTAGTTTTAGATGTTGGAGTAGCTTTTAGTTTTTATCTTATCACTGATTTCTAATTTAATTCCATTATGATCTGACAGAATGCAGGGTAGTGTCTCTACTTTTTTTGTATTTGCTAAGAGTTGCTTTGTGGCATAATATGTGGTCTATTTTAGAGAAGGGTCCCTGTTTTGCTGAAAAGAAAGTATATTTCATTTTTAATTGATGAAATATTCTATATATGTCAGTTAAGTCTAAGTTATTGATTATATGATTGAGTTCTATAGTTTCTTTGTTCAGCTTTTGTTTGGAAGATCTATCCAGTGATGAAAGAGGTATGTTAAAATCATCCAGAATTATTGCGTTGTGGCCTATTTGACTCTTGAACTTGACAAGAGTTTGTTTGATGAACATAGCTGCACCATGGTTTGGGTCATATGTATTTATAATTGTTATGTCTTGTTGATGTATTGTTCCCTTGAGCAGTCTGAAATGTCCTTCTTTATCCCTTTTGATTAACTTTGGCTTTAAGTCTACTTTATTTTATATGAGGATAGAAATCCCTGCTTGTTTCTGCAGTCCATGTTAGTGATGTTTATTTATTTTTTTTTTGTTTTTTTTCCCCAAACTTTCACCTTCAGTCTGTGAATATCTTTTCCTATGAGATGAGTCTCTTGAAGGCAGCATATTGTTGGGTCTTTTAAAAAATCCAATCTGCCTATCTATGTCTTCTGACTGGTGAGTTTAGGCCATTAACATTCAGAGTTATTATTGTGATATGATTTGTATTCCCAGTGATTTTTGTTTATTTTTGAAATTTACCTTGACTTGGTATCTCCTTTGATTGGTTTTTCCTTTAGTGTAATACCTTCCTCTGCTGATTTTCATTGGTGTTTTTTATTTCCTCCTCATGGAATATTTGCCAAGATTGTTCTGTAGTGCAGGCTTTCTAGAAGTAAATTTTTTAAATTTTTTGTTTATCATGGAAGGTTTTTATTTGTTCAACAAATCTAATGCTTAATTTTGTTGGATATAAGATTCTTGGTTAGAACCTATTTTCTTTCAGAGCTTGGTATATGTTATTCCAGGATTTTCTAGCTTTCGGGGTCTGGGTTGAAAAATCTACAGATATTCTTATTGGTTTACCCTTATGTAATCTGATTACTTTCTCTTGTGGCTTTGAAGATTTTAAAATAGCTTCTCATTCTGTATGTTAGGCATTTTCATTATAATGTTCCTTGTGTGGCTCTGTTGTGATTTTGTACATTTGGTGTCCTGTAAGCCTCTTGTATTTGGTTTTCCAATTTATTCTTCATGTTTGAAAAATTTTCTGATAATATTTCATTAAATAGATTGCTCATTTCTTTGGTTTGGATCTCTATGCCTTCCTCTATCCCAATAACTCTTAAATTTGTCTTTTTATGTTATCCCATATTTCTTGAATGCTTTGCTCATGGTTTCTTACCATCTTCACTGTGTGGTCTACATTCTTTTCAACATTATATATTTTGTTTTCATTGTCTGAGGTCCTGTCTTCCAAGTGATTAAGTCTGTTGGTGATGTTTTCTTCAGAGCTTTTAATTTGGTTTATTATTTCCTTCATTTCAAGGATTTCTGTTTGTTTATTTTTCAGAACCTCTATCTCTTTATTGAAGTAATGTTTTGCTTCCTGTATTTGCTTATGTAGCTATTTATCAAATGATCTTTTGCTGCCTATATTTTCTCTCTTATATCCATCCTTTAATTCACAGAACATTTTAATTATGTACATCCTGAACTCCTTCTCTGTAATTTCTTCTGTTGTGCTGGCCATGGATTCTAATAATGTAGTATCTTGGTTTGTTTGATGCACTTTCCTCCTTTGTTTTTTATATTGTTCTTGTGCTTTCCTTCTAGCACTACAGATCCAATGTGTTATTGTTTTTACCCTATAGGCATATAGTGCCCCTGCAGGGTTCCAAATCCTCTCCTTTGAAGGGAAGAACAATGTGAACAGATCCCCATACAAACAATATACAACTTTAAACCAAATAGCTTCTATTAAGACATTTACAGTTTTGTCACAATATACAAAAAAATATGAATTTTAATTATTATCTACAATATAAACAGTAGGTTTACAAAAGGGTCTACAGTTTCTGATGGTGGACAAAGGACTGGGGGTAAGGTGTAGGATAAGATGTTGAGGGGGAAGGAGTGAGGATATAGAGTTATTAGATCTTAGAAAGTCTGATAGAGGAGTCTAAAGAAGTTGGTGGGTAGAAGAAGAACGAGAAAGTGATTTTGGGGAGACAAGTAAGTGGGAAGACAATAGAGTTCTAAAACCAAACAAAAATCAACAAAAATAAAAAATATTAAAAAATAGGAGATAAATGAATATGCAATACAACTGTAATATCTAATTCATACATCCCTGTCCTCAGTAGCCTAAATCATGTCAAGTACTTGGTTTCACAACTGTTGGGGATGTGAGGGTGGGAGAAGAGAGAGGAAGAATGAAAAAAGAAAACTTGAAGGAAGATAAAGGGTTGTTTTTGTTGGAGATCAGTATCTTTCCTGCTCCCCTTCTTGCCCAGTAGGTGGGGCTGTCTGTTGTTTGTTGGTATCTCCACCCTCAGGATGGTGAAGGTTACAGGGTAGGAGAGTTGGTCTTGGGTGCAGGGCTCCTGGAAGTGGGGTATAACACTTGCCAGTCCCCGGATGGGAGACTGCACCCCAAGAATTTCCTTTGGGACCTGATCGTGTGATGTGGGCGCCTGGTCATATCTCCTGGTCTCTAATTTAGTCTCTAAACTCTATCTAACTCACCCTCTCTCTTTCTAGTTCCGAGTCAGGAACCTTTATCTCTGGAGGTCGTGATTGGCTGTGCTCTTGGGGCTTCATGCCTGTCCTGGAGAACTGTTTCCTATTGGGCAGTTCAGGACCCGGTTTTGCAAGCTAGGCACTATCACATAGCTGCAGGCACTGTGCTGGGTTAGCGGCTGCCAACCAGAGGGCAGGGTTTGGTGACTTTCAGTACCTTGATATTGCTTTTAAGCCCCAGCCGATTTCCCAAGCTGGGAGTTGCCCCAACTAGAGATGGCCAGGAAGGTGACCCAAGATGGAGGTTTCTGTTTTCAGTGGTGGGGTTTCTACTTTCAGGGTGGGGTTTCAGGGGCTGGTGTTGAGAGGCATGTTCAGAGATGCAGCTCTGTGGTGTGCAGTACTGTGGCTGGTGGCTGTCTGCAGACCCAGCACACCATTCCCAGATGCAGGATATCATGTGTAGGGGACCATGGCAGAGGTTGCAGTGACCAGGGGAGCACCGTGTTGGTAGGTGGGAGTCCTCACAGGAGTGGCAGCCAGAGTTCTTCTGCTTGGGCTGCAGCTGGATGTCCTGCATGGGAGGGGTGGCTGACATTCTTGAGTGGCTAGGCAGAGAATGGAGGAAATTTGATTGGGCAAAGGGGAGGAAAGGGAAGGGATGGGGCATGGAGGCAGGAAAAATTGTAGAATGAGATGAACATCAATCATTACCTTAAGTACATGTATGACTGCAATGTGGTGCGAGTCTACATCATGTACAACTAGAGCTGTGGAAAGTCATGCTCCATATGTGTACAATGAATCTAGATGCATTCTGCTGTCATGTATAACTAATTAGAACAAATGAGAAAATAAAATAAAAACAGACATCTAAAAAATTCTGTTCTTATTGTGTATGCTAAGCATGTTCATTATAATGCACCTTGGTGTGGGTCTGTTGTAATTTTGGACATTTGGGTCCTGTAAACCTCTTGTATTTAATTTTCCATTTCATTCCTCAGGTTTGAAAAATTTTCTGATATTATTTTATTGAAATTCTGTGCATTCTTTTGGTTTGTATCTCTTCACCTTCTTCTATCCCAATAAATCTTAAATTTGGTCTTTTCATCTCATCCCATAATTCTTGGAAGTTCTGTTTATAATTTCTTATCATCTTCTCTGTGTGGTCAGCTTTATTTTCAAGATTATATGTTTTGTCTTCATTGCCTGAGGTTCTGCCTTCCAAGTGATCTAGTCTTTTGGTGATACTTTCCATTGAATTTTTAATTTGGTTTATGGATTCTTTTGTTGTGAGGATTTCTGCCTGATTTCATAATCTCTATCTCTATTGAAGTGATGTTTTACCTCCTGAAATTTTTCTCTGATTTCACTCCTTATATCATTCTTTATGTTGCAGATAAGTTTAACTATGGACATTCTGAACTCCTTCTCTGACATTTATTCTACTGTGTTGTCAATGGATTCTATTATTGGAGCATCTTGGTTTGTTTGTGGTGATTTGTTCCCTTGTTTTTTCTGTTGTTCATGTATCTTCCCATCTATCAGTGTGGATCTGAGGTAGTACTGTTTCTACCCTTTAGACTCATAGAGTCCCTGAAGGTTTCCTGTACCTTACTATTAAGGGGTAGATTAATATTAACAGCAGTTGATGCAAACAATATACAGCCTTAAGCCCAATAGCTCCTATGAAGATGTCAGGCACTTCTCTCCCGGGCTGTCCTGAGGACTGAATGATGGGACCTATGTGCCTGTTGTGGAGAGCTATTCTGTATCAGGTGGATCACGACCAGGCTCTGAGAGAAGTGTGCCAATCATATAGCTGTGAGCAGTGGGCCAGGTTGGTGGCTAGGGAGGGGTTGGGAGACTGGAGATTGGGGAGCCAGAGGGCCCTGCTGGGTGCTGGACTAATGCTGGACCTAGTGGGATCAGAGGATCCATGGATGCTGGGGGAGGAAGTGGGAACTGGGCTGGGGCTGCAACCCAGTAATTGCCTGCCTAAGTGAACCACAGGAACCTGGTGGGTACCAGACCATCTGGCAGGGCAAACTGAGAGCAAGATGCCCTCACATCCTCCTCCAACCTTATGACCCACTGCAGCCACCCCGTCATCCCTCTGTGCTTCAGGACTCTAAGAGCTTGGGAAGGCCCAGCTGTCTCCTGCACCTTCAGCAAGATAGTAGCCACCAGTACACTGAGCAAAAATACCCCAAGTGCAACCAAACCTGTGGACACCTTGATAATGGACTTCCAAGCCCTGGATGGTGTCCTAAGATGGAGGCAGCCGTGCTCAGAAATGGGGCAGTGGTAGGAGGTGGTGCAGAGGTGGGCAGCATTGTGCAGCACCACATTTACTTCTTTATTATTTTATTAGAAAACCAACTCAAATTAGAAAATTTTTTGATAGAGTATTTGTCTCATTATTGATTTTTAAAGAAATTTTTCCCAATTGAAGTAGGGGCAGAGCAGAGCCACCGCCTGTGCCCGGAACAGGCCCAGCGATCCGCTGGCATGGTAGTCACGTCACCTCAATTGGAGTAGGGGCTTAGCAGAGCCGCCGCCCGTGCCCGCAAGGTAGGCAGAACTGCGACCGACCGGCGGACCAGGCCCAGTGGCCTGCCGGCATGGTAGACGCAACACCCCAATTGGAGTAGGGGCAGAGCAGAGCTGCCGCCCGCGCCCGGAACAGGCCCAGTGGCCCGCGGCGTGGTAGTCACTTCACCCCAATTGGAGTAGGGGCAGAGCAGAGCCGCCACCTGCACCCGGAACAGGCCCAGTGACGCGCCGGCATGGTAGTCACGTCACCCCAATTGGAGTAGGGGCAGAGCAGAGCCACCACACGCGCCCACAAGGTAGGCAGACCTGCGACCGACCTGAGGAACAGGCCCAGCGGCCTGCCGGCGTGGTAGACACGTCGCCCCAATTGGAGTAGGGGCAGAGCAGAGCCGCCGCCCGCGCCTGCAAGGTAGGTAGACCTGCGACTGACCAGCAGAACAGGCCCAGCGGCCCGTCAGGGTGGTAGACAGATCACCCCAATTGGAGGAGGAGCACAGCCGCCACCTGCTCCTGCAAGGGAGACTTTTCAACTATACAAGAGCAATATAAATATATAGGGGGAAAATTTCAATAACACAACAGTTTCAACAAGCAGAAAGAAACGTGAGCAGTATGAAAAGACAAGGAAAGAAAGGACCACAAGCAATGCAGGTCAACTCAACTTTAGAAGAGGTAATAGGTGCAGCAGATGGAATGTCAGATAAAGAATTCAGGATATACATGCTTCAGATGATCTGGAGTCTCAAGGAAGACATTAGACAGCAAAATCAGACAATGAAAGATCACTTCGACAATTAATTACATAAACAAATCCAAGAAGCAAAAGATCAACTATACAGGGAGATAGAGGTTATAAAAAACAAACAAACAGAAATCCTAGAAATGCAGGAAGCAATAAACCAACTTAAAAACTCAATTGAGAATACTACCAGCAGAGTAGAACACTTAGAAGATAGAACATCAGACAATGAAGACAAAGTATTTCAACTTGAAAAGAACATAGACAGCTCAGCAAGACTGTTAAGAAACCATGAGCAGAACATCCAAGAAATGTGGGATAACATTAAGAGACCAAACTTAAGAGTCATTGGGATACAGGAAGATATAGAGGTCCAAACCAAAGGAATGAGCAATCTGTTCAATGAAATAAGACGAGAAAATTTCCCAGAGTTGAAGAATGAGACAGAATCCCAAATCCTAGAAGACTACAGGACGCCGAATGTGCAAAATCATAAGAGATCCACACCTAGACACATTATAATGAAGATGCCCAACATACAGAATAAGGAGAGAATTTTAAAAGCTACAAGAGAAAGGAAGCAGATTACATTTAGGGGTAAGCCAATCAGGATAACAGCTGATCTTTCAACACAGACTCTGAAAGCTAGAAGATCCTGGAATAACATATTTCAAACACTGAAAGAAAATGGGTTCCAACCAAGAATTGTGTATCCAGCGAAATTAAGCTTCAGGATGGAAGATGAAATTAAAACCTTCCACGATAAACAAAAGTTAAAAGAATTTGCAGCTAGAAAACCATCTCTTCAAAACATCCTCGGCAAAACATTACAGGAAGAGGAAATGGAAAATAACAATGAAAACCAACAGTGGGAGGTAGGACAGTAAAGGGGGGGGAAATAATCAAAGAGGAAAACAAACCATGTTTAGTAACAGAAATAAACAAATATGGCTGGAAGAACAACCCATATCTCAATAATAACCCTAAATGTTAATGGCTTAAACTCACCAATTAAGAGACACAGGCTAGTAGAATGGATCACAAAACAAGACCCAACAATATGCTGCCTACAGGAGACGCATTTGATAGGAAAAGACATACATAGGCTGAAGGTGAAAGGTTGGGAAAAATCATATCACTCATATGGACTTCGGAAACAAGCAGGAGTGTCCATACTCATATCAAATAAAATAGATTTCAAGCCAAAGTTAATCAAAAGGGATAAAGAGGGACACTACATACTGCTTAAGGGAACCATACACCAACAAGACATAACAATCATAAATATTTATGCCCCAAACAATGGTGCAGCTATGTTCGTCAAACAAACTCTTCTCAAGTTCAAGAGTCTAATAGACCACCATACCATAATCATGGGAGACTTCAACACACCTCTCTCGCCACTGGACAGATCTTCCAAACAAAAGTTGAATAAGGAAACTATAGAACTCAATAACACTATTAATAACCTAGACCTAATTGACATATATAGAGTATACCACCCAACATCAAGCAGTTACACTTTTTTCTCAGCAGCACATGGATCCTTCTCAAAAATAGATCATATATTATGTCACAGGGCAACTCTTAGACAATATAAAGGAGTAGAGATAATACCATGCATCTTATCTGATCATAATGGAATGAAACTGAAAATCAACGATAAAAGAAGGAAGGAAAAAGCATACATCACTTGGAGAATGAACAATAGGTTACTGAATGATCAATGGGTTATAGAAGACATCAAGGAGGAAATTAAAAAATTCTTAGAGATAAATGAAAACACAGACACAACATATCGGAATCTATGGGACACATTGAAAGCAGTTCTAAGAGGAAAATTCATTGCTTGGAGTTCATTCCTTAAAAAAAGAAAAAACCAACAAATAAATGATCTCATACTTCATCTCAAAATCCTAGAAAAAGAAGAGCAAAACAACAGCAAAAGAAGTAGAAGGCAAGAAATAATTAAAATCAGAGCTGAAATTAATGAAATCGAAACAAAAGAAACAATTGAAAAAATTGACAAAACTAAAAGTTGGTTCTTTGAAAAAATAAACAAAATCGACAGACCCTTAGCCATGCTAGCGAAGAGAAGAAGAGAGAGAACTCAAATTACTAGCATACGGGATGAAAAAGGCAATATCACAACAGACACTTCAGAAATACAGAAGATAATCAAAAACTATTTTGAATCCTTATACTCCAATAAATTAGAAGATAGTGAAGGCATAGATAAATTTCTTAAGTCATATGATCTGCCCAGATTGAGTCAGGAGGATATAGACAACCTAAACAGACCAATATCAATTGAGGAAATAGAAGAAACCATCAAAAGACTACCAACTAAGAAAAGCCCAGGACCGGATGGGTATACAGCAGAATTTTACAAAACCTTTAAAGAAGAACTAATACCAATACTTTTCAAGCTACTTCAGGAAATAGAAAAGGAGGGAGAACTTCCAAATTCATTCTATGAGGCCAACATCACCCTGATACCTAAACCAGACAAAGACACTTCAAAGAAAGAAAACTACAGACCAATATCTCTAATGAACCTAGATGCAAAAATCCTCAATAAAATTCTGGCGAATCGGATACAAAAACATATCAAAAAAATTGTGCACCATGATCAAGTAGGATTCATCCCTGGGATGCAAGGCTGGTTCAATATACGGAAATCAATAAATGTTATTCACCACATCAATAGACTTAAAAATAAGAACCATATGATCATCTCGATAGATGCGGAAAAAGCATTCGACAAAGTACAGCATCCCTTTATGTTCAAAACTCTAGAAAAACTAGGGATAACAGGAACATACCTCAATATTGTAAAAGCAATCTATGCTAAGCCTCAGGCTAGCATCATTCTGAATGGAGAAAAACTGAAGGCATTCCCTCTAAAATCTGGAACAAGACAGGGATGCCCTCTCTCTCCACTTCTGTTCAACATAGTTCTCGAAACACTGGCCAGAGCAATTAGACAGACGAAAGAAATTAAAGGCATCAAAATAGGAAAAGAAGAACTTAAATTATCACTATTTGCAGATGATATGATTCTATACCTAGCAGACCCAAAAGGCTCTACAAAGAAACTATTAGAGCTAATAAATGAATTCAGCAAAGTGGCAGGATATAAAATCAACACGCATAAATCAAAGGCATTCCTGTATATCAGCGACAAATCCTCTGAAATGGAAATGAGGACAACCACTCCATTCACAATATCTTCAAAAAAAATAAAATACTTGGGAATCAACCTAACAAAAGAGGTGAAAGACTTATACAATGAAAACTACAGAACCCTAAAGAGAGAAATAGAAGAAGATCTTAGAAGATGGAAAAATATACCCTGTTCATGGATAGGCAGAACTAACATCATCAAAATGGCGATATTACCAAAAGTTCTCTATAGGTTTAATGCAATGCCAATCAAAATCCCAACGGCATTTCTTGTAGAAATAGAGAAAGCAATCATGAAATTCATATGGAAAAATAAAAGACCCAGAATAGCAAAAACAATGCTAAGCAGGAAGTGTGAATCAGGCGGTATAGCGATACCAGACTTCAAACTATACTACAGAGCAATAGTAACAAAAACAGCATGGTACTGGTACCAAAACAGGCGGGTGGACCAATGGTACAGAATAGAGGACACAGAAACCAATCCACAAAACTACAACTATCTTATATTTGATAAAGGGGCTAAAAGCATGCAATGGAGGAAGGATAGCATCTTCAACAAATGGTGCTGGGAAAACTGGAAATCCATATGCAACAAAATGAAACTGAATCCCTTTCTCTCGCCATGCACAAAAGTTAATTCAAAATGGATCAAGGAGCTTGATATCAAATCAGAGACACGCCGTCTGATAGAAGAAAAAGTTGGCTACGATCTACATACTGTGGGGTCGGGCTCCAAATTCCTCAATAGGACACCCATAGCACAAAAGTTAATAACTAGAATCAACAAATGGGACTTACTCAAACTAAAAAGTTTTTTCTCAGCAAAAGAAACAATAAGAGAGGTAAATAGGGAGCCTACAAACCTGGGAACAAATCTTACTCCTCACACTTCAGATAGAGCCCTAATATCCAGAGTATACAAAGAACTCAAAAAATTAGACAATAAGAAAACAAATAATCCAATCAACAAATGGGCCAAGGACCTGAACAGACACTTCTCAGAGGAGGACATATAATCAATCAACAAGTACATTAAAAAATGCTCACCATCTCTAGCAGTCAGAGAAATGCAAATCAAAACCACCCTAAGATACCATCTCACTCCAGTAAGATTGGCAGCCATTATGAAGTCAAACAACAAGTGCTGGCGAGGATGTGGGGAAAAGGGTACACTTGTACATTGCTGGTGGGACTGCAAATTGGTGCAGCCAGTTTGGAAAGCAGTATGGAGATTTCTTGGAAAGCTGGGAATGGAACCACCATTTGACCCAGCTATTCCCCTTCTTGGACTATCCCCTAAAGACCTTAAAAGAGCGTACTATAGGGATACTGCTACATCAATGTTCATAGCAGCACAATTCACAATAGCTAGACTGTGGAACCAACCTAGATGCCCTTTAATAGATGAATGGATAAAAAATGTGGCATTTATACACAATAGAGTATTACTCTTCACTAAAAAATGACAAAATCATGGCAGGGAAATGGATGGCATTAAAGTAGATGATGCTAAGTGAAGCTAGCCAATCCCTAAAAAACAAATGCCAAATGTCTTCTTTGATATAAGGAGAGCAACTAAGAACAGAGCAGGGAGCAAGAGCATGAGAAGAAGATTAACATTAAACAGGGACGAGAGGTGGGAGGGAAAGGGAGAGAGAAGGGAAATTGCATGGAAATGGAAGGAGACCCTCATTGTTATACAAAATTACATATAAGAGGAAGTGAGGGGAAAGGGAAAAAAACAAGGGGGAGAAATGAATTACAGTAGATGGGGTAGAGAGAGAAGATGGGAGGGGAGGGAAGAGGAGGGGCGATAGTAGAGGATAGGAAGGGCAGCAGAATACAACATACACTAGTATGGCAGTATGTAAAAATGTGGATGTGTAACCGATGTGATTCTGCAATCTGTATATGGGGTAAAAATGGGAGTTCATAACCCACTTGAATCAAATGTATGAAATATGATATGTCAAGATCATTGTAATGTTTTGAACAACTAATAATAAAAATTTAAAAAAAATTATTGTGATGGTCACTCTTAAGTTTTTATAAGTGTGTTTTTGTCATTTTGAGTAAATTTATTTTTAGACTTAATTTTTAATATGAATAGATGTGCAACTCGACTGAATACTTTAACTCATCTGTTGAGGGGGATGTATGGTTTTCTTCTTCAGATTTAAACTGGAAATTATACCAATTAATTTTCTGTTATTAAATATTCTTTGTTGTTCATGTGTGTGCTACTAGGGATTTAACCCATGAGTGCTTTCCAATGAGCTACACCCCCAGCCCTTTTTAATTTTTATTTTGAGATAGGGTCTCACTAAGTTGCTGAGGCAGGCATTAAATTTATAATTTTCTTGCCTCATCCTCCTGAGCCACTGAGATTACAGGTAGGCACCATCATGTGGGACTTGATAGTAAATGTTCTTAAATTCCTTACTCTATATTCGACTTGATAATGATGAACTATATTTTAATATATTTAAATTTGGCTTGATAACCTCTTTTAGGATATATGTTGTATTTTTAAAGGGAGATTGACATATAATTTTCCATTCTCATAGTGTTTTTGTTTCTAATTTTTGGTCATTTTGCTACCCTCATAAAACAGTTAATGCAAATTTTTCACTTTCTGTTCTTTGGAAGAATTTTTAAAAACATTTACATGTTAATGGGCATGGAGCAGGGATTACTGGCACTTGCCTGTAATCCCAACTATTCAGGAGGCTGAGCTAGGAGGATTGAGGGTTTGAGGCCAGTTTGGGCAACATAGAGAGATCCTATTTCAAAATGCACACAAATACACACATTTATGTGCATGCACACACACACACATAGACAACAACAACAACAACAAACATTTACACATTAATATAAATTGTCAGTAACTCTTAAAAGTCTTGGTAATTTTCTGATGAGGGAAGAGTAGAAATATGGAGCATACACAACACATGCTCAGGTAAACATGATCTTTTGTATCTGGATCCAGAGTGCTAAGTGTAAGCAAATGCCCAGAGGGGTAGTCCAGCTCAAAATTGTCAGGAGTGAATACTGGAAAGTCCAGGAGCCACAGAATTGTAAATAATACACAGAGGATCTCATAAACAGTGATGGTTTGCTTTCATTTGCCTCTTTTGACCACCTGCTATGTGGCAAACAGTTCATAGACATTATCTCTAACATTCCCAAGAATACTGAAAAATTGGGATATTATTAATTACTAGTTTACATTTAGAAAATGAGGTTATAATGTGTTAAAAGACTTAACTATCTTATAATCATCAATCTGTGCAGCGAGGATTGAAGTACCAGTTTATTTGACTCCATAGTCTGTGCTTTTTCCTCTATTACCTGCCATCTCTCAATGAAATGAACTCCTGTTTCTCCCAGTTGGGTTTTGAGAGCTCCAACCACTGGTGAAGCTGAAAAATACACACTTTTCCTTTTTAAAACATAAGTTTGAGTAGATTTTCTTATGCACTCTTATTTTACATTCTCTTTCTTAAGGTACCTCTTTACTAAGCACAATAGACAACTAATAGACAAAGGAGTCCAGTCAAAAATATGACACATTAGCTTAGACCCAAAATATAAAAAGATTACCTACTTTATGCAATTAAATAAAAACTATGGCATATTTGATAAATGAATCCTTCCCACAAAGTGGCCTAGGAATAAAGTTTGTGATTTTAGTTTGGGTTTTCTTAACATAGACCAGTGGTTTTATTTACTGAAAATGGACTGGAAGATTGTCAGGGGTCTTACTGGGAGTTGTACTTCTTGCCAGAGATAGTAAAAAAGATTGTCACTGTAACTGATTAATATTTAGGACAAAATTTACATCTCCTTTCTTCAGGGTTATTGTTGCCATGGTAATATTATGACATCAAGTTTTGCACAGAGGGATACTGCTCCCTGCCTGTTCACTGTGATAAGAACTGAGTAGGAAGGATTTCTGGACCATAAGGGGAAGATCTTTGTATATTAGAATAAGGGTAGAGTGTCAGTTAAGATACTGACTCTGACTGTGTTAATACCTCTTTTTATTTCAATGTCCATTCTAATATTCTGAACATGAGTGAGTATCAAACTACACACTTGCTTTTGCAAAATGCGAAGCTTTCAATAAAGTGCTTTTCTTTGACACTGTGAAAACTGCAGGTTCTCATTCCCATTGAGCAGGTGAATGGGAAGCATTGCCTAGTGGAGAGAATCTTATCAACGGATTCTGTGTCACAAACTCAGTCAATGGTGTGAAGAAATTTTCTGACTTTGATGTCCCATGCCCTTTAGATGTTTTTCAATTGAGTATTTTTCCCCTGTCATCTTAATATTTCTTTTTCTAAAAAATGAACTGGGTCAGTTATTTGGTAGATATAATTCACTCTTTAGGGTGGGATCTTTTTTATTTGATTGTGTTTCACTTATTTTTTATAATAAGCAATGGATCCATGAGATCAGTGATGGAAGGATCTGTATGTGAGAACAGAGCCAAAATTAGAAGCCTGAAGACAATAATATGTGTATGTGGAGAAAGAGAAGTTCATCAAGGAGACGGAAAATGAAATCCAAGAGTGTGGAACAAGGTCAAGAGGTAAATGAACACATTAGAAATGCACCAATGGTTGGCACATTAAAATGCTGCACCGAGAACCAATAAGATAGGAATGAAAAGTTGCCCTTAGGATCAGCTTTAAGGAAGCCATGATAATTAATGAGAGCAATTCCATTATATTTGGTGAGAGGCTATATTTCAATGGAGAGGAAAACAGGTGGATAGTAAAAACTAGGAGTTGTAGAGACAACTCTTTGAATAATCAGAATAAGAAGAGAAAGAGATAAATCAAGTGGAAATAGGAGAAGAGTATAGGATTGGGGGAGATTTTAAAATCTTTTCAGAATGAATCTGAGTATATTGATAGGCTAAGGAGCCAGTTTAAAGGAGATATGATATCAGAAAGAGGGAATTGATAAAAGTAGGCCCCAGCCAAGGGCAAATGAAATGAATAAGAGTGATGCAAATGTGTTGGTCTTGAGCAGGAGAAATTTCACTTCTGAAATCACTGGGGAGAAAGCAAAGGTGTGTATCAATGTGGACAAGCTTGTTGGCTGGGAAGCGGAAAGCTGGGGGAGATTCATCATTGACAGTATGGAAGGACACTGGTGGTGAGGAGGTTGGAAATGTGACTGGGTCATCTGTGTTTGCCAACTGGTGCTTCCTAGCCCTGTGTTCCTTCCCTTGCACAGAGACTGGGAGACAGAAGCATTTCTTCCCTGAAGACTACATCTCAAAGTTACAAAGAAAGATTTTACAATTGTTAAGTTTTCTGAAGCAGAAAAGGGAGTCTTATAAGAAAAGGAAGGTCAGGGATTTGTAGTCCATCTTCATTGAAACAAGCAGTACATAACAGTGAACTTTCTCAGGCAGGCATGCTAAGGAGTATGGGGCTGTCCTCTGAGGGGGTATAGCCTTGAGTGGCAGAGTTTTCCAAGGAAAGAGTGTTTGTCACTAGCTGGAGTTCAACTTTCTCAAGATCATACTGATGATACAAGTGATGAACAGTAAGCTTGAATGTAGACACTGAAGTTTAAACAACCTCATAGAAAATTCTCTAAACTAGTCATGAAAATTGATAACAGAAGGTTCAGTTTAGAGTAGTGTGAAAAACTGTTAAGACAAGTAAGTAAAAAAAAGAAAACCACAACTTATGATTCAAGCTTTATGAATCATAAAAGCAGACATCTGGAGCAGAGGTGGAGGACAGGCAAAATCCTCCCACTCATCCTCTGGCCTTCAATACCATGTCTTGTGATATGGAGTTGGCTTCAACACCACAGCACATTACTTCATGGTGCATTCAATGTTTCAATCATTCATGGAATTTACTGAATGCATACTATATGCTAAGTACTGGCCTAGAGATGCAAAGCTCAATATAATTGTGATGATTTATTGGGTGCTATGTGCATTTATGCTTAATTTGACTGTGATGTGATTCAGTCCATGAAGTGTATTATTCTGTTAATGAATCTTTCTCTTTCCCATAATGTCCTGAATTCTGAGTGCTTATAGGTATTATTAGTGAGACAGATTTGAACGGGGACTAACACAGCTGATATTTGCAGGAAGAACCCTCTTTCCTTTATTGGGCAAAATCCCTATACTGAAATGGTTTGATCAGACTTTTGTGTTCATGTGACATTGAGTAATGTGAGGTTTGGAACATATAACTAATGAATCTGTGAGATTAGGTATGCTCTTCATTTGGCAAATAAAATTTGGTTTTTACTATTGACTCTGTTTTAGTTTGTTTACATACATTTCACTTAGTTTTTTTAATCACTAATGTGTCCATGGGAATAGTGTTGCCACAAATGTCGGCTTAAATTTCAGCAGTATATGAATCTAGGCAAGTTACTTAGTTTCCAAATTTATAAAAAGTTTGAGTGTTTACTTTCAGATTTGTATGTCTGTTCAGTGAAAGGTTGTTTTAGATTCCTAAGTCAGTCAAAGCTGAGAATATTAATGTATTAATATGATGATATCTTTTTGCTTTAAAACATTTTAAAATTGAAGTTGGCACATTTATTTTCCCCCCAGATTGTACTATATAAAAGAGATACTTCATCATAATCCAATTTATTTTCACAAATAATATTTATTGGAAATTTAAAATTAAAATTTAAAGGTCCTTTAGGAAAAGTCTTTAGTTATATTATTGTGATGTATAATGTGCAGACTGCAAGGAAGAACCAGGAATGTCCCAGAGCCTCCTAGTGGGAGAGCAAAACTCAGTGACTCTGAATACCAAAACTGGCTTCAATGGAGTCAGACCTCACAGGGTTGGGCTCAGATAGGGACCTCAGGGCTTCTGAGGAGCCGTAGGCAGAGCCATTGTCCTGGCCTACAGGAACTTGAGTGTAGTACTAGTCCATATCAGGAACAATAAAAATGTGGTATACATATAGGATGAGATATTATTCAGCCATAAAGAAGAATGAAATTATGGCACTTGCTGGTAAATGGATGGAACTGGAAACTATCATGCTAAGTGAAATAAGCCAATCCCAAAAAACCAAAGGCTGAATGTTCTCTCTGATATGCAGATGCTAACACACAATTAGGGGTTGGAGGGAAAGAACAGAAGTTCATTGTATTACAAAGGGGAATGAAGGGAAGGGAGGAGGGGTGGGAATGGGAAAGACAGTAGAATGAAGCAGAACTTTCCTATGTTCACATGTGAATACACAACCAGTGTAACTCCACATCATGTTCAACCACAAGAATGGGAAGTTATATTCCATTATGTGTAATGTCAAAATATATTCATTCTACTGTCATTTATATCTAAAAAGAACAAATAAAAAATTTTTAAAAAGGAAGATGAAACTGGATCTAAGGTTAGATAAAGACAAACCAATGAAGAGACTGCATGCTAAAATTTCTAGCTTTTTAACTTTCTACTGACAAAATTTAGGATGGATCCTAGAATTTGAGGTAGAGCTGAATTTCCAGGTTTTTAACTTTCACCATTTATCAATTTGAGCATTGAGAACTGTGGAAGGTGTCAAATAACCTTTGGTAGCAAAAAGAAAAAAATGGGGTATGTTCCAGGCAAGGTGTTTCATAAGCTGATTTTCTACATCCTGCCTAGACATAAAGAATATGACCTTCAGATACAGGAAAATCAACTACAGAACAGGAAGTAGGTAATGCACAAATATCAAAGACAGAGTCCTGAGGTTTAACGTCGACCATAGTAGGCGTGTCCTTTCTCTGCTTACTCTGTACCTCTCTCTCTCTCATTAATAGTGAATATGATTTGGGTGAATTTGAACTGTCAATGCAAAGGTCAATGTGTATTCAAACTTGGGCCAATCAAAACACTCCAAAATCTTAATTTGATTAGTTGAAGAGGAGCACATGACATTTCATCTCAATTGTCTTGTTAATGTTCATAAAGTTGTTCATAATATTCCTTTAAAGCCCTTTTAATGTCTGTAGGATTTCTAGTGATGCCCCTGCTTTTGTTCCTGACATTGGTAATTTGTTACTGCTTCTCCTAATGCTCACTGTCTTTTCTTGATCAGTCTACTCTGTTGTTTACAAATTTAATTGATCTTCTCAATTTCTCTCTCTCTTTTTGGTTCTGGAGATTTAACCCAGAGGTGTTTTACCATTGAGCTACATCCCTAGATATTTTTGTTTTTCTTTTATTTTGAGACAGGAACTCACTAAGTTGCTTAACGGCTCACTAAATTGCTGAGGCTGGCCTTGAACTTGTAATCCTACTTTAGCCTTACAAGTTACTTGGAATACAGTGCTACCGTGCTTGGCTAATTGATCTTTTCAAAAAACTAGATTTTGGATTGATTTTCTCTATTACTTTTATGTTTTAGATTTCACTGATTGATGCTTTTATTTTTATTATATTTTTTCTTCTAATTAACTTGAGTTTAATTTTGCTTGTTTAAAATAGCATCTTCGTAAGAAGATTAGTATATAACTTTATCTCCTAAGTACTATGTTGTGTTTTCATTTTAATATATTTCAAAATATTTCATAATTTTATGTGCATTTTATTATTCAGAAGAGTGTTAAGCAACTCCAGAATTGGGGGATTTTCTTGACAAGATTCTGTTTTATTGGTCAATTTAATTGCATATGGTCAGAGAACATACTTTGGGTGATTTTGTTCCTTTTAAATTTATTGAAACTTGTTTCATGGATCAACATATGGTCTATACTGATGAAAATTCCACATGCATTTAAAAGATATTATATTCTTCAGTTGGAAAAAATGAATGTTCTCTCGATCAATTAGGCCAAGTTGATTCTTGATGCTTTGTAGGACTTGTACATTTCTAACCATATTTTTGCTCTTTGCTTTACCAATCTGGTAAAGAACATCAAGTATAGACATATTCAAGCACAATCATGGTTTTAACATAATTGTTGTTATATATATCTCTTCAATTGTTCTTTCATATTTTATTTCATATGTTTTGAAACTGCTATTTTGTACTTTTAATATTTTTCTATACTCTTAAAAAATCTACTTTAAAAACATTATAGAGAATTTCTCTCTACTCCTAGTAGTATTTCTGTTATGAAGTCTGTCTTGTCTCATTTTAAGAAGAAGCTCCAGCTTTCGTATAATCAGTATTTATATTATCAACTTTTCCCATTATTTTAAACCTATGCTTATATATTAAAGGTGAATTTCTTGTAATTAACATGTTAAGGTTTGTATATTGAAGGTATCCCCTAATAGTTTGTGTATTGGATGCTTGGTCTCCAGAGTGCCAGTGGTGGGAAGTGGTGGATTATTTAAGAGATGTGGCCTAGAGGGAACCAACTAGGTCATAGTGGGTAATGCCTTTGGAAGGAATTAATATATTTTTTAGGAGACCCTGGTCCGTTCTTGTGAGAGGGTTATGATAAGAGTGCAATCCTGTCTCATTCTCTTTCTTTGGCTTTCTATGTTAACCATGTGATTCCTTATTCTCATAATGGCTCCCATACTGATGCCATCTGTCATGATGAGACACAGCTAAAGGGATTCTCATTAGACCTGGCACTATACTTTTTGAACTTTTGGCCCCCCAAACTGTGAGCTAAATAAAACTTTTTCTTTATGTATTTCCTGGCGGAAGTATTTTGTTATAGTAACAGAATATGCACTAATACATAACATGTAGGTAAGTCTTGATTTTTCATTCAATCTGATGTGTTCTGCCTTTGGATGTATTTTGAACACCTACAATTAAAATGATTATATATGACTTAGAGTTAATTCTACTGTGTTGTTAATTTTTTTATTTGCAGCATTTGTTTTGTGAACTTTTTCTTTATTTTTCATCTTTGGGGAAGTATACATTTTTATTATTGCATTTATCCCCACTATTAGTATACTACTACTAATATTTTGTTTTTCTTAGTGGTTACTGTAGTGTTTACAATAGAAACTTTTAACTTTCATGGTCTACCTTCAAAAGTTATAATTTATATAAAATATGAATCTTACAACCATAAATTTTGATATTCACCCTACTTTAATTTTAATTTTATTTTAGGCACTGAGGATTGAACCTAGGGGCGATTTACCACTGAGCTAT
This sequence comes from Marmota marmota marmota, assembly GCF_001458135.2. NCBI lineage: Eukaryota > Metazoa > Chordata > Mammalia > Rodentia > Sciuridae > Marmota > Marmota marmota. The sequence goes on along the minus strand of NW_026000229.1, from coordinate 26,207,657 downwards.
ATTCCTAATCTTCTGAAAATTTTGAGACAGGGTCATTCACCAAGTTGCAGAGAGTCTTGATAAATTGCTGAGGCTGGCCTTGAACTTGTGACCCTGACTCAGTCTCCTGGTTCTCCTGGATTACAGGCATGTGTCACTGTGTCTGTCTTCTCCACCTTATCTTTAAAAATATTGTCATTTATTTTAAATTTTCACTGATTATAAACTTCATATTTTAATTCCTAATGAATCCAAATAAGTCAATGGATGAGGTTCAAAAGGTTCATATTTATTCTACATGATGATTCTGGCATTGACCACCTATTCTCATTGAAGGGCATACCTAGGGCTTCCAGGAGGTGCCATTTCAAGGACTTCTGAGATACTGGTAACAAGAGACTCTAAGGGCAATGAAAACCAGCATCAGAGGCCAAGAAGAATGAGCAATGTGTGATACATACACACCTGTGCTGCACATACTATAGCTACATGGGGACAACAAAGAAAGTATTCTGCATTTTTAAAGGGATTAAATAATGAATAAAATATAAACATTAATATTTGCCCACATATTTGCAAGTCATAAGATTCTTCATCCTTTTTGTAGATACAGTTTTTTCTTAGTGTTATTATCTTTTTCATGAAAAGCTTTTTTCATCATTTCTTGTAGTTAAGGTCTGTCTTAGATTTCAACTTGCCTTTGTTTTTGAAAGATTTTTTTTCTGGCCATAGAATTGAGCAACATGATATATAGTTGAGTAACATCCTTCAGGTTACTTCAGGTTCTTTATAGATTACTATTTAAGTGTCATTTATACCATATAGTTTCTGACGTAAATTTGCAATCATTCCTTGTTGCACTGAAATGATTTGTCTTTTTTTTTACTGTCTCTTTTTAAATTTTTTTCTATTATTGGTTTTTAGCAATTTGATTATGATTACCATTGGTATGGTTGTAATTATGTTTATTCTACTTGAAATTAATTCAATGTATTTCATCTGTGGATTTATCATTTACCAAATTTGAATAATTTTTGACCATAATTTCTTTAAAATTTTGTTTTAGTTGTAGATGGATACAATACTTTATTTTATTCACTTATTTTTATATGGTGCTGATGATGGAACCCAGTGCCTCACACATGCTAAGCTAGCTCTCTACTACTGAGCTACAACCCCAGCCCTTGACAATTATTTCTTGTTCTTCATTTTGTGTTATCCTTTTTTCTTTTGGAAGTTTCAATTCCTTCTGCATTTAATCTTTTCATATTTTTTTTCACATCTCACATAGGCTCTGGTTGTTTTACCAACTCTTCTTTTCTCTGTGTGTTTCATTTTGGAAAGTACTATTACTAAGTCTTCAGTTGGACAGCTCTTTGCTTCTTCAGTGCCTAATCTGCTGCTAATATCCTGTGATGTTTTAATTTGAAAATTTTATCTTTTAATGCTCTCTTTTAATATCTTCTATTTCTTTCACTTTCTTACTTGTTGAGTATATGTGGCATTTTTAAGTAAACTTTTCAACATCCTTATCTGTTTGTTCAATTATCTCTGCCATGGCTCAAGTGTGGTTCTACTGTTTTCTTTCTTTTGTTCTTCTTCTTTTTTCCTGGTTTTTGGCCACAGAGTTTTGCTTCTTTATGTATCTAGGTTTTCTAGGTTTTTTTTTTTTTTTGGTTGAATGCCAGACGTTTTAAATCTTTTTTTAAGTGACTGTATTTTGTTGCTTTCCCTGTAAGAGTACTGGACTTTGTTCTGAAAGACAGTAAGGTTAACTGATCATCATTTTGATCATTTTGAAATTTGTTACCTTTAGGATACACATAGAGTAACTTATTAGCCCCAATTCTAATATCTGGCTTTTATACAATTTCTAATTAATACTGTTTGTGTTTACTGAGGCTTTTTACCCTGGCTGATGGGAACTTGAAAGACTCCATGCCATATGTGACTCTTGAATTTTTCATTTACAGCTTTCTGCAAATTGTTCCTTCCCTTGAAGTTTTTTTTAGTTTGGCATCATGGGATTTCCCCTTACGTATGCACATATTACTTGTTCAGCTGCAGATTTAATGTTTCCTCAAGATGAATTTCTAGAACTTTTTCTCTGTATTCTCTTCTCTTCTCTTCTCTTCTCTTCTCTCTCTCTCTCTCTCTCTCTCTCTCTCAGATCTGCCCTGGAAATTTAGCCTGAAGTGTGAGTTCTTTCTTGAGGCTTTTTTGGATTCTCTCTGCCTATGCCTCTGTCTGATAATCACCTCAAGGTAAAAAATATAGACAATTATAGGGCCTATCTTACTTGTTTTCTCTTTCTATGTCATCACAGAACTGTGCTTACTACCCATAGTCTAATATCTGAAAATAATTCTTTTTTTCTACAGTTTTCTACTTTTCTGTTGTTTATGGAAGCAGATTAATTCTGGGGTCTTGTACAATTTCATGATTAAAGGTGAAAATCAACTTACCTACTTTTGAGGGGTACCTAACGGTAAATACAAAAAATATATTATGTATCTGAGTAAATTTCCATATAGCTCATTAGAACATTAAAGGACAATTTTAATGACTAGTTTTCCCTAGGATGTTTGGGCATATAAAGGAGAGGTAGGAATATTTAACTCAGATGGATGCTTATACCAGGCACATCCAGAATTATGAACCTTGACGTCTATCTACACACTTCCTAGGGTACTATCATTCTTTCATAGGACCTAATTGCCTGAAATCATCACCAGAGGATTTATTCCCCACCATACTCTTTCCACAGAGGATATTTAGACTATAATAACTTTAGGTTTTATCATAATAAGTAATTTTGAATTTTAATGGGAGACTTTAAACTAACAAACACCATTAAATCTTAAAGAAATGCCTCTTTGATGTTGGTTTTGTTAGACACTGTGGAAGGCAGCACTGTTAAGAGGAACTTGAGTTCATTTTTTTTTTTTTTTAGATGTAGGCCATTTATATTTTGTTCCCTTGAGAGACAAACATGACAGGAATATAGCACAGATAAAAAGAAGAGAAAGGCAAAATAGAAGATAAAACAGCATGGTGGGAGACTGGAGCTCAAGTTATTGATTTCTACAATTAGAGAATAAATAGTAGAAGGAGAAGAGGAGAGGAAAAAGGAATGAGGAAGTATTTGACAAGGCTTAATATTAAATTTTACACTGTTTATATTTTTGTGACATAAATATTTCTAATATCTCAAATCTTTAATAGAATTCGCTAGAGACAAGCATAAGTAGGTGAGTGGATCTTATAGAAATTAAGGAATTGAGTTGATTTGCCCATTTGAATTAGCACAAGGGAGAACAGAAGTAGCACACATAAGATGAAAAGGCTACTCTATCATGAACTAGAATTACGGTAGGAGCTCAGAGTCAGATTTGGGAATGTAATCCACTGGGAATTTTCAGAAGTCTTAAGGAAGATTAAATTTTTCAAACTTCATGGAATAGAGATTTAGCAAAAGATTATAGATCTGTTGAGCAGAATGACACTAAGTGACCTCTGTTAACCCCAGGCTCTCTGCTGCCTAATACTAGTAACATTCTCGGAGTCACAGAACATCTATTATTAACCTAATGCTGCTGGCAATGGCAGTCTGCTGGGGGAAAATTATGCAGAGAAATGATTCCATTTTTTTTCGCTCACATTTTGGCAGAGGATTAGCAAGAAAATTATCTAAAAAAATGAAATGGTTTAATATAAATGTTATGTGATAACCTAACTTCTCTTCAGTGACACTTGAATTTATTAGGCTCAAAGTACTCTGGTGAGCTAGAGTTAAGGTTTTTTGAATATTATTTAAAATAATGAAGGGAAAGTTATTTTTAAAGCAACTTAGTCACCCAGAATTTATTTTATTCCCAAAGGCAGTTCATACATTAAGATTTATGCTTAACATGCTGCTTTCTTAATTTGGAAAATGTGAGTATAAGAAAATGACACATTATTTTGGAGCTTTCAATATAGCTCTTGCAGAAATGGTATTTTTATACTCTGTATGAATGCCATATGTCATATTTAATTTCTGTATTTTTGATATGTACCTCTATAATGTGGTAGCTAGATAGAAATGAGCACAGGCAATATATTATCTAGAATTCTATTAATTGGAACTATCCTATGCATTTTTATACACAATGAAAATTGAAGATAGTAATGTAAAACATTAAGATTTTGATATGCATTTGAATTGCTCACTTAGGAATATTATTAAATTATGCTTGGTTTCATTTAGTATTTTGACATGACAGATATAATTTTCAATGATCAAAATAACTTACAATTTATATCATTTTTCCCCATAATGAGATTTAAAAGCAGGCCAAAAATATATCCTTGTCTGTGGCCTAATGGCTAACATACTGCCTTTTAAATGTTACAAGTGAAAATATGCATATTATTAATACTCCTTATTTATTTTAATCCTCAAAAGAATTGGCACATGGGTTAGATTTAAGTACCAGCAGGGTGCAATCAGAGTTGTATGATTTCAGCTAACATTTTATTCCAAAAGCACATTTTATTTGAGACTGAAATATTAAGAGTTCTTGCATGGATTTAAAATATCTATGAAAAATGGTATTTAATACTTGAAGTCTGCTAAATTTAAATATTGAAAATTATTAACTCTGATTTTTTTTTCATTTTTCTTATTGGCAAGTTGTAAATGAGCATGTACAACTCACAGAACATAAAAGATAGTTGGCATTCATCAAAGCAGTTACTAAATAGTAATAAATAAAAATAAATGAAAAAAATCTTATGCAGTCTTTATAATATTTTAATACAAAATTTAAAACTTTTAATATTTAAATGTTAATAAAGTTTTATTTAAAAATTAGAACATTTAAATGTTAATGACTTTTATAGATATTGATATTGCAGTTGAAAGGTGAATAATTCTTTCTAAACTTTATCTTGACTGCCATGCAAAAGCAGGTTGTAAACACAAATGGATATTCTGAACCAATTGTGTTCAGATTTTTAACTTTTACAAACTAGTGAAATTAGAAGGGAAATGAAGGAAGTGATTGGCCCAGGTTTGTTAGTAATTCCTTCAGTGAGAATGTTAAGCAGACTAAAGTCACTTGTAATTATTATTTCAGAAGAGAGAGGAACCTAAATAGCAAGGAAAAGAAAAAAAGAGAGAAAAAAGTAATAATAATAGACCGAAGGAGTGTTGATAAGAACAGATAAATTATAAAAATGCTATACATATGCTTCCTTATTTTTATATTTAATTTTTCACACATTTTTAAATGAATTCTCAACCACATATTTATAAGACTTATCTATGTGGGTATCAAGAGAACACAGTTCTTGAATGTTATCCAGATCCCACCTTTATCACCCTGGCCAGATTCTAGGCTCTGCATCTTGTTTCCCACACCCATTCATGTTGTCTTTTCATTGCTTAATTTTTCCAATTCTACTCCTGGCTTGGGAGACCTAGGTCTTATGTAAGGCCTTCGGGCTGTGCACATTCCCTTGATTTTGTTCTTGTCTGCTGCTTTAGAGAAATCTCTTTGTGAATGTTTTCCTCTTGGAATCTTCACTATAGTTGTGATGGCCCCAATTTTAATAGAGAATTCAGACATGTTTTTCTCCATATGAATTAAATTTTATTTCTGCTAGTTGTATCAGCACCTTGCAACTTTTTCCCTGGATGTTAATGTTTCCTCGTGTCCACTGACATTTATAAGCATGCATTTCATTCGGTTAAAGAATATTTGTCTAAAGTTTTGAGGATACATGCGAATTTTTTTAACTTAAAAAATCCTTATGGGCAGATGTAAAGGCCCACCTATTTTGTGTAAGGCCATATGTTCAGTGCCTACCATCACAAAACAAACAAACAAACAAAATAATTAATTTAAATTTTTTTATTAAAATGAGATTCCCATGATGATATACTTTTAAATGAGATAGGGGTTGTTTTTATGACCTGAAAATTTCAAACACTTAAAATTAAAGAAGGCTGATAATTTAGGATTGAAGGAGGCCACAGAAGTCATTGGTCCATTGTCACAGACACAGTGCAGGACAATCACATATGAACTAAATGGTAAAAATAAATAAATAAATAAGATATATAAAGCTGAGCATGATAGACCATTACTCTTGCGTCATTTGGAAAACATGTTTATATTAATATATTTCTTAAAGAATACGTTCACATGAATTTTGTTATCAACTAAAATCCCATGATTCAGTCTTTGCTGATGAAATAGTTTCTTTCTGCCCAGTACTTGTAATTTGAATCAAAATGTGGGACTTTGGATTTATTTATTTTTTTCTGTTTACCACTTTATTTTAAAGCACATTACAAAGCATATGGATAAAGAGATGTATAGAAGGAAGTGTGGGGGTTAGTATGGAGAGAAACCTCCCATGTTCAGTTTTCCTGAAGCTCATGGAGTCTTCACAGCACATCTGATGCCAGTAGAGGAGAAGGGGAAGCCAGCAGGACCCGTGGCCTTCAGCATCCCTTCCTCCCAGGCACTGGGCGATGAGGAGGGTCTTATGGCTACTAGCAGATGAGGTTGGTCTGGAAATTTTTTTTTATGGCTGGATAAAGGCAAAGGAAGACCTGCCTTAGAGAAGAGAAATTCTAGTTTCCATGACTGCAATGGGCAGAGGGTGGTGAACCAGGAAACATGGATGAAAACTACAAAGGAAAGATTATGATATCAAAGGCCCTGATCCTGTCACGAGGGCTCATAACCTAATTACCATTTTTTTTTTTTTTTACAGTGCTGGGGATGGTACCCAGGGCCTCACACATGCTAGACAAGTTCTCTACCACTGAGCTGCATCTGTACCCCTTAAGCACATTTGAAAAGCCTCACTTCTTAATAGTATCACAGTGGTGATCAAATTTCAACATGAATTTTAGGGGGGACACTGTCATTCAAACAATAGCACAGGTTTGGCTTGTGGGAGTATCTCTTACCATGTATGGTTATCTCAAGCACGTGCCAACTAAATGTCACAACATACATGGCAGCAATTTCCTAAAGTCTCCCCTCCTAACCCACTTGTACCCACAGAACCTCCAGCCCCATTCCAAATGACACATATACTAGTCAGGGTTCCCCTCTGTGTTTTAGTCAGCTTTTTTTTTATTATTTTATTTTTTTTAAACTATCATGACCAAAAGACCTGACCAGAACAATTTTGGAGGAGGATTATTTGGGGGCTTATGGTTTCAGGTCTTAGTCCACAGACTGCCAGTTCCATTCCTCTTGGCTCAAGGTGAAACAGAATATCAGGGTGGAAGAATGTGGTAGAAAAAGTGGCTCAGGAAGCAGAGAGCAAGGCTTCGGATTTATTATTGATAAAAGAAAACTTGTCAGTACTTTTTTTTTTTTTAACTAGGGATTTACCCCAGGGGCACTTAATCACTGAGCCACAAAACACTGACTGTTTTGTTTATTTATTTTTATTTTTTATTTTGAGACAGGATCTTGGTAAATTGCTCAAAGCCTTGCTAAGTTGCTAAGGCTGGCTTTGAACTTGGGATCCTCTGCCTTAGCCTCTGAAGCCACTGGAATTACAAGTGTATATACTACTGAACCTAGTTTGTCAATACATTTTTAAACATTCACTTAAAATAGAGATTCATCAAATTATATGAGATTATTCAGAATTTTAATTTTATTTATAATATATTTATATCCATTAATTATTATTTATACAACTTTAGTTTTTAAAACATCTATGTCAATGATAAACTGCAAAATGAATATGTTGAAGGATTCTGTTTGAGACCTCCCAAAAAGTTAAACTTCGTCATTAAATCACATTATTTGGATATAGTTGTCTAAAAACCATGAATTCCATCAAGTATGTTTTATTATTCAGCTTATGATTTTGTACAGGGATATTATTGGAAACTTTATCATTTGCTTTCTAAAAGGTAATGGTATCTGAATAGCCATATCAAACATAAAAAATGACCCAACTTGATAATTTTTACATGTCACTTTTGTTTTTCACAGTTATTGTATTTTTTTATGTTATGATAAAAATATATTATTTTCACAAAAATGTGTTTTTTTGGCATAGTCTTCTAGAAAGCAGAGCCTTAGGCAACAATTAGTGTTGCTGCCTGAAGAGCTATAAATATATGCATGTTAATATAGAGGAAAAATGAGGAGTGAAGCAAAGACAGACATGAAACCCAAGAGAAGGAAACAAATCCAGCAGTTTTTTCAATGGCATGTTTGCTTGGCACTTAGAACTTCTCCAGAAGGACAGTAAAAAGGAGTCATACCTCAGATTAATTCACAGGGAGAAGTACTTTTGCTCACTTGCCTTATCTCTTTTTTATAATAGTCAAGGTTAGCCTACACTAACTTCCTGGAGTCCCATCATTTCCACTAACTTGTGCCTGCAACTTAGTCCTTCCTTTGTATATTTATACCAGTTTTTATACTGTTAGGAGGCATCAAATCTCCATTATGGAATTATACCAGGTGTACTGGTTTTCTTGGGTTGCTATAACAAAATGCCATAGACTGAGAGGTTTAAACAATAGAAATTCATTTGTCAAGTTATAGAAGTTGAAAAACCTGAAATCGGGGTGGTAACATGGTCAGATTCCAGTGAGGGCTCTCTTCCTGGCTTGCAGATGACAATCTTTCTGTGTCCCTACATGAGGGAAAGAAGAGAAGGAAAGGAAAGGGAAGAGAAGGAGAGGAAAGAGAGACAGAGAGAATACTCTCTGACATCTCTTCTTACAAGGCCATCATCAGGTATGAATAAAACTGGAGGTATGATTTATCCTGAGATGAAATCCTCAGCTGTTAACCTTTGAAACCAGACAAGCTATGTGCTTCCAGATACAATGGTGGACAGCCCTGGGGTTGATATTCCCATTGCCAAGAAGTCAGAAGAAAGGGAAGATAAGTCCTAAGCAAGTTCAAAATCTAGCAAGGCAAATTGACCTTATGGCTCAAGAATATTCTTCTTTTTCTCTGCTCTGCATTCTAGGCCCTCTGGGATAGCACTGATAGATTCAACTCTCTGCAGGGTGGCCCTGTCCCTTTTGCTCAAAATTGGGCAGGAAACAATAAGAATGATACATATGCTAAATATGTAAATTAGTATAATCTATCTGGAGATTGATTTTGCAATGCAAATTAAAAGCCATAAAGTTTTGCACATTCTTTGATACAATATTTCTAATGCTAGCTGTTTATCACAATAATATTGCTATATACACATAAAATATTTCAATACAAGAATGCTTTTCACATTTTGTACATTATGGTAAAAAAAAAGGTCGAAACTCCAAATGTCAATAATTATAGTCATTCCGTGAACTAGCATGTAGCCAAAAGAAGTGATAATTAATATCATACTCAGATGATTTAATATCAAGTGAAAGATTCAAGATACAATAAATCACAAATTTAGCTAGGCTCTGGGTATGCCTGTATAGTCCCAGCTATTTGAGAGGCTGAAGTAAGAGAATCACTTGAGCTCAGGCCCCAGGAATTCAAGACTAGGTGGGGAATCATAGTGATGCAACTTATTAAAGATATAAATTAAAAAATGAATGAAATAAGCAAGTTCCCAAACAACATTGCCCTTATAATAAATGTTGTGAGCCACACCCACGTCTCCACACTTACTACATCATGTGCTTGCTTTACTTCCAAATGCCAGCATTCAGTTCTCTTCATCTAAATGTTCTTTGTGCATTTAGCAGGCTGGAAGTGCTGAAGAGTTCTGCCCTGGGTGAGCACCTATTCAGTGATTAATGAAGTTCGTGTCTAAACACCAAAGTTAGTGTCCTGTTTGTTAAGAGAACTTCTAAGTCCAGGTTTGATATTGGCTTCCAGAAATCCTCATTGAGCTGCTTCTGTTACCCACAGCAGTCATTTCCATAGTTATTTTCCCTTTTATCTCTCTTTCCATGTTTTACTGGCACCTAAATGAACTATTAGCACTTGAATCCTTATCTTAAGATCTTCCAGAGAAACACAAGCTAAAACACCAATTTGAATAGAATTTTATTTTAAAACTATACTTATAGAAAACTGACTAGAAGTAGGAATATTGAATTAATGTGATTAGTTATTACAGGAATAATGGGCTTATATGTGCTTATTTTCTTCCCTTTTGCTTATCTGCATTATCTTTAATGAACATGATAGACAGGAAAAATAACACAAGTTGTTTCAAACAGGAAAAATCAAGCAGTTCCTTTACTTTGTTCAATCTTTCTCAATCCATACTTTTTTTAACCTCTTCAAAAGAAAGCTACTTAATATGAATTCCATTGATTTATATTGCAAAAATATATTGCATAATTACATAATGACTTTCAGTCAAAGGAACATTAAAGGAAATACAGGCTTCAAGCAGTTCCTGTATCAAGTGAATTTCAATTTTAAACTTTCAGTATTCTCTCTGCCTTGGCCACCTCTTTAAATATTTCAGACCTAAGAAATCATTTATTTTCACCAGAAGAGGATTGACTTGTAGAAACTATATTGTTTGCAGAATTGTAGGTATAGATGTATGAAGAGGCATCCTCTTACTAGATTTTGTTATTTATTATAGAGTAACCTCAATTCCTTCTAGATAAAATGGCATCAAACCCTATGATGGACTTCAGAAATACTTATTTCACAAAACCTCGAAAGACAATTGTTTGAGTATCATGTAATTCTTCTGTGGTAATAGAAAAGTACATTTTCTAGAGAAAATTTTGAGTCTAAATAATGAATAGTGTATTGAGCAGGCAAAAATGATAACCAGGAGTTTGAGGCCTAAAATTTATCCTGGAAATGCTACTGACTTCAGTGTGTTTAGCTATAGGGTGATAAATTGTAGGCAGAAAGACAAGAAATGAGCAAATTAAAGCAAAGAGTATTTGTTGACATCAGAAAAGTTACATAAGTAAGTGATCTAACTTGAATCATCTTTTGTTTTTCAACTTTTGATGAAGACTTGGATATTAAGAAATAGTTCTTCAGCCTAAGAAGATCAACAGTGCAGGTGTGTCTGAAGAATAGCAAATGCACTTGACCTCAGATGTAATGGTGTGGTGGGAACATCTCTCCATGTGTGATAACATACCACAAACTGGGTGGGTTAAGCAAACAAAAGCTTGTTTTCTTACAGTTCTGGAAACTGAAAATCTAAGATCAAGATGTCTGCAGGTTTAGTTTCTTCTAGACCTCTCCCGTTTTCTTGCTAATGGCCACCTTCTCACTAGTCTTTTCTCTATGTGGGTGGGCATGAGTCTCTGATGTCTCTTCCTTTTTTCATAAGAACATAGTATTAGGTTAAGAACTCAGGCTAAAGGCCTCATTTTAAATTAATCACCTGTTTAAAGACCTTAATCCCCCAAAGGGTAATATTTTTGAGGTACATTAGTTGCTGAGAAAATATCCCTCTAAAATGTTCCTCAAAAATAGGTTGAGGGGGCTGGGAATGTGGCTCAAGCGGTAGCGCACTCGCCTGGCATGCATGTGGCCCGTGTTTGATCCTCAGCAACACATACAAAGATGTTGTGTCCACCAAAAAACTAAAAAATAAATATTAAAAAATTCTCTCTCTCTCTCTCTCTCTCTCTCTCTCTCTCTCTCTCTTCTCTCTCTCTTTAAAAAAATAGGTTGAGGGCTGGGGCTCAAATTTTTGTAAATTTGGGGGCAATACAGTTCAGTTCAAACAGTGTCATTAGCTGAAAGGTGGACAAATCCTGAAGACTTAAGTAATGAGATCCACTGAACTCCATGAGCCAATGTCAATAATAGTCTAATTTGAATCACAGGTTTCATTTTTTTCTTTCTTTTTTTAATATAGCTTTGAAAATAATTATAAAATTATGTTTCTATTAAACTTTTGTTTTCTTTTCAATTGTAAGTAGAGAAGTTTGATAAAAATTATCTCTTAACTTAGTAGTAAATTGATTGTGAGATGTTCACATAAAGAAATTATTTACTATGCAATAGGCAAAAAGGAAAAAAATGTCACTAAATTCTGCATAGTAAAAATTCTGAACCTACAGTGCAATAGTGCAGGGATATATTAGTAAAAGATGGTTAAAACAAAATAAAGCAAAAGAAGAAGAAAGTAACTGCAAAAAAATATTTTTTTAAACAAAAACTCTTGATGATTCAGGTTAAAGAGGTGAGCAAAAACTATATGGTGGATAGAGATATTAAAGAGAACCTTTAAGCTGATATTTTTTTCAGTACTTAGATTACTTATGATGTATCACATTTATAACAATAAATTAACAAATGCAACTTTCAGGCATTAAAGTTTATTTTTAAAAGAAAAACAAGATAAAAATGAGCTATACATTCTATTTCAGAAAACATAAAGTACAATGCTAAAGAAATAAAAATATAGGAATTAGTGGCAGTCAGAGCAGAAAATAATGAAATGGAAAACAAAAATATTGTCTTCAGAACTTTTTTCTTGAAAAGACCACACAAATATATAACATCAGTAATGAAGAGACATTTATGCAGATAATGAAAAGATTTAACCATTTCAAATGAATACTAACTATATATTTATACTAACAAATTTGAAGAAATAGATACATAACTTTCCTGAAAAAAGTATAATTTGGATTAAAGATTAAAAACTATAAAGTTCTCTACTTCACTTCAACCCCGACCATGGACACCAGATCCAAATATTTGGGCTGTGAATCCAATCCAATTTCAATGCACAAAATATTTGAGACCTGTCAGCAATTACAAAGCTAAAGGTATTCACAATTTAATCAACTCATGACTTAGCAATGAAAGTAGTCTGTTATGATTTCCAAAAGTGTTGAGGGAGAGCATCAAAAAGAAATGTATGTCACATATGAACATAGAAATAAAGTATTAAAATATCCATCTAACATAATCTAGCAGAATAGTAAAACAACACTACGCTGTATTTCAGAATTGCAAGGATGGTTTAACATTCACAAACCTATTGAGGAAATTCACTACTTAGTAATTTAGGAGGGAAAATATATGATATATGTTAAACAAGCCATTTGATAAAATTCAACTTCTATTTGTTTTAAAATATTTTTTAGTTGTAGATAGACACACAGTATCTTTATTTATTTTTATGTGGTGCTGAGGATCGAACCCAGTGCCTCACACAGGTGAGACAAGCACTTTAACACTGAGCTACAGCCCCAGTCCTCAACCTATTTTTGAGGAACATTTTAGTAACTTGGAAATCAAAGGTAATATGCTCAATTTTAAAGGGATATTTTCTCAGCAACTAATGGTAGAAATCATAGTTCATGGAGAAACAATAGATGAATTCCCAATAAATTCTTGGAAAGTCCAGGATGCTCACTCTCATTACTATTGTTTAATTTTGTACTGACAATCAAAAGATACAAAAGAGCAGGTGCAGAAGAAGAAATGTAAATAAACAATAAACATAAAAGAAAACTTGCTCATCTGTACTAATAATAGGAACAAAAACTAAAACTACATTGAAATACAATTTTTACCTCAATGAATAGAAATTTTTACCTATTTTTTCCAGATGAGACATTAGCGATGTTCAGTTTTGATGAAATTGCTTTCACTACTTAAAACTTCTCACGTCTTAGGAGGCACATTCTGTTCCCCTCTCTTGAATCTAGCTTCTCTATGGATTAATGAAAGTCATCTTATAACTGGGTCTTTATTAATTTTGGAGCCTCAAGGCATTTATTTAAAAAATCAATTGTTTGACTTTCTGGAAAACACTCTGCAAGTGGGAAAGTTCTGAGTAAATGAAAGAAGGAGAGAGTATGATGGGCAGAACCTCTGATCCTATGGGTGGTGGCTATATGTTTTTCTTTAAGGCCTTATTTCCTATAATATAATTACCTTTGTGTATTTTTTGCCAAGGGTTGCTTTTGTCTGTTTTCTTTATGATTCTATTTCAAACCTGTGCTACATTCAGCTACCTATGAAGAGAAAATGGCCAAGGTACAATTCTCTAATGCCAATATATCTCCAATAACTGCCTGGCTCGATTCTCAGGCATGCATGCAGTCAGGGGAAGACAATGTAATGCACTCTGACATTATAGCAAGTGGAGGAGCAATTGAAATATATTCTAAGACTGGTCAACCAAAAGCACAGCCAGGGGCCACTTGGAATGGTAGTCCATGTTACTTTATATAATCATTCCCTTTGTTATATTTCCTAGATCTGGAGATGAACACTTGGCTTGTATTACTTAACAGAGGGGTCAGAAGAGAGGTACCCTGGGGGATCTGACAGCCTTTGCATTTTGTTTCCCAGCAGGATCCTATTTATTGCTTAATAATAATAAGGACAGCAGGGTCCTTATTATTGCTTAATAATGATAAGGACAGCAAGGTCCTTATTATTGCTTAATGTACAAGGCTTTTCTGCTTAGAAATGTGTTCTGAATGCACAGTCATATATCTCTTCTTTTTTAAGTCATAGGCAGCTTGGATGGTTAATTTTGCTTTTTGTTAATCCTTAAAGAGTAAAAATTACCCGGATGGGTCTAGAGGAATGAGAATAATTCTGAGCCAGAGGTTTCATCATTCATGGATGTGAAAATACTATTTGAAGTTTTCTATAAAGTTATCGCTTGAAGCCATGTTTGAAAACAATAGTCATCAGGATGGAAAGCAAACTGATAACTTGCCATTTTGGAAGTGAGAGACAGAAACCTTGCATCAGAGTCTTGGATTTAAAGGAATAAAGTTTAGGGTAGTGGTTGACCTGCAGCTAAATAGACTACCACATGGGGGCGGCAAACCCTTAAAATCATGAAGTGTCCAGTGTCACTTAGTTCAACAGTTGAATGACTCAGAAGAGTCATAACTCATGAACAATATAACTCATGAACTACCTAATAACAATTGTTCATAAACTAGCATAAACATGCACAATTTTGTTTTCTTTTGAAGACCTTTATGAGTAGAAGAAAATCATTAATATTCCCCTCCATGATATCAATAAAAAAGGGAATTCATAGAAACTCCCTTGTGGGTTTAATTATTTTCTTTCAACATTAGGAGATATATATTCCTTCTCCTTGAAACAGTTCCTTATTAAATCCAGGGATTCCTGTAGCTTTTATCTGAGTACTTGAACTGATTCTCCCAATTTTTCTTGTTTTATGAAAATAAATCCTTTGGGTTTCTTATTATCTTATATAATATCATTTTTTTCCAAATACGTTTCCTTTATATAAAAATTAGAAACGTATTACATTTAAAACATTCTTTTGTTTTTAGTTTGCCAGTTTCATTCATCAGGAATACATTGTTTTTACTTTTCTCTTAGGAGTAGTTAGTTTATATCTTCACAAAATACCAATATATTTTGAGTATAGCTTAATGGATAAAGGATTCCCCTGATATGTATTCTCCCCCTTTCCATAATAAAGGACATAACACCTGAATTTTAGGTGGCAATGCTATGCCTTTTCATTTTATTTTTTCTATTGCTCACCAGCTGAAATTGAGTTGTCCTGGGTCATGTAGATGAGTATATCATCCCAATGATGACAGAATGGCAAGGTTGAAAGTCCTGAGCCACCCAGATTGCCTTCTAAGTACTGCTTACACCACACACATACATACACCCATACCCCCCATACACACACACACACACACACACACACATTTATATATTATGTAATCCACTAGAATTTGAGGCTCATATTACAGCAAATGTGACTATGTCCTAACTAATACAAGCATCTAAATTTTTTCAAGCAATGGTTCAGCACTTCAGTGTGCTTTATCACATTTAATATCCACAGTTCCACTGTTCAGTGGGTCTGATAATTATTTCCATTTTACAAATGAATAAAATGAAAGACAGAGGTTTAAGAAATTTGACCAAGGTGACACAACAGTTACTTAGAGCATTTTTGATGACTCACACTTTATCTCTACTCAAGGATGACTCCTTCAATTCCTTCACTTTTTATCTGCATAATCAAGACCAAACCCTGAGAATCACTCCTGAAAACAGTGTTGAAATTTCTTCCTTTCTTCTCAGCTCTACTACTATGAGAGCTCTTCATTCCCTCTTATTGGTTTCCTAGCTGCTCACTGCATTCTCTTCTAATTTTTTCTCATTTAGCCTCTAAAATTATCTGCCCACCTTCAATAAATTTGATTTATGTGTGTTGTCCCTAATTTCTTTCTCAAATTCACTTACAATGATCTTTATTTGTTTTTTTTAAGCATGCCTATATGACCTTCTTATTCTCACAGCTCTTTTTCTGTCAAGCTTCTCTATCTCCCATTCTTTAGGCTCCAGGGATACTAATTGACCTTAAATGCTCATACCTTGTTCTGCCATGTTTATGTTGATTCTTGCCTTAGGGCTTTTGTAAGGGTCTGGAATGTTTTATCACTTTTCGGTTCCACTTGGCTGGCTCATCCTTTCTCCTTCAGGTTGAGCTTACATCTGATTTCTGGGAAACATTGCCTGACCTTCTTTAGACTGGCTGACCACTTCCATAGCAACTTCTACTCATTTATATCAGATCTTTGACATCTTCATTATGACACTGTGAGCAACTTGACATATTAAACAATACAGGCCTAATAATCAAACGAGGTCTGTTTTGCTTATTTCTGTATCTCAGTTGAGAAAATAGCAAGACTGGCACATTGTAGCCCTTTATTAATATATTTTGAATGAGCAAATAAATGAGTGAAATGGGGAGGGGACAGCAGATAACCATGTTTCTCTGGACTTGATCCTGTGGTTGTGGTTCAGCTTTTAAATTGTGAACCCCAGAAAATGAAAACATTGGTTTCTCATGTCTTCTTCAAGCTCACCTACCACCTTGATTCAAGCAAGTACTTAGAATGGCCCATCCTAACACCAAGTGCTACCAGTGGGAAGGAGTACAGTGGATTATTGTGGAGACGGGTATTTGAATTTTAACTGTTCAATTCATAATTATGCACTCTGCTGCCTCCCCCTAAAAAATGTTATGTGGGAAAAAATTCCTTTGTTTCTAGTTGCTACAGATGAAGGCATTGGAGAATGTTCTTGCAGAGAATGTATAGAGTAGATGGGGCCAAAAAATCTCCCATCTAGGGAGAAGCCATAAAGAATAATAACTACTGTGATGTGTTGTGATGAACTCTGATCTAAGATCCAGGAAATCTGGCTCATGGTTCATGTCTCTGGAACTCAATCTCCCAGACAGCCATGTGCCTTCTGAGCCTCCTTTGCCTCATATTTAGTAATTTCCACCATAATACACCATCTCTCTTCTTGTGGAAAGGGAGAATTAGTGGAGATACTAAGAGCATCTCTGGGAAGAAGATGTTGATAGGGAGTGCAGAAGTTTTCAATGAGTTGAAAAGTAGAAATGACCAATCTGTTCATATCCTATAGTATATATTATTTTCTTTTGGGAAAGGGGTTGGAGGATTAGGGAGGTAGTAGTCAATGGTAATCATGATGTAGCTTTAAGAACTAAAAAGCAAGTTACAGTTATCTTTTATTCTTACTTCCTATATTTGGATAGCTGTCAGGATCTTTAAATCCTGCAGACGAAGAATCACTGCTATCTGTCCCTTATATTCCATTTCAATCGTCATCAATCTGGTGTAGGCTCCAGTGACTATAAGTCATCAAAATTATTGTGACAACTTCCTTGCTGGTCTTCATAGCTCTAGGCTCTGCATGATCTAATCTGTCCTACACAGAACTGTTTGATTAATCCTTTTAAAGGTATATATCAACCTGGCCTCAAAACTTAAATATTGCCCATTACCTTCAGAATACATATCAAGTGCCAATAATTCAGGGTTCTGAAAATTTAGACTCAATTACATTTTCAACATTATCTCTCATTATTCCTCAGTGATGACTATAACTAAAACTGTTGTCATGTACAGAAAATCATCTTCTTTTTTCTAATCACTTTATTTAACAAGTTAAAAATCTCTAACTGATAACTTCACCAAGTTCCATGTCTTTTTGGCTATTTGGTTGCTCTAAGTTCTTAAAATACTTTAAACTCTCATCTCTTTCATCCCCTTCCATGGACTTCATGCCCTAGAAGATCTTTAGGATGGTAGAGTATTGCCTCCTGTTGTCTTCCTTTTCCCTTCCCCCTGTGGTTCTAGATCTTTTGATGTGTTAAGGAACAAGAAGAACAGGGAGCAGTCTCCTTTTCTTTAGTGGTCAGTATTGTAGTCTTCTCTCTGAGGATGTCCCCGTTTCTCTGTGTAACTCACTGTCAATTCTCTGTCAATACATTCTGAGTTCCAGGCTCCCAGTTCTAGAGGGAGAGTTGTGAATTTTTGGGGTGTCCAGTAGAGGCTTGGATTCTTGTAGAAGATGTGTTCTGGACCTATCTCTTTGGTCTCTTACCAAATAGTACCCCCATAGCTTCCTGCTTCTGGAGTATTCTTCCTTTTTTTGCCTGCAAAATGGATCAACTCAATTCCTCTTCAGTGATGTTTATCTGACCCATAGTAACTCATGCAGCAACCTTGTTTTGGCAAATTGTGGTGGACTTTTGAATTGAGCATAACCACGCCCCTTGTTACCTTCCTCCCTGCCATTTTTTTTTCTCAGCTCAAAGAGATTTGGAAGGCAAATAATCTAATAGTCTATATAAATTTACTTTCAATCATGAGATGAGATATCAGTTACCTTTATGTACTCACTAAATCTCTTGGAGGCCCACTCATTTGGCTTTGGGTAGGTTAGGGGAGTGAGCACACTCCCTTCCATGGGGAAGAGTGGGAACAATATTACTGTAGTAGATCACTTGTATTTCTGACATTTTCTCAACCCTTTTCACCCCTCACTGCCATCATACATTTCTCTCCTTGTGTAGATTGGATGGGAGAGTTGGGATGAGTTGCTGACTATTTTGTAAATCAGATGGCTTTCACATAGTCACCTCTAAACATCCTTAAAGGGGTTTCTGATCTTCTAAGAATTTTCAATAATAAAAGATAGCTAAATTTTAATGAGCATTTACTCTGTTAGATCCCATACAAGGTACTTTCATGCACTGTCTCATTTAGTTCTTCTGATAATCCAATGAGGTATGAATCATTAGTTCTATGCTCATTTCATAGATGAAAGGAATTGTGGTTTAAAGAAGTTGTAGACATTTCCGAGATTATGGCTGTCTGACCTCTATGTCTGCACTCTCAACCTCTATGACATATTTTCTTCAAACACACCATGTATTGTCTTTACTTACATTATTGAAATTGAGTTTCAGAGATTATCCAGTTAGATATTTCCATCACATACATGAGAGAAACTTCACCTAGAGAGGGAAGGTGAATGACAAGATCACACATCAGATCTTTCCTAAAATAGCTCCTTTAACATCCTATGTATCTAGACTCAATTCCTGGTTCAGGTCCCCTTTCACCCAGTCCTCCCTGTCTAGCTTGATTCTCCATGGTCTCATATTCATCTGAATCTTACTTATACCATTTACTATGACACCACTCAGCAGACAATTCCACATATACTGTCTTGGCATTTTTTAATTGTCATGTAACTAATTTTTTAAAAAATTTCATGTGTGCATGTCTTTCTTCCCTCACATTTATTATAAATGCCCCATGTAATACTTTAAAATATTATATCCTGGGGCAATTTCAATTCAGTATAGAAAAAATGTACTAAGCACCTACTAATTTTATTACCATATACACAGAATTTTAAAAAATCCAATTTTGAGGAACTTTCTACTTAATAGTAAATTTGTATGCACAAATATTATTTTAAAAAGAATGAATTATGTAATTGCCATAACTATGAAACTTGAAAAGTCAGAATACATTGATTTGAGGGGATTTGACAGGATTCTCAGAGGCAGTAGATTCAAGATTGGCCTCAAAGAGAAAAGCAAGAAATAATGAGGGGAAAGAAAAACAGCAATGAGGGCGAGAACTCTGTGTCTCTCTGTGATGTTGTGTGGTATCTCACGAGGTAGACTGGACCACATGCTTTTTTTTTTTTTTTTTTTAACCAACATATATATTTTTTCCCAATTGTAATTCAAATGCTTTTGTACTTTTCCTGCTTGGTGTTTATATTCTCTATATTTTTACAGCAAGCTGCTGCACATTTTATCTTGCCTGTCTAGAACTGCAGGTGCTTTAGTGAAGAGAGGAGGTTGGTGACAAGGTGTCCGGGAGGTCAGTGTTGTTTTAGGATAAAGATTACCAAACAAGTCATTGGGAAGTGGCTCAAGCTTTTGACCTAAAGAATAATGTGGTAGGGCCTGCATTTTGGGATGATAGATCTGACAATGGTGTGTAAGATTGAGCAGAGAAGTAGAAATCAAGAAAGCAATGCTTCCTTTGTTCCTTATCAGATTATGGCCCTGTAGCTATACTTCTTCAGTGGTCATTGTGGTCTGCAACACACAATTAGCACCATCCTGTGTTCTCCAGATTTTCTGTTGTGGCATTCTTTACTCAGACACAAGCTCTCTGGGGTCATACCTTTTGTATGTTACTTAGTGCTGATGCATGGCAGGTTGTCCGTGGAGAGTTGTTTGGCTGGTGCTGGAGAGTCAGTGCTACTTTCCTGGAACAGAAAGTGGCATGGAAGTGACACTAATTCATGTGTCATGCCAATTTAAATTAGAATATCTATCAGATATCTGAGCACAGGGCATGTGTTTTAAAGTGCTTTTATTTGGCTTTGGTCTCAATGACCATTTATGCAAAATAATCTTTCCTGTTCAAGATAAAAATCTTCCCTTTTC
This sequence comes from Marmota marmota marmota, assembly GCF_001458135.2. Taxonomy (NCBI): domain Eukaryota; kingdom Metazoa; phylum Chordata; class Mammalia; order Rodentia; family Sciuridae; genus Marmota; species Marmota marmota. The sequence continues at coordinate 26,186,927 of NW_026000229.1, read as the reverse complement.
TAGTCTGACATAATGACTTGCTCTGAATTATTCATGATTGTTTTTAGCTTACCAGTGCTCCACAGAAAATTTTTAGTACAGCTAGAAAAGCCTCCTAGTCTCCTTCTTACCCTCTTCCTCTTACCTCCCCTGCCCTATCAGTCTCTTCAATGCCCTGTTGCTTTTGGAGTGAGCAGAAGCTTTTGGATCATGGGCTCAGGGAAGACATATCCTAGTTCAGGGAAGTTTCTGCTGTGAGTTTCAAAGGGCTATGTGGCACTAATGCAGCCTAACATCTAGGTCAGTATTCATAGAAATTAAAGAAGAAGAACTTTGCTTCCTCAGGGACTAAGAAAGGTGATGGGGAAAAAAAGGGAAAGCTCATCTTTTTACTTCATAAGAATATATTGAGGTAAAAGGTACATATATAAGTAAAATAAAGGTATTCTGTCCAACTACAACTAAGAAATAAATATTAAAAAAAAATAAAAGTACTGATCTGAAATGTAGAATTGGAGGAGTTTGGCACAGGTGTACACCTATGTAAACTGTACCTAACAGAGACAGAATTTCTCCAGCCTCCTTCCAATTGTCAGCACAACCCTCCTGCAACTATTCTATTTTCAATCTCTATAATTAATTTGTTTGGCTGTTCTTGAGCTTCATGCAAATTAAATCACATGGTATGTTCTCTTTTGTGACTTAGGTTTTGTTTTGTTCAATATTAAGCTATTTAGATTGATCTATGTTCTTAATGTCATACTTATTTCCTTTTTCAGTGTGAAGTGTGACTCTTCTTTCTGAATATATTACACTTATTGATCATGAAATTTGACCTTTTTAAATATCTTATCTTATTTGTCTCATTTTGTTTTCTGGTTGCTGCAATTTCAATATTTGAACTGAACATAACTGAGTTCACAGTGACCATTTGGAAATGAATAATCACTAAAATTCACAATCAACTTGGCAACTTCATCTGTACCAACTACCATTGTCTCCCCACTACCAAAATTTAAACTAAAGCAGTGCCATCAGAGCCTGACCTACTTGGTAATAATGCTTCATATTCATGCAGGACTCTACAGCTGATGGTGCATTCTCATACACACTTTCCTTTATCTTGAGAGAGGAAGAGTTTCCAGGTACTAGATTTTGAAATAAAGAATCAGGCCTGTGGTCTTTCTCCCCCATAGTTCTAATTGTGTGAGGTGATGCTCTGTCAGATGTCTTTGGACTCATCATAGGAATTATCAATTCCCTGTATGGCCATGAGGTCTGGCTGGGGTTTCAATGCAGTTAATCCTAAGTTACAGTGAAGAGTTCCTGTTTGCAACCATGTGGTTCTTGTCTAGGCCTCTCTTGGCCTAATCTTGGACTTTGCACAATATTTTAACAGTAATGAATATTTAGAAACTTTTCTTAAAAAATACATAAAAGAGCCAGTTGCTTTAAAAATCAAAAGATTTTTAATTCACCTTAGTTTTGAAATCACTCAAGGAGAAAACAACATTTATAATTAGTGCCCTATTGCATTGCTGAAGGACTTCTATTTTTTAAAATGAAACCAGCTGAAAATGAGCATCTGAAGCAATGAATATACACATGTACGCCTTTTGATATCTGAAATGGCAAACTTTAAGAATTTTACTGTATTGCATTATGTTCTCTTTGATTTCAGCTGTTAAACAATTTTTGCTTGAACAATTAAGTTGAATCTGGGCATGAGTCCCTTAAAAGAGACAGCTCCAAATTCTCATTATAAAGAAGATATGCCTGTACATTTTGATTTCTTGGTAGAAAGAACATCTTTGAGGAGTAAGATCTTCCTTTTTAGCAAAGAAAGTAATCTCATAAGGTTTTTAAATGTATTCAATAGTGTTCTTTAATTTTTATATCAAATGTATGTGTAGAAATAGCATTTATGTTAATGGTTACATAGAGACTCCATGCGAATGAAATGAACTTTGTGCTTATAGCCATTTTAGTTATAATTAAGGCTTCCAAAAGTAAATGCTGACTCTATTTTTAAAGTAAAAATAAAAATAGATGCAAATCATGGAACATAATCTAAATAGTAAAATATAATGAAAACATTTAAATAGATTCTCATGTTTCATATATATGTGTACATGTTTGTGCATATGTATGTGTACTTTCACAGATGTTTATATATAATTTAATTATCTGTTTATATATAATTAAAATATGTATTTTATATATATAATTTTTTTGTTTTTGTTTTTAGTCAATACAGTTTATCCAGGATGACTAGTTTTGGTTTAAAACATGTATTTACTCTATAAAACTGAAATAAGCAAGGCAAATATTGTGCCCATTTTACAAATATGGGATGATGATCCTTCCCTAATTAATAGCTAGAAAGATATGAGGCTGGAATTAAAATACAGGCCTTCTGAGAGATATTTTCCAGTACTCTCCCTGCTACAGAGAGTGGCAGGATGAGAGCTCTTGATGAACACTAATTTTACTCAGACCTGAGAAATAGAAAATTGGATGGAAAAACTGTATTATAAAGATTTAAAAAACTAGATAGTAAATCAATACTCACACATCGTAAACTGTAATGACCAATTACTCCAATTTCAAAGAAGTTAATTTGTGTTGCAGCACCTTTGCAGATATTTTCCTTTAGAGCTGAAGAAATAGCCCAATAGTGTCTGAACTGTGTGTTAAGTTGTCAGAGAGGACTGTGTGCAGTACATTAGAATATAAACATGGGTCAACATTTTGGTGATAGAAAGAAAGGCTCAGCTTCTAGAAGCTTCCTGTGAGATCACCTGGGGTCTCACGTAAGACCAAGTTCTGATCTATGATCTGGATTACCTACTCTGCTCTGGAAATGAGTGGATTTCTAACAGGAATTCCTCTTTTCTTCTATTTAAAAGAAAAGTGTTTTATTGTTTTCTTTTTCCCCATTGAAATTACCACAAAAGGAGAATTTGAGAGTTTGTCCTGCTTATGATATTGCAGCAATTAATAGATGAAATAAGATGGTGGGTCTTTCCTCCCTCTCTCCAATGCTGTTGCCTCTTTTTCCCCTTAGAGAATATCAAAGTGAGTTCAGGGAGCACTGCATTGGTTTTCACATTCATGAATAAAAGAACCCCTGACCGTATGAATGTGGAAGGCAATGAATAAACATCAAGGGAGAAAAGGGGGGTGAAGTTGTGGCTCAGTGGTAGAGTGCTTGCCTCATATGTGTGAGACACTGGGTTCAATTCTAAGCACCACATCTAACTAAATGAATAAAATAAAATTCCATCAACATCTAAAAATATTTTTTAAAAATTTAGAGTGTGGGGGGGAGAGAGATGGAATTTGGGGCTGAGTGGAGGGGAATAGAGAAGAAGAAATTTTTTGCAGTATTGCCTGAAGTAATGTTGGCCTTGTCAAAGGGATCACAGCTTGAGTTAAGTTTTCAGCTGTGACAGAGGCATAGAAAGAAAATTGGCTCATCATTGAAGGACTGCATTAATGCCTCTAAGCTTCTTGAAGAATTTGGAGATGTGTATGTATGTGTGTAAATTGAAATCTAATTGCTTTTGTTATTTGTACTGTTGAAAGGGGAGAAATTGAACTTATGAAGTGTATAGGTTCTTTATTCAGAGCCCCAAACTAGCTATGACATTTAAAGAGATTGTTGCTTACCCAAGTTTTCATGGTTAGGGAATTTTTAGAGCTGAAAATTGCGTCTAAGTCTGTGAAATGGTACTCTATCCCATATTGTCAAAGTAGTCCTTTAAAATATCTTAAATGTAAGCACTTTGTTCTGCATTAGAATCATAACTTCTGATTTGAGGAAATTTTGAAATCAAATTCATGAGCGTTTTAAAGACATTCTGTACAACCACACCTCATTTTCACCCACTTTAAGCCAGATTGACATGCATGAGGAATTCGTGAAGAGAGTGCTTCAGAGAATGACTCAGGGTTGACAATTCCACCTCAACCCTCTTCCTTGGTCACTGTTTAATCATCCAGGGTCAGGCATCTGATTTCAGCCAGCAGTTGGAGACTTTAAGTACCTGATAAGGGAGTGCTTAAGCCATTTCTCTCTCGTCATGGAAATTGTAAGATCTGAAAGTTGAATTTTGTCCCTTCTAGAGTCCTGACCAATACATTTAATGTGTGTGGGTTATTAGGAGCATTTATGCCCTCAAAAATCTCTCAGTGACATTCTAAAAAGTGGACTATCATTACATTAGTTACATAACACCAATAAGGATATTGTTAAAATACAGATATTTTCAGGAAGAACTAAATATTACAGCTTTAACCCTCATGATCATCTTAGCATGTAAATTATCTTTCTGCTGTGGAAGCAGCAGTCTCTGCAAGCCTTGACAGAAAAGTCAGCATAGATCAATTTTGAAAGAAAACAAAGACCAGGATGTATAGTTAGGAACTTAAGATTTTAGGACATTCAGAATATATAGCATTGGGGAAAATCACCCTCTTTAAAATAAGTATAAATGGTATTTACCTCTAGATTGCAGATTGTAAGTTTGGGACCTCAAAAATGAGAAATTTGTTTTCCCTTATGACAACAAACATTGCTGTTTGCTTGAAAGATTTCCTCACGGTATCAGTCATGGCTCTGCAATGCTGACAGGGAGAGCACATTTCTTAGGGTTTGGGGTGGAGTTACAAGTGAAAATCTTAATGATAACTGTCTTTTTGTATCATGTTCAAGAGCTACTTTAATTTCCTTAACCTAGAGTCAGTGCTAATTCAGGTCTATCACATGTCCTTTCATAGAATTGTTGCTGAAGCAATTAAATACCTAAATGACAGAAATGATAGATGTTGGTTCCATTATTGCTATTTAATGCTGGCAGCGTAAGCATTTTTTCCAAGATTAGATTTTTATGACAAGATTCTTTTTAGTCATAATATCATGCAGAACTGTTATTTGTCAAGGAAGTTCTATTTGTTTTTGGCTGTTGCAGAAATCTCAGAGGAAAAAGTTCCTGGTTCCATTTTACTTTTAAGAAGTACATAAACCTAAACAGTGAGTTTTTTTTCTCTTAAAATGGATTTTTCTTTTGACTTTGAAAACCTCAGACTTCCTCAAAGAATTCTAATATTTGGAATTAGTATATAAGACATTTCAGGGCACTCATATTTTTCTTTCCTTATAATTCTCGGCAAACATTCCTGGGTAAAGTCTGAGGGTAAGTCTTTTTCATATTTTCTCTACTATTGGTAGTTTTTCTTAGTCGTTTTGGTAACAGAATCTGGTCTGGTGCTCAGCTGAATTGGGCTGTTTATTGGACCATCAAGACCATCATAGTTATTATGGTGGTTAATAAAAGAGAGTCACAGAAGTGCTTAATGCTGAAGTGGATAGTCCAGTCAACTACAAAATCCTGTCACTTTTCAAATGGAAAACTGAGGTGCAGAGAGATGGCAGGATTTGTCAGTGTCATATGATTAGCTAGTGTCACAGTTGTGATTCAGACTGATGGGCCCTACATAGAACACTTTGCTCAATGATTCTCCAGGATCCATTTTACTTCACTCTTGACTTGCTTCCTTTCCATTCCATTCCATTCCATTCCACTCCTTTTCTTCCCATTCCAACTGGCTTGAAATCTAGAGCACACTACTGCTTTGTCATCAATTCTGATCATTGGGTTTATTGACTAGTAGAATTTTCCCATCTCCAAATTTGCACAAGTTTTGGATTGGACTTACTCCTTTGGGGGCTTGGTTCCTGACTACCTGGAAAATGACTCCTCTAACTCATACCCTGTTTTCTTTTACTTTGCTGTTATAGCTGTTGCCACCACAATTGATTCATTTAAATTTTCTGTTAGGCACTGTGCTTAGCACTTTATAAAATCAAACTAATTTACTTCATAGAAAAACTTTTGAAATGTAAAGATTTTCATCTCCTGCTTACAGTTTACAGTCAATGAAATTAAAGCTCAGAGATGTTAAACAATGTCCCCCATCATTTTATAGTGCAAAGTGGTGTATATAATATTAACACTCAGGGATGTCCAAAGCCCATTCTCTTTCTATGATGCCTTCAATCCCTGTTTGAACTGCTTATTAAAGCTCAGGTTTTAAGTAACAAATCATTGCCAATTGAATGCTTAGGGGATGATGGTTTCTACTTATCTGCTCTGCAAAGTTCCTTTAGTATGCATTGATAAATGAGGTTTTCCTTTTTTAGCTTGTATAATACTAGAAAGTCCCAGCTTTCTCTTGCCCACTTCTGCACAGGCAATGGAAATGGAGATCCACTGGGTGTAATGGGCTGGCTGAGAAATAAAAGCTAGGAAAAATAGAAAAGAGAAAGGACCACAGGACACAGAAAATAATTTCAATAAGTGGAGGTGGGATGAGCAAGCTGATCATACAGATCAAGCTTCTATACTATGGCAAAATGGAGCCCTTGTATGCTTTATTTATATCAGGGGGACATCAAAGACTTTCCATAGAATGTTCTCCAAACATGGTCAAAGGTGGGCTGTCCAATTCCCAACAGGTTACTCCAGAGCGACCACGAGAGATCTTCCCAGAAGAGCGAAGATAAAAATCATGTGCCTTGAGCAATCTATTTCTTGGGAGAGTCATGGATAGTTCCCAAGGTGAAAGTTAAAATCTCCCTGGCTACACACCTAGAGAAGATTCTCATGTGGTTTTCCTGGATGGCTCCCTGCAGCTTTCTGCTCTTAGGGTTTGGGTATTTGCTGTTCTGTCCTGCTCTGTGTTCAGGATGTGGGATAGGAATATTGCATAATAAATGACAGGGTTTTTTTTGTTTATTTATTTATTTATTTACTAAAATAGTTTATTTATTTTCAGTTTGTGCAAAGCCTTCTTTCTGTTTGCTCTTCACGAACATGCTGTTCTCCCTACACTCTCCTTATTTGTTGGTCACCTGTAATTCTTCCTCTACCCTCAGGGCTAATTGGGCAGAGGGTCTGCCCCAAACTTTTCCCCAAATCCCTGAGTAAGGCTAGTGCTGTCCAGACTCTTTATAGATCTCCCTAAACCATAAGCAGTTCATGGTTATTTGTTTAGTGCTGACTGTGTGCAAGCCTGTGATGGCTGCTGTTTCCATTCCAGGGGCCCAAACCCACCAAAGGGGAAATTTTATAGAAGGAAAAGCTGGATTCTTCTCCTCTTTTTAAGAACCTTTATATTTTTATCAATATCCAAATAAAATATGTTTGAAAATAAAATCTTTTCTATGTTACATAAATCTTAAGAAAAAAATATATGCCATGGATTACTTTACATAGTTAAATACTTCCATATAAGAAAATAATCTATTTGTATATATTTTTACAATTTTTTTAAGTCTATAGCAAAAGCCATTTTATTTTTTAGCCTTGTTTGAAACATAGCAGGCATAAAAAAGGGGAAAAAATCCTGACCACACAGCTCAGTGAATACCACAAAGGAAACTCACTTATAAGCAAGAGCTGGTCATTAAATCAAATATTTTAACACCTAGAGGGCCTCTTGTGTCTTCTCCCCATCACTAACCCTTACTGCTCTTCTAAAAGAAATAGCTGCCACTAAACCTCAAAATAGAGTTTACCTGCTTATGACTTGAAATAAATTGAATCATAAAATTGCAATTCTTTTGTGACTAGGATATTTTACCCAAGATTTTGAGATTATTTAAATTGTTTCATGTAGCTATCATTTTTTTTTCCTCCAAATATTCAATAATAAGTGTTCCATTGCACTGCTGACTAACATTTAGGTTCTTTACAATGCTTGACTACTAAGAATAATTCACCAATGAACACTTTTGTGTATATGTCTTGGTACATGCATGCATTTTAACATTTTTGTTAAAAACATACTGATGTGTAGAATTACTGGGTTGCCACATATAATTATGTACAATTCCAGGATAAACTAAATGATACACAGTCCTTCAAAGCAGCTGTATCAATGTATGTACTCAAAAGTTGTATAGGAAAGATTCCCTGTTTTATCATTTTGCACATCACGGGCATGGTGAATAGGCTTTATCTTTAATCTCTTTGGGGATGTATAATGATAATACCTGTGAAGTATATTGATCACCTTTGCAGTTGCTCATTCAAGTGCTTTCCTCTTTTTGGATATTGGATTGTCTGCATTTTTCTTATTACCTGGGAGCATTTAACTATTCTGGCTATGAGCCATTTTCTAGTTATATGTCCTGCAAATTGCTTCCCTGGCTCTGTTGCTCACCTTTTCAATTTGTTAAAGATATTTTTATTTTTGATGAAGAGAAGTACTTATTTTATATAGTTCAATTTACCAGTTTTTCAATTTACCAGTATTTTCTTTGTAGTGTCACTTCTTTGTTTTTTTTAATGTATCTATTTGTGCATTATATATGTTATAGATAACAGTGGGGTTCATTGTAACATATTCATATATGCGCAGGACATAAATTGTTCCATTTTGTTCCCTAGTATTTCACTTTTGCTTCCCCCCTTTCCCTTTCCTATACTCTCTGGTCTTCCTTCTTTTCATCTAAATAAATAAATAAACACACATACATATTTCACTAGTGAATTATAGATAATTTGGTCAATTTTATCCCTCAGTTCTTTTTCATTCCTTCCCATCCTCTTCTTCCCCTTGATGCTCTGTCTCTACTGATTTCTCTTCTATTTTTGTGAGTTCTCTTTTATTCTTTTTTCTATCTTCCACATGTGAGAGGTAAACATTTGACCCTTGATTTTCTGAGTCTTGCTTTTCACTAAGCATGATGGTCTCCAGTTTCATCCATTTACCTCTGTATGACTGAGCAGAAATCCATTGTGTATATACCCCACATTTTCTCTATCCATTCATCTGTTGGCAGACATCTAGGCTGGTTCCATAACTTGACTATTGTGAATTGTGCTGCTATAAACGTTGGTATGCATGTATCAGTATATTATGCTGATTGCTGATTTCAGTTCTTTTGGATAAATACCAAGGGATGGCATATCTACATCATATGGTGGTTACATTCCTAGTATTTTTTTTTTTGGTACAAGAGATTGAACCAAGGGGCACTTAACAATTGAGTCACATCTCCAGCCCTCTTTTTTGTTTTGTTTTGTTTTATTTTGATGTAGGCTCTCACTAAATTGCTTAGGGTCTCACTAAGTTGCTGAGACTGGCTTTGAACTTGAGATCCTCCTGCCTGAGTTTCCTAAGCCTTTAGGATTACAGGTGGGTGCTACCACATCTGGCCATTCCTAGATCCAGAATGACTTCTATAGTGGTTGTACTAATTTGCAGTCCCACCAACAATGTGTAATCATTCCTTTCTCTCCATATCCTCACCAGTATTTATTATTGTTTATATTCTTGATAGTTGCCATAATAAGTAGAGTGAGATGAAATCTCAGTATAGTTTTGATTTGCATATCCCAGACCACTAATGCTCTGGAACATTTCCCACATATTTTGACCATTTGTATTTATTCTTTTCAGGAATGTCTGCTTAATTTGCCTATTTATTGATTAGGTTTTTGGGTTTTTGGTATTTTTTAATATTTGCTAAGAATTGCTTTGTGGCATAATATATGGTCTATTTCAGAGACAGATCCATGTGCTGAGAAGAAAGTGTATTTGCTTATTGAAGGAAGAAATATTCTATATATGACAGTTAAATCTGTTATTGATTGTATTATTGAATTGTATAGTTTCGTTGTTCAGCTTTTGTTTGGAAGATCTATCTAGTAATGAAAGAGGTATGTTAAAGTCACCCAAAATTATTGTGTTGTGGTCTATTTGACTCTTGAACTCAAGAAGAGTTTGTTTGATGAACATAGATGCCCCATTGTTTGGGGCATATATATTTATAATTGTTAAGTCTTGTTGGTGTATGGTTCCCTTGAGAAGTATGTAGTGTTCTTCTTTATCCCATTTGATTGGCTTTAGCTAGAATTCTACTTTATTTGATATGAGGATGGAAACCCCTGCTTGCTTCCATAGTCCATGTGAGTGATGGTATTTCCCAACCATTCACCTTCAGTCTGGGGATATCTTTTCCTATGAGATGAGTCTCTTAGAGGCAGCATATTGTTGGGTCCTTTTTTTTTTTTTTTTTTAAATATCCAATCTGCTAGTCTGTGTCTTTTGATTGGTGAGTTTTGGCCATTAACATTCATGGTTATTATTGAGACATGATTTGTATTCCCAGCCATTTTTGTTTATTTTTGGTATTTAACATGACTTGGTTTCTCCTCTGATTAGATTTTCCTTTAGCATAATACCTCCCTTTACTGATTTTCATCATTGTTTTTCATTTTCTCTTTGTGGCATATGTTGTTGAGATGTTCTCTAGTGCAGCCTTTCTAGTTGTAAATTCTTTTAACTTTTGTTTATCATGGAAGGTTTTTATTTCGTCATCAAATCTAAAGCCTAACTTTGCTGGATATAATATTTTTGATTGTCATCCATTTTCTTTCAGAGCTTGGTATATGTTGTTCCATGATCTCCTGATTTTGAGGGTCTGGGTTGAAAAATCGGCTGATACACAAATTTGTCTCCCCCTATATGTGATCTGATTTCTCTCTCTTGCAGCTTTTAAGATTCTATCCTTATTCTGTATCCTAGGCATTTTCATTATAATGTGCCTTGGTGTACATCTGCTGTAATTTTGTACATTTGGTGTCCTGTAAACCTCTTGTATTTGGTTTTCCAATTCGTTCTTCATGCTTGGGAAATTTTCTGACATTATCTCATTGAAGAGATCGTACATTCCTTTGGTTTGAAACTCTGTGCCTTCCTCTATTCCATAACTCTTGGATTTGGTCTTCTGATGCTGTCCCATAAGTCTTGGATGTTCTGTTCATGGTTTCTTACTATCTTTACTGTGTGATCAACTTTATTTTCCAGATTGTATATTTTGTCTTCATATGTGATGTTCTTTCTTCCAAGTGATCTATTCTGTTGGTTATGCTTTCTATTGAGATTTTTACTTGGTTTATTGTATCCCTCATTTTAAGGAATTTTTACTGTTTTTTTTTTCAGAGTCTCTATTTGTTTCGACGTTATCTTTTGCTACCTGTATTTGCTTTCTTATCCTTGTTGGAATGATAAATTTTTGCCTGGCAAGTATTTGCTCATTTAGTTCATTCTTTATTTCACAGATCATTTTAATTATGAACCTTCTGAACTCTTTCTCTGAAATTTCATCAAGTTCACTGTCCATGGGTTCTGTTATTATAGTGTCCTGGTTTGTTTGCTGCATTTTCCTCCCTTGTTTTTTCTATGTGTCTTCCTTTCTTAGAGTGTGGATCCTGGACCTGGGTCCCAGGCCAGTCAGTGAGGGCAGACCTGGTCTGGGTCTGAGATCCCACGGTAGTCGAATGGTTGAAAGGGTAGTCCATGGCGGAGGCTGGGCTCCTGTGGGTGTCTGCTGGTGGCGGGTTGGATGGGGACCTCCTCAGTTCTTTGTTTCTTAGGAAACAGTTTTGTGGTTGTTGTTGTTTGTTTTGTTTTGTTTTGGCCAGCTTATTAAGTTATTCTATGATTTTTTTTAAAAGTTTATGTGTGTGTATGTGTGTGTGTGCATGTGTGTATACACACTTTGTTATTATTATTCCTGTGTCAAGATTTTATATCAAAACTATGCTGAGAAAAAGAAAAGTATTTTTAGAGTATTCACTCTTTTAAAACAAATTTCTTGAAGAGATGTTTAAGATGACACAATTTATTTCTTAAATGTTTACTTGGATCTCAAAGCTATGCGGACCTTCTTGAGTTTCTTGGTGGTAAGATATTTACACATTCTATAGACTATAAATTATTCAAATTTTATTTTATTCTTGATAAGCTTTTATAGATTTTCTTTGTCATTAACTTTTCAGTTCTCAAATCTATTGGTATATGTTTGTTCATAATATATTCTCCCATTTATTTAATGTCAATAAGATCTCTAATGAAGTTGTACATTACTTAGCTTTTTATCATTGTGGCCAACTTATCTGACAATAACAATTGAGATGCATAAAGATTTATTTTGGTTTGTGGATTCAAATGTCTCAGTCCATGGTAAACAACTCCATTGATCTGGCCCTGAGGTGAGGCAGAATGTCATGGTGAAAGGCATGGCAAAGAAAATTTGCTTGTGTTATGGCAGCTAGGAAGTGGACAGAAAGAGAGAAGGGGCTGGGGAGAAGATAAACCCTTCCAGGGAACACCCCCCCAGTGATATATTTTTAACTAGGACCCATCCTGCAGTTATTCATTCAACCATCAGTGGACTACTCTATCAGATGGTTTCATCTTCTGAACATCATGCCCTCATGATCCAATCATAGCCTGAAAGCTCACCTCTGAACCTTGCTGCATTGGGGATTGTTGTGATTTGGATACAAGGTGTCCTTCAAAAGCTCCTATGTTAATGCAGGGATGTTTGGAGGTGAAAAGGTTGGACTGTGAGAACTGTAAACTCATCCATTAATCCTAGATTGAATAGATAACTGAGTGGTAACCATAAACAGGTGTGGTTGAAGGGAGTGATTCACTAGGGGTGTGCCCTGGAAGGGTTCATCTTCCTGTGGCCCTTCTTCTTCATAATGAACTTAGCCTCTGAAACCATGCACCAAAATAAACTTTCTCTCCTCTAAGTTTTCCTTGAAAGGTATTTTGTTTACAGTGACAAAAGTCTAACACAGGGGGCTGAAGTTGTGGCTCAGTGGTAGAGCACTTGCCTGGCATGTGTGAGACGCTGGGTTTGATCCTCAGCACCATGTATAAATAAAATAAAAAATCCATTGACAACTTAAAAATATTTTTTAAAAAGTCTGATTAACACAGGAACTAGTATCAAGAAGTGAGGTTATTGCTGTGACTAATATGACTATGTATTTCAAAATCCTTTGAAATTGGTTTGGAAATGTTTGGAGGTGCAAGCTGGAGAAGTTTTAGAAGGTTGTAAACTGATCTTTTTTTTTCCATTATAAAAATTAATCAAAGAAATCATTTAAGTTTTAGAGGCTTGTTTTAGCAAGGTAAAAAATTAAAAACAAACAAAAAACCTCCCCAATCAAAATAAATAAAACCATGTAAATTCATTTTAAACCTCCCAAGTAGAACCTAAATTAAATAAAGCCTCTATTATTCTAGGCAAGAAACTGCTTTTCTAAATCAGAAAAGTTGATTTCTAAGCTACACTCTTACCTCACTGCCTTATAATCTTAAGAATAAAACTTCACTAATAGTGGCTCCTCTGGAGTTGGCAGGTTGTATACTGGCAGGCTGTATGCAGATTCTGAGCCAAAAGCAGACTATGGGATAAGTAACATGACCATACAATTCAGTATCCAATCAAGACACTTTTGAAAGTGAAAGGATGCTGTTATTTACTTGAGAATTAAAAAATGCTGAGTCCCAGTTACTCAGAAAGCTCAAGTAGGAGAATTGCTTAAGTGAATGAGGTTGAGGCCAACCTGGGTAACAACCCCACACACCTGTCTCCAAAAAACAAGAGATGTATGACCACCTTACTGGTAAGGCAATGTGGGAAACTACATTTCCCAGTATGCTCTGCCCTGGAAATCAAAACCATTTGTCTGGCACAAAGCACCCTGGGATCAGTGGCTAGCACAATTTAAGATAAGGGATCTAGGCCTGTATTCTGACATGAAGGCTTCCCCCTTTCATGTGACACTTAACCAGATACAGGACACAAGAACTGAGGTGAAATTTCAATGGATATTGGGTCTGGCATAGAGTCTGTCTCCCCAGTAAGTCTAGTTTCCACAGGTTTGAAGCTGGTAGAGCCATCCTTTGGTCAACTGCCCTGTTTCTCCTGGGTGCTTCCTCTGTCTCCCCACAGCTGCTTGTTTTTCAGGGTATTCTGGGCCAGATATTGCTCCCACTCAACTTCAACCAACTTGTACAGCTCCATGGTGGCCTGGGCATCTTCCACAGGGGAATGTCTGCTTTCCCTGATCTGTATGTCCTGGTGTAGCAGCTGCTTGGTGAGGTGCTTCAGAGACATGGTGGCATTCTCCAGGTAGCTGGCCTTTTGGTTGGGGTGGGCATTTGGGAAGTGTCCCAGGTGAGGAATTTGGTGTGAAAGTACTACAGGGCTTTTAAGTCTTTGTGGATGGCATGCCCCACCATTATCTTCCCCAAGATTATCTTCAAGATCTGGCTCCAAGCAATCCTGAACAGTGTAACATTCACCATGTACTTCTTATAGATACTGCTCCATTTGGTCTGGTAGTCCACAATGTGGCAGGGGGAAGGATGTACTTGTCATAAAGCACATCTCCATTGTACTACATCGAGGCAAGGAACTAACATGCCCTTTGGGTCCTGTCCCTGTCATTTCAGAGTCAATTGCCATCATCTTCCCTGGCAAACTCTGGGATGCTCCAGAACACTTATCCTCTGAGAGAGCTCTAGTGGAATTCTATGTAGCATTGTTCTAAGGAGTGTTCTTCTGGGAGCAAGTTGGGTGGCTCTTAATCTTTGGAAGGGGACTCTAGTACTCCCCCAGCAAATCTACTTGAGCTGCAGCAGAATTAGCCTTCTTTGAAGGGGCAGGGGTCAGTCGAGACGCTGCAGCTTTCTTGTCTAGGGACAACCCTGGTGCATTCCTGGGTACAGCTGTCTTCTTTTTTGAAAGGGAAGGGATCTTCCAAGTGCCGTCCACTCTCACATTCCCCCCTCCTTTTTTTTGCATGTTCTGAGTGCAACTTAGGCACCTTGCTAGAGGTCTACTTCTTTTTATTGAGAATGTTCCTCTGTTTCAAGAGCCACCACTTTTTAACAAAAATTTTTTGATGCTTGATATTTCCTTCTAAAGCCTTTTTGGGTGGAGACTCCCCAAAATCCAGATTCAGGAGTATGGTAGACATGAGGACAGTGGATGATGGGAGAGCAGTAGGGAAGAGAGGCTCATGGATAGGAAGAGGATGATGATGAAACACATTGTCCAACATGTAAAGGTCATCAGGAATCCTGGGGAAGAAAGTGGTAACTGTACCCATTGGCCTAGGGGAAAAAATGAGATAAGACCAATCTCTGTGGGATTTAAGAGAGGGAAGACATCAAAACAGCTTCTCAGAGGGGAAATAAAACTTTACCATTAAATGATGGAAAGAGTACTGGTATGAGCCAGGAAGCCCCACAATTCACCACCTGCGTGATATTAGTAATGTCTTTCACCTCTTTAGGTCTCAGTCTCATTTGTAAAATGAAAGGGCTAGGCTTAGTGGTAGAGGGCAGTGCTTAGCATGATGAAGGCCCTAGGTTCCATCTACAGCATCAAAGAAAAAGAAGGACCCAAAGAGCCTGTCAAGTTTGAAGCCCAACATCCAAGAAGCTAGAACAGGTGAGCTTTGTAAACTGACTAGAAAGAGAATGTCTAATATGCTCAAAAGCAGTGAGGAGTATGGCACAGGTGACAACTGAGTCATGGACTCATGAATAGAGACACAAATCCAAGCATTCCTCTCCCTTAGATCCACTTGGTTGGGAGGTAATCTCTACATGTATCTCACTAAAATCCTCCCAGTCAAGACCTTTGATACCACATGCCAGAGGTGCTGGGTAGCAGGGAATTAACAATCAAGACAGCCTACCTCAGCAAGCACATTTTGACCTACTCCAGGTAAGGACTGTCCCCACATGCCACATGCATATCTCCAAGATGGGCCCCACTAGGAACAGTAAACTGATCTTAAAGGACAATTCTAGTGGGAGCCCAGAAGACCAGAATACCAATAAGGATGAAGAAAATAAAGACTGATCACAAGGTTTCAGAGCAGAACAGGAGTTTGATCAGGACTTGGAATAGATGCCATTTGTGATATATTCTGACAAAGAACTTGTCTACATCTTCTGAGGACATGGGAATTTAAAGGTGATACACTAACTTATCTGGAAGAGGAAATTTCAAGGTAGCTCAGCATTTATGTGGTGGTGTGGATACTGCTATCAGCTTTTAGCCAGGTTTACTGTGATAATAAGGAGCAGAAGAAGAGAATAACAATTTTAAAAACTTGCAGTTGGGTCAGAAAAAAATGTCTGTAAACTTGGGACAACGAAGGTATGATTGTTAAAGAAATTATAGTCACTAAAATTATGAAAAGTGGTTTATACAGAGATAGTAGGAAAAAATGCTTTATGGTCATCTCATTCTTTGGCAAGATCACAAGCATAGCAGGCTCAAGGTTGTAAAGATAAAAATTCCACTGAGAAGACTGTGCTTAGGAAGTTGTTTCAGCATACTCAGCCATCTAGGTACTCAGAGGCTGCTACAGCCATGATCCAAGAAGGCCCAGCTTCTGCATGAGCTGGCAGCAGACCTTGGCATTATCCAACATAATGCAGGTTCTGTAGGAATGGTGAATGCTGAAGTTAGAGGGTTATTTATGGAGGCTTTTACCAAGACTTAAAAGGAAGGTATGGGAGGCCAGGCAAAGTGTAGCAGGGTCAGAATCTCTGCAGGCTGTACCTGAGAGGGCAAGAAATGATGCTGTGGGAAGGAACTGAAACTGGAGTGGAGACTCCAGGAATTAAGATATGCCAGTTATGTGTACTGTATGCTGGAGAAAATTGCTGACTATGAAGAGTCAGGCTGAGAGAGATTATGGGGGCTCTAACCAGCAAGGCCAAAGGTGTGAGACTTGCCAAACCCATTAGAGAGTACATCTTGCCTTCATGTGTCATAGATGCCATACACTGAGTTACAAGACCTGTTTGCCAGAATGGGTTTTGGTTTTGTTTTGGTTCCATCCTTTCTTTGTCTTCCCCTATTCCCCTCTTTTGGAATAGGAGTGTTTGCTATGTGCCACTATATATTGGGTATATATATCCAGTATATACTGGAGATATCACAGCCAAGTATTTGCCTTGAATCTTAGAGAAGACTTTAGACTTGGACTTTTGTGCAGTGCTGGACCTGTTAAGACTATGGAGATTCTTGAAGATGATCTAAATGCACTTTACATTGTGAGATGGACTTAGTATTTGGAGGTCAGGGTAGAGTGTTATGGACTGGATATGAAGTATCCCCCTGTGTTAATGCAAGAATGTTTGGAGGTCAAATTTTTGGAGTCTGAAAAATATAACCTAATCATTCCATTGTAGTTTAAATGAACTAACCAGGTGGTAACTGAAGACAGGTGGGACATGGCTACAAGGGGTGGGTCACTGGTGATGTGCACTGGAAGTGTTTATCTTTCTTGTGACCCTTTCCCGTTGCTTTTTCTGCTTCCTGGCCACCAGGAATATACCTGATCTGGGAGACCCAGATGATACCTTCTCTAGGTTCCAAGAGACAATTTCACGTGGTCCCAGGCCTTTTTGGCTCAGCAACTGTGGTATGAAGTCCATGGTCTGTGGAGGAGACCTGCTCCCAGGTCCTGTGGGTTAAGCACAGGTGGTCCTAGGGTTCATGGTTTTGGTGTCTATAATCCTGGATCTGTGGAACATAGATGGAGAGGTCACTACAGGGCAAGCTCTGGTGGTGATGAGGCTGGTAGCATTGGAATCTGTGGTACAGAACTCAGAGGACATGTATAGGACCTTCCTATGATGCCAAAGAACAAACTTGGGTGATGCCAAGGCTTTTTGCACCAGCAGCTGGAGTCCTGAGGCAGTGGTTTAGGAATGAGACCTTCTCCACATCCTGCTGGATGAATGAAGATGGTGCCAGAAATTGGTAGCCACGTTTCTGAAGTTATGTAAAGTACTTAGGTCTTTTCCCATCTCTCAATGGACAGGTAGAGGTGAATCCAGGACTTTGTACTATTATAAACTGAGGGATATAGGTTTTGACAGGGACTTTCCCTAATTCTCATGAGACAAGGCTTGTTTGTGGCTCTAGCAGGCTCTGCTCCTAAAGCTGCAGGGTACTGAGGGGAGCTCTCTTCTGTCCACTGAAGTGTGCACCAGCTGAAGACTTCTACCCCTAAGGCATGATAGTATCCAGCAGTGGTTGTTGTAGTAACTTATATTGGAGGGCTAGAGGTCAATCAAAGTAAGTTCCTTTTTTGGAGCAATTCAGTTCCTGTTAGACTAAATAGCCCCCACAAACTGGATTTAACACCTATTAATACTGTGGAACCTCCTGCAATTAGGAATACTAGTCCGCTGCTCTGATAGGTTCCTAACACTTTTCTGTTACCTTTACCTGGCAGTGTTGGAGTCCCTTCCCAGGCAGGGAACTGGCATCTAAATAACAATTTTCTTTGTTCTTTTCAAAGTCATTATGCTTTTTAGTTTTCAGTGTTCTACATTTGCTGCAGTCCGGCTGGGCAAATAACCGGGAGGTGACAAGCAACTTGAAGGTTGAAGCGGGAATTGCTTTATTGTAGGGAAAACTCAGTGGGAACTGAGCGAGAACTCAAGGTAGCAGGCACCCAAGGTAGCAGGAGCCGCTTTATTGCAAAACAGCAGAGGTATATATACCTAACTGATTACACACAGCTTGACTCAATTAGCATCATCCAGTTAGGCAATCAGCCAATAAGGAATCTCCACCAACTTAATGGCTCAGTGGTGTTGCTTCACAAACCACTCCTCCTGGCAAACTGCCAGGTGCCATCTTGACTTGATCTGAGGTCCCCAACATACATTGTTTTAAAGAGTATCTAGATCCTTATCATGAGGATTAAAATTTTGAAACTCCATTTCATGCTTAAGGACCTTGATGAATAATAGGAAAAATAGAATTACGTGACAGTGACTGATGCTATTTGTAAACTATGAAAGGATTTATTAATATATTTGTTCACTAAAATAATACCACACAGGCAGCTTATTAAATAAAGAGAAAGTAATTATAGTTTCCTCATCTTTAATTAGAAGTAAGGGATAATATGCCATTTCTGGTTTAAAGAAACTATTTTAGGACTTTACTCCCACAAGTTTCAATGATATAAATTATTTAGGTTTGGTTGAATTTATGTGGGTTTTGTCTCCTGAATCTGGCATTCATTTCAAAAGCAATGGAGTAGATTTTTTGACTTTTACTTTCAAGTTCCTAGAGTGATTCCAGAAACAGAAAATATAATGGCACATATGAAATAAACAAGGCATTGGAAATTCCTAAGTATATCTAAGTAGGCATATCTCCGCCTTGATAGGTTATCACTCTTAGCTATGGACTGAACTATTTCCAACTCAAATACATATGTTGAAGCCCTAACCTCATTTTTAAAAATCTGAAATAATTAATTTCACTATCAGAATGTGAAGAAATAATGTAAATTAAAGATGCAATTATACCCCCAATCATTATAATAACATAACTCTTTTAACATTTTAATGCATATCCTCTTTTTTCTCCTATGCATAGGATTTATTGTTTTTGTTTTTAACTAGCTATCATAATATTAGATATAAAGTTAACATTAGGCTATTGGCATTTTCCCCCTGTTATTGCATGATGTTTTTTGTTTTCCTTGTTCTTTTTCTTTCCTTGTTTCATTTTTAATCATTTAATAATAATCATTTTAATGCATATACCAAATATTCGCCCATATAATTTGACACTATAGGTTTGACTTACTCAGCATTCAAACTCAACCTTGTTCTCCCTCTCCTGATACTAAATAGAATGCAAAATCCAAATATGCACTGTCCCAGCTTTCCTTGCAGTGAGGAATGTTCATCCAGCTGGCCTGGGCTTGTAAGTACCACCACTTTCCCTTCCTATTCCTTCAATGGAGACATAATGTTGAAATAAGAGCAGCTGTTTGAAACAATAGTGAAGAAAGTCATTGAGATCTGAAGGTTTTCAGATCCTCTTGCTATTACAGAAATAAACTCCCATTTAGGTCACTTTGGTTGGGTTTTATTTTGTCCTGAAAATATTAATTTCTATAATAATCATTATTTATTTTGATTGTAAATTTTTTTTATTATTTTGTAGAAATTTTATTGTAGAAAACTCCTGATATTTACTGCAATAGAGACTAATATAAACTAATTCCTGTGAACCCATTACCAGTTCACTGATAATACACTCAGGGTCTACCTTATTTAAGTATTCCCCTGTTAGAGTCTGTAAATAAGTCAAAATAACACCTGGCATTTTGCCAGGGGAATGTTAGCGTTCGTAAACAAGTCTGGATGGTGCCTGGCAAAATGCCAGAGGGAGTGGTTTGAGAAGTAACAAAAGCGAGCCATTAAGTGTGGAGATTCCTTATTGGTTGACTGATGTATCTAGTTTATGCTAATTAGATAAGCTGTGTGGAATGTATAAATACTGCTCCTGTCTTGCAATAAACGGCTCCCACTCCTGCTGTATCAATCTACACAAGTTCCTCGTCACCCCCCAGTTATTCTGCTGCAGCCGGACTGCGGCAGATGGTGGCCCGTTACGGGGAGCCCCGGGACACTCGGGGGTAAGTGACGAAAAAAAGCTGCCCGTCCATAGATAGGACGGGAGCAAATCTGCTCGTCCCTAGGCAGATAGGGCGAGAGGAAAAATGGCCATTTCGAGAAAATGGAGAAGATTGATACAGTATGTTTGTGTCTTGTTTTGTCTAAGTGTATTGTATTGTCTTTATGATGAAAATATGGAAGGGGTGAGAAGTAAATTACTAAGGGAAGAAGGCACCCCAGTGGAACCAAGAATAGTTAGGGCATGTGTTGATGGAAGCCCAGGAACTCTAGTCAGAAAGAAAAAGAAAGTTCAGAAGAAGAAAGATTATCAGG
>NW_026000229.1:26135856-26166262 GCF_001458135.2 Marmota marmota marmota | reverse complement strand
GGTTATTTTGCTCCAGCTGGACTGTGGCATTCCCCCCTCACATTTTGCTGCATACAATATTATACTAATAATTACAGTGATTCCAAATTTAAATCTGATGTAAAATTATCTAGTGATTATTTTATGAATAAAGCTTTTGCTGCTATTAGAATTATTCCTTATATATGAAATCATTGGGTTAATATGTAATGTTCTTTTTGTTTTGGAAAGTGGGTGGTAAAAGACTCAGCCATGGTCTGATATGGCTTAAATCTTACATAAGATCATTAACTATCCATATAATGACAAAACACAAACATAATTTCTATAGCATATTTCAGAATGCTTTTATAAACATAATTAAAATATATTACAGCATAAGCTGTAAATCCAACTGATAATGCATGTAATCCCTTGTAGATGAGTTTTGTATACTCCAGCTGCCTGAGAGATTATAGTATGTACTGATAGCTCAAGAATGAATAGTGCTTTTTGTGTTTCTTAGGAGTTACAGATGAGAAGGATTGACCCATCTCTGAATTCATTATGTTATTAATATTTCCACCAGTGGTATAATGTCGGTATCAAATCATTCAAGTCTGAGATATCAGTGCTCTTTGATGAGCTTTAAAATCATGAATTAAGGCTAACATTAATACATTTCTTAATGTCTTTAACAAAAATAGGGCTCCCCAAAAATGCAAAAATTTAAGCGTTTCTGAATCAGTAGGTGAGATTGAGACACTTCAGTCCAGAATTTTTCTTTAACTTTCTCATATCTCTGAGTTTCTTCAGAACTCTGAAAGTATTTTATTTGACTTTTCTTAAGAATGCACCTCAAGTAAACTAAAATTATAATTAGTAGATAAAAGAAGTACATGGCCTTGAACATGCTGGTGTCAAATATGACACAAAGTGACCATTATCAATTTGACTTCAGTTGCCAACATAATATACTTTTGTGAAGCCTCTAGAACAAAACTTCTCAGTCATTTCTGTTACTATATTTAAAATTTTATAAATATGTTTTTGGGTTGAAAAGCATGTAACTATCATTGTTTCATTTGATGTTTTATTTTTAATTTACTTGTGACAAATGTGAAAATACACTCTTTTATCTCATATGTGCCAAACACAAAACAGCGACAGTAAGGCTAGATCTAATGATGGATTATGCTGTAATCTTTTATTATAATGTTAGCACTTTGAGTGCTTCTCTGCACTTCTGGTTCAGTTTAGTTTATTCAAGAATGACCAGTAGACGCATCAAAGGTACTGATGACATCTGATGGCATCATGAAACCACCTACCAGTCCTACATTACATACCTTCTAACTTCTTGTCAAATGAGAAAAATAAACTTGTATAGGTTTACTGTATAAGATGTTGGGGTATTCTGTTACACGTAATTACTTAAAAATTAAAAATGTTCAGCCTCCTCAACTTTCAGAGGTGGCAACTGCGTTCTATTTTCCTCCTTTTAATAACGCCTCATCCAACTTTATTTTCTTCCTGGTGCCCATCATCAGATGAAATTGAATATTTGTTCATTTGATAACTCTCTGTCTTCCACAGAATGTGAGCTCCATGAGGTTAAGGACTTGGTCTTTCTTGTCTATTACTATATCCCTAGAATGTAGACTGACTCACATTGAAAAGATAATTGATGTTCATTGACTGACTGACTAGTCATTGATTACTAAGGGCTTTGAGGACTAGAACAAGGGAATGGTACAGTTAGGGATTGAGATCTGGTCTCCTGACTGCCCTCTCAGTAGTGTTTCATTACACTACTTGATGCTTTTGGGGACTTTTTAAATTCCTTAGATAGCAATGGTAAATTTATACAGACATTTAAATAGCAACCTATTACGATTCACGTGAATCTGCTCACAAGGTCATCACGCTTTTATAGTATCACCTACTCAGGCTTGTCCCTTACATAATACCGTTTTTTTGCCATTTTTCCTGAATTGTCATGATCGGAAGCTATCTATTAAATGGCTTTATACTTGGATTCCTTTCTTGGAATTTTACACGGCACATCAGCATACTAAAGGTTCTGATATACCTAAAATAAAAAAATTCATTTGACTTTATGTTGTTACACTTTCCAAATTTGTTTTTTTCCCTGAGAATTCCCATCCAGCCTTCATTTTTCTCTCTAATCCCTATTAAAAATTCCAAGAGGTTATTATTATTTTTATATTAATTAATATATTTATTTGTTCTAATTTGTTATAGATGACAGCAGAATGCATTTTGATTCATAGTATACAAATGGAGCACAATTTTTCATTTCTCTGGATGTACACAAAGTAGAGTCACACTATTCATGTCTTCATACATGTACCTAGGGTAATGATGTCCATCTCATTCCACCATTTTTTCTACCTCTGTGCCCCCTCCTTTCCCCTCCTTCCCCTTTGCCCTATTCAAAGTTCCTGCATTCTTCCCATGCTCCCCCCCATCTCCATTATGGATCAGTATCCACTTATCAGAGAACTCATTCAGCCTTTGGATTTTTGGGATTGGCTTACTTCATTTAGCACGATATTCTCCAACTCCATCCATTTACCTGCAAATGCCATGATTTTATTCTCTTTTAATGCTGAGTAATATTCCATTGTGTACATATACCACAGTTTCTTTATGAATTCATCTATTGAAGGGCATCTAGGTTGGTTCTACAATTTAGCTATTGTGAGTTGTGCTGCTATAAATATGGGATTAATATACTTTGAAAAAATATCCCAGGTATTCATCACCATAGTTCTCAGTAAGTATCTTAAGTCCTTCTATTTCTATTTATTTTTTTATTAGACCATTGTAATTAGTAGTTAGGTATATTAAAAACCTGGCTGAGCATTGAGTCTAATGATAAAACAAATGTTCTCTTGCTGAGTTAACTCTTCCAGCTGTGAGACTTATGCTGGTCAGTTCAATATAAGAGCTTCAATACCACTCCCTCCTGCTGGAGTATACTGTCCTGCAAATGTAGCCAATTCTCCTTTAAAACTAAGATGATGATCACATCGCCCTCACCATCTTAACATCATCATCACCTCTTCCTTCTCCCCAGCCCTCCTCCTTCTTCTAGTGCTAAAGTTAGGACTAGGCACTTATTTTACAACTAGTCATGCTTGTGTTTTAAATATGGTGTTAATAAAATTATTTTAAATGAAGGATGATATTGTAAAATTACTGAGTACAGTTTTTTGGTACTGGGGATTGAACCCAGTGGTGCATAACCACTGAGCCACTTTCCTAACCTTTTTTATCTTTTACTTTCAGACAGGTTCTTGCTAATTTACTGAGGTTGGTCTTGAACTTGGGGTCCTCTTGCCCCAACTTCTGGAGTTACTGGGATTATAGGCATGAAGGTTTTTTTTCTTATTTTTAACCTAAGAAATTTTGAAAGTATATTTAAATTCTCCTCCATAAACACACACACATACACACACACACACACACATATACTCTCTCTCTCTCTGTCTTAGTAACATTCACACACATTCTTTTTGCTCTAATAGCCATATATAAATATGTATACATTGTCAAAGGATTGCCACAGTGAAGCTAATTAGCACATCTATTACTTTATGTAGTTACCTTCTAATGGTGAAAACAGTATTCTCATAAGCAAATTTCCAATAAACAAAATGGTATGGTTAACTTTAGTTGCCTTGTTTTACTTTATATAACTTATTTATCTTATAACTGAAGGTTTGTATTGTTTTATCAACATCTCCCCACTCCCATACCATCACCCCTGGTAACTGCTTGTTCAACTCTCTGCTTCTAAGAGTTTAGCTTTTTAAAGATTCTTTAAATAAGTAAGACTGTGCATTTATCTTTCTGTGTCTTATCTATTTCACTTAAAAAATGTCTTCTGGGTTTATCCATATTGTTTTAAATGGCAAAATTTCCTTTTTTATTTTGATAAAATTAAAATCATATTCCTCTGTGGGTGTGTGTGTATGTATGTGTGTGTGTGTTATGCACGTGCACATTTGTGTGTACCACATTGTCTTTATACATTTATCTACTGATAGACACTGTAGTTTTCATTTTTTGCCTAATATGAATAATGCTACTATGAAGCCTATCTCACCTTTTATCACTCTTTCTTAAAACTTTCCAGTGGCTTCACAGGTCCATTAGAAGAAAATCCAATTCCTTGTCCTGGCCTGCAAGACTTTATACCACTCTGAGCACATTTCCTTTCTAATAATGGTGCTGAAAGCTTGTTTTTCTTTCTTTCTTTCTTTTTTGATTCCTTAAATATAGCATGCTCTTTCTTCCTAGGGCCTTTGTGATTATCCTCTCAGGCTGATGTGTTTTCATATGGCAGCCTTGTTTTCATCACCAAAGACTCAGATCAGTGTCATTTCTCCCACAGGTCCTCTCTGATCACGTCAATTCCAGTGGGACTCTGCACTCTGTCCTGTGCATGTGGATGGCCATGCTGCCGCACTGCTGTCCTTGATTATGTGCACCTTCACCATCTGTCTGCACCTTAGTGCCTAATACACAGCCTTTCATAACAGGTGCTCTGTGTGAATCTATTTATTGTCTGAATAAATATAAACTGTTACAACATTGTCCTCTTTGTCTTTGATATTTTCCTTCAAACCATTTCTTCTTCCAAATTAGACTTCTTCAAACATCAGTTTCTTGCATTCAAGAACATACAGCAATTTCCTAAGAGAGTCAATTTCCAAGTTCCTCTTTCTAAATATTTAGATACTAATTTTCTTAACTTATTCTTCTTATATGAATTTTTATGTATTATTTCCTAATGAACCTTTGCCTGAAGACTAACTTCCCTCTTCTTGATAAAAATCCCTTTCTAGATTCTTAGTTTGTTATCATCCTTTCCACTAGGAGGTCTTACCAAATTTCACAGGGTTTATGTCCGGCCTCCTCCTCCACCCTCTAGAAGCTTTTCCTTTTCTGCTGTATGTATCTTATGCTTGATATTGTTTTCAGGTTGATATAATCTATTCCTATCCTCCTTCCACTGAGTGCAGGTAATCCCCTGAAAATAAAGACTAAATCCTAATATTAAAATGCCCTCCTTATTTTCCAGCACAATACTTTCATAGATAGTATATCTATTTAATTCATAATTAATGATGAGCTAGAAATTATAATCTATGGATTCAATAAAGAATTATAATTTTAATATTATAATAAAATAAGCATTTATGCTATTAACAGCAATGTATCCTCATATTTAGTTCAGTAATGCAGGCACAAGCTCTTAGTTTATCTATTGAAATTATATAAGTTAGAGAAGAGGGCTTGGTGTGTAAATATCAGACATTTATAAGTATTCTAAATCTCCACAGATAAACCATGCTCTTTACTTTTCTTAAAATATATGACCTTTCAGGTTACTTTTAATTTTTTTAGTGTTATTAGAAATGGGAACAAAAAATTATTTGCTGTAAACAATATTAAGAAAGCAAAGGTGATGACATTTAACAACTGACATTTGGTATTATTGATGGCAATGAATATTTAGTCTCATTGTAGAAAAGCAGGAGAACACAGGGAGATTATGGGTAACTACAGTTATCCAATTCATCTAAGAAAGACAGCCACAGCACATGTCCAGGGGATTATTACTGTACAAGATCAGAAGACTAGTGTTCATTGACCTGCTTCATTTTCTTTTTTTTCCTAGCATAGGTTAGAAATGTATGTTTTCTATGCTAAGTGACAATTTTTAAATTGTTCAACTTATCTGGTCCCAAATCAGCCTTGATTTTGAACTTTTACAATGCAGACTGAGTATATATTCTATGTTATTAATTAATTGAGCTGAAGGAATATGCACTTCATTCTCTCCTTTTTATCTCCACTTTCCATAAGTGCTTAGCAAATATTTCTTTTTTTAACCTCTTTCCAACATTAGTCTTGATAAATTACCAATGATTGTTTGAAAGGATTCATATGTGTTTTCTGATGACAAAAGTAATGTATACTTCTAGAAAATTTGAAAACAGCTAAAAAGTGTTTATAAGAAAACTTCTATACATTGCTGTAACTTTCTTTTTTATATTTAGTAAATAATATGTTTACTTAGCATAATAAAAATACTTTCTTTATTTTTATCAGAAGAATTTTTCCATGAAATTAAGAAATCTTTGTAGGCATTATTAGAATATTTGCATAGATTTGTATTACTATTAGCCACTTATTTAGACAAATTTTCTGTTATTGGACAATTAGCTTGTTTCCATTTTTTTCTCATAATGAATAATGTCATAATGAATATTTGAATGCATAAACTTCTGTCTGTAATTTGAATTATTTCTTTAGAAATAGAGTCAATGGGTTTAAAAAATATGAATGCTTTTGAGGACACATTTATTTCCAAAGACTTTTTGCCAATTTAAAATTTTTGCCCAAAATTTGAAAGTGCATACATAATATTTGGGAAAAAAATTAAAGCTAATTGATTGTCTTCCTCTTTTGCTAAGTCTTTGTCTTTATCTCTGTCTCAGCAGTTGACCTTTACTCCTACATAAAAGTGGAAATTCAGGATTTTCATTTTATTCACAGCCACATGCATCCATCCTCATTCCTTTGCACTGACCTCAGTGACTGCTACTACCACCTGCACTTAAGCTTTTATTTCTTTCCCCATCACCCAAGATTATGCTTTCCCAGTCATTCCTTTTGTCTTCAATATTTTAAGTATCTCCCAATCCTCTGGTTCTTTCCTAATAGCTTATAACAATGTTCATATATTTTCTGTTCAAAATGCTTTCTTTCTTCTATTTTTACCTTCTATTCACACCCTTTGCTCTTCTTTCTTTTATGGCCATTTTTTGTTGAATGAGCAGTCTTAATTCACTACTTTTACTTTTCTACTTTCAACATATTCCTGGGCACCAATGTATTATTTCTCTGGAAATTTTTTTTTCTTAGTGGTATATTACTTGTAAATAAATTGGGATCTTTTAAGACTCATCTCACTTGTCACTTACAATCCTTTAATGCCCTCTAACCCTAATCACACTTAAC
This sequence comes from Marmota marmota marmota, assembly GCF_001458135.2. Classification (NCBI taxonomy): domain Eukaryota; kingdom Metazoa; phylum Chordata; class Mammalia; order Rodentia; family Sciuridae; genus Marmota; species Marmota marmota. The sequence goes on along the minus strand of NW_026000229.1, from coordinate 26,159,245 downwards.
TGTACTTTTCAAGAGACTGGAGTCATTTAGAATGAAGGAGGTTGCAGCCAAATTTCTACCTCAATTGCCAGTTGTGAGTAAGAATTGTCCATAGCAGAAGAGAAAGAAGACTGATTGGTCAAAAAAAAAAAAAATGCACCAAAGACTGGGGGCTTGCTTGTAATCCCAGTGGCTCGGGAGGGTGAGGCAGAAAGATCCCATGTTCAAAGCCAGCCTCATCAACTTAGCAAGGCTCTAAGCAACTCAGCGAGACTATGTCTTTAAATAAAATATATTTTTAAAAAAAGTGCTGGGGAGTTTGCACTCCTGGGTTCAATCCCTGGTACCAAAAAAAAAAAAAAAAAGTGCACCAAAGAAAGGAATATCCTATCAGCTAATGATCATGGAATATGAGGGCCTCACATAAGTAGTTTGTGGAAGCAGAAACCTAACATGGAAGAAGGAAGAGTAATTAGGGAAAAAAGGCAATGGTGATGATAGATGGACACCATAAAATAGTTGAGACTAGAAAATCTGTTTTATTCATTATTTTTTAATTAATATATTAAATGCTTCCTACATACTAGGAACAGAGGCTGTAGTGTTTTAAAAGGATAGATAACTGTTCCTATCAGCAGAAGCTGCCATTATTATTCATAATAATAGAAGCCAGTGATAAAACAGATTGGTAAAGTGTTTTTAGGAAGTTTAGGGTGTGGACATTCATAGTGACTATAGTGTCAAATGGATGCTGACATCAAAAGCAGCAGAGAAGGCCACTGAAATTTGTTTTCAAATAATATAACGTCTAAAGTCAGGATATGATATAATAATGGATGATAGGAAAGATGGAGGGAAAATTCAGAAGCAGTAGAAATTTCAAAGTGTTGACATAAATAGTAGTGAGACTACAAAACTGGGACAGAGGTCCTGATGAAAGTATCACAGGAAGAAGCCAATGATGATCACATAGTCAATCTGAATTTTGGTAATGTTTGAAATAAAAAGAAGCCAAAGCAATTATTTTTCTAAATAGTGTTCTCTAACATAGGGGATAATATCTTCATTAAAAATTATAACAGGTTATGTTGATATATGGCTATTAGCTTTTGGTTTGTGGGAACTGAACTTCTCTGGTTGAGATGGGTATTAGCTTTTCTTTCATTTTAGAATAGCTTAACATTTACCAATTAATTACTTTAATTAGCATTTCAGGAATTTATGGGATCCTGGCTTTTCTCATTTGTAAGTGATGGAACACTTAATATGTCTAAACAGGTTCTGTAAAATAAATGTACATTAAAAAGCATAGTAATTTGAAATAGAAATATTACAATGGAATAGTTTTATTTTTATCCATATGCAATATGCTTTTGCAATGTATAAATGCAAAAAAGATAACATGAAGTAAATAATTTCAATAAAATGAACAAAATCATTTCAATGTTTGCTGGATTAACTATTTTGTTTGCCTTCAGGTAATGATGAATGTCACCACATTACTTTCAGAAGGTAATATTCTATTTTGAAGAATTCAAAATATATTTGCAAAATTGGTTATTTTGAACTTCATAGTGAAATCACAAAATCTTGATATCTCAGTTTCTTATTGTTCTTTTCACAAACCTCTACTCATATAATTGAGAAAAGACTACATTTCATGATCATGAGCTTTGTAATAAACTTCTGGATTTATTCCACTTTCTAGTTATTATACTTTGGGCAAGTTACTTAAATTTTATGATGACTTATTTTGTTCATCTGTGAGTAATTATAACAATAGATACAACCTATCAGTGTTGTGGAGATTAGTGAGATAAGTGAATAAAAACAGTAACTGTATGTGATAATTATTAGATATTTCTTTAAAAATATCCTTAAGGGAGATAAAAATTCTAAGAGCCTTGTAACTGAAGCATGCATAGAGAGAAAACCACTAGCAATAAATGAATTACACATGGAACTACATGTTTTAGGGTAAGTACTAAAAGTAGAGGACATGTGGTATAGCCATTATGGAAAACCGTATGAAATTTCCTTTAAAAATCAAAAATAGAACTACCAAATGATTCAACAATCCCATTACAGATATATACTCAAAGAAAATGAAATTAGTTATCTCCTAGAGATACCTGAACTCCCAAGTTTACTGCAGCATTGTTAACAATAGTAAAGATATGGAAACAACCTAAGTGTTCACTGACAGGTAAATGTATAAAGAAAAGAGTTCACACACACACACACACACACACTCTCTCTCTCTCTCTCTCTCTCTATTACTATTGTTCAACCTAAAAAGAGAAGGAAATCCAGTCAATACATTATATTAAATGAAATAAGCCAGATACAGAAAAATAAATATTGCATGATTTTACTTATACTCTAATAAGACAAGATACCTTGTAAGACCTAAAAAGGTCTATAACTCAGAAGCAGAGAGTAGAATGGTCTATGTTGGGATGAGGGGGTGGAGAAAATGGGGAGTTAAGGTCCAGGTTTCAAAGTTTTAGTTATATAGGATGAATAAGTCCTTGAGATATAACAATTATCAAGGTGACTATAGTTGACTGTATTTTATACTTGAAATTTACTAAGAGTATATATCTTAAAAGTTCTCACCACACAAAACAAAGGTAACTAAGTGAAGTGATGGACATGTTAATTAGCTTGAATCGTGGTAATCATTTCACAATTTATTCATATAAAAATATCAAGTTTTATACCTTAAAATAATAGGAGGAAGGTTGCTACCTTAATATTTTTTTAAGAGAAAGAGAGAGAATTTTTTAATATTTATTTTTCAGTTTTTGGTGGACACAACATCTTTATTTTATTTTTATGTGGTGCTGAGGATCAATCCAGCACCACGCGCTCATGCGCGTTACCGATTGAGCCTCATCCATAGCCCCAACCTTAGCATTTTGAATAGATTGAGAGTACAACACAATACAAACATGTAAATATCCACTGTCCCAAGATCTTGCTAGAGTGAGGTGATTAGAGGCCAAGGGAAACCTGAGAGATCATGAAAAGTTTCTGCAATAGTTAAATGAATAGCCATATTGCTGCTCCAGGTCTTTCGATTCGACAGGCTATTATACCATTGCCTTTGAATGTTCACAAAACTTGATGTTCAACATCCTCTTTAGAAACATCTGCTTAAGTAGCATCTGATGATTTTATGTGGCGGCTATATTCTCTCTCTCTCTCTCTCTCTCTCTCTCTCTCTCTCTCTCTCTCTCTCTTAGTGCTCTGCTCTTTCCCTTTTCGTAGTATGCAAAGGGAACCATCAATTAAGATGTCCCATTGTTTTCTAGCCAGGAGATTAACCAAGGCAACTGAACTTTCCTTTCCGAATATTTTCTGAGTAGACTGACTAAGGACTAAAATATTTCTTAATGATTCTTCCAGATAGTAGTAGGCAGAACCCAGAAGAGGGTGTGTGTGTGTGTTATTTGTTTGTTTTTTTGACATTAAGAACCCTGGAGTTGTTCTGCTTTGTGCTTTTTCCAAAGTCTCTTCCTGAGAATTTTCTTTTAAGTAAATGAGCTACCCAATATCCTTTCAATCATGTCATTATTTTTAACTTAGAGCGTATTTCTGTTTTAAATACAATAAAATACAATACAATAAAAGAAACATTTAATTTTTCTAACAAATGCTTGTGATGCAAGCAAATATTTACAATGAAAGATCAGCATTGAATAGCCTGACAGAGTAGATGATGTTTGAAACAAGGAGAAAGAGGGGAATAGTGCTTCTTCAATTTTGATTCAAACATGGAACTTTCCTCTATTCATTTTTTGTAGAGGATCTTGACCAAGTCATTTAACCTTCTTTATACCACTTTTCTTGTCTGTAACAAAGAGATAACAATAGAATACATCTGTGGAAAAGTTATTGTACTTATCAACTCAGCTGATGCTTATGAAAATGCCTGATAAACTCAAATCAAGCACTTAAATAATAACAGTCATTTATTATGTTCTAATTAATTATTTATGTCTTTATTCTTTACCAGAAATCAGGTCCATGGTTATTTTCTTAGCCATTGTTAGACTAATTCCAAGCAAATGCTTGATATAAGTGGTGTAAAATATGAACAAAAAATCAGTAGAACCCTTGAAACACCAAGGCATGATTCTCACACAGATACAGTTCTAACTCCCTGGTTTATAGACATAGATTACAGAGGTAATGTTAAAGTGAGATAGTAGCAGAGCAGGGACTAGAACACAGGTATTCTGGTTCTCATTCTTGTGAATTTGCATTATACCCTGAATTATGTTCACAGAAATCCTAGAAGGTTTGCATCCGGAGGGAAAAATATTTTTTTTAAAAAAGAGGAAGAAATTCATGAGGGTGATAATGATGGTGTGATATTACAGTGAACCATTTACACTGTTAAATTAAGAACAGTTCAGTGGTCCTTTGCTAAAATTTTGTCTGGAGTGGCATGTATTTCTGACTCAGTTACTGATAAAAACCTGGGGCATATATTTAGAGACCCTGCAGTTTTTCTATGGTTTGGGTCTGAGTGAAATGAAATGATGCTGCATTTACTATCTGTTTATTACTCAAAGACCATCCAGCTAAAAGGAGAGGAACTCCCTGTTCCTCTTGGTCCCACAGCTGTCCCTCTGCCTGGATATGCCTACGTTATACAGAAATTGGTCAAAGGACCTTCACTGGAAAATGGAGATTCTAGGCTGATTCTATTAAGGGTTGCTGAGTTCTGGTCTGAATAATGGGGCCCAGATCACCCAGTTTACCAGTTGGAACTTCAGGGACTCTTTTCATAGGCATACTCTAAAACTTAGGTAAGATATCTTGTAAGCTGAAAATCTGTGGAGATGCTGCTTTATTAAACACATTGGGAGACAACCATTCTCTATTATTTTTTAACACCTCATTTTTCTTTTAAGCCAAATGAACTCACCCATGGTATGTAAGTTCTGGAAGTGCATCTGTTTCCCACAGAAAAGGCAGATTTACAAGGACTTGTTTTTCTGAGCTATCTTTAGAATGTTACCATTTAAATTTGCATATTAATGTGAATTTTTAGGTACAAAATTTTATGGTGTACTACAGTTTACTAGAATTAGAAATTAAAACTTGACCATATTTAATAAAGATAATGAATACTTACATCTGTTTCAATTTTGTAAATATGCATTTGAGCCCATACTTATTATATATAACAAGTGAGGTATGTTCTGGAAATCTCCATTCTGGGGCTCCAGCTCTTCTACTTCTATCCTCTGCCCTATTTGTGCTCTCAGACTGTACAGTGATGTTGCTTCCTGCCAACCACAATAATCTGTGTTCAGTTTACTACATTTAGGCAGCATGGTTGGGCAGGGTGAATGATCAGTGTAATATAGTTTCTGCCTCAAGGAGCTCACACTCAAAGCAAGAAGTCCAATCAATGCATGAGTAGCTATAGCACAGAGTAGGCAAGTTTGAATTATCACTATGGCTTTTGAGTTTTCAAAGGGGAATAAAATAACCAGGCTCTAGAGAAGGCAGTATCTCAGATACTATAGAAACTTAAAGAGAAAATGTAAAACAGATATAAACCTTACTTTAAATTCTAATAGATTAAATATTAGTTAATTAACATAGCAACTGTGATCAATAATTAATATTAAAATATTAAATTTTTAATATGTGAAGTATCCATACTAACTAAAACTCAAAGACCTCATAAGACAAATGAAAAATAGACAAAGGATTTGAGTGGGTATTTTACAAGTGAAGGAATATAGCCAATAGACAAGTATTTGAAAAACATGGTCATATTTACTACCAGGAAAAGAAAGATAAACAAGATTGTATCAAATTTTGATTTTACATCAACAGTTTTAAAAGAATTGTATACATGAATTGAAATATCACATTTTACCCCCTAAAATGTGTATGTATAATTATTATGTGCCAATTTAAAACATAAAAAAACTTACAAAATTAAAGCTGTATTGTTAAGAAAAAAATTCAAAAAAATAATTGATTCATACTCTAGTATACTAGTAAATGTTTGTTGAATAAATAAATGGAGAGATGAGTTGATAAATATTAGGAAAAATGTACCAAGTAATTGAAACAAATTGTCACACCATTGTTAAAAATCTAGGAATATAAATATGAATAATATTAATGGAATAATATTCATTGTTCTTCATCTCAGTTTTGTTATCTGTACAATGAAGAAAAAACAATGCATTACTTAAAATTCTTTAATTTATTTTCCAAAGTCCTTTTTTTCCCAAAATTTCTCTTACAGTGTTATATTCATTAAATTTTTGACATGAAACTCTATGAAATAGAACTTTATAAAAACTTGGTAAATTGGACATTGACTATAGTGGTAGATGAGAGACTAGATACAATAAAGGAATGGGTTTAAAATGATAGCTGTGATCCTAGGGCAGGGGCTTATAGTACAATTTGTTATTAGCTATATTTGAGTGTGAAAGGCAGACGAGAGGGAGCTGTGTCTAATTATAATCCAAGTGCCAGTGTCTGGTGGCAAGGCCCCCATGTCAGCATAGTACTCCATGAACCTTCCTTCATTTGATAAGGACACCCTGAACAATGAACAATTAATATTTTAATATCCATAGTTGATCATAGTTGCTATGTTATTTAATTAATATTTAATCTATTAGAATTTGAAGTAAGGTTCATGGAGTATTCCATTTGAAAAGGATATCTTGAACAATGAGAATTCTTTTGTGGTTTATCTTACAGTAGCATATTTTCTGAAACATTCAATCTTTACAATTGAATCTAAAGAGTAACCTGGCCCAGAATGGAAAGGATGGAGGCATGGAAATAACTCCAAGGAAGGAGTCCAAGAAAGATTGGGAAAGGCCAGAATTTACAAAATATAAGAAAACTAGGACTCATCAGTTACCAAAGACCTGGGAAGTAAAGCTTCTAACCTTCTCAAGTGTACAGAAACTCTATGTAGTGAAATCAAGAATGTACTCCTAATACAGAACTTTCAAAAGTTGCTTTCTAAAAGTGCAGATTATTTGGGCTTAATGCAGAACTGCTGAATCCTAGTTCCTGGGATGTGCATTTTTTTCCCTTTCCATTTTTTTAATGGCTCTTTTTAGTTATACTTGAGAGCAGAACCCTTTTGTCATAATTATAAAAGCATGGAGTATATCTTGTTCTAATTCAGTCCCCAGTAATTCTCCTTCCCCTTGTCTCCACCACCTGCTAAGTGCAAGAAGTAAAATCAATAATAAATAAATGGGATGGCATCAAACTAAAATGCTTCTTCACAGCAAAGGAAACCATCAATAATGTGAACAGAAAGCCTACAGAATGAGAGAAAATTTTTGCCACCTGCACCTCAGATAGGGCATTAATTTCCAGGATATGCAAAGAACTCAAAAAACTTAACACCAAAAAACAAATAACCCAATCAATAAATGAGGAAAGGAACTGAACAGATCCTTCTCAAAAGAAGAAATAAAAATAGTCAACAAACATATGAAAAAATGTTCAACATCCCTAGCAATTAGAGAAATTAAAAAAAAAAAAACTATACTGAGGGGCTGCAGTGGTATATCAGTGGTAGAGCAATTGCCTAGCACATATGAGGCACTGGGCTCGATCCTCAGCACCACATAAAATAAGTAAAATAAAGGTATTTGTTCATCTACAACTTAAATAAATAAATAAATAAATAACAAGTACAAAAAAACAACTACACTGAGATTTCATCTCACTCCAGTCAAAAGGGCAATTATCAAGAATACAAGTAACAATAAATGTTGGAGAGGATGTGGGGAAAAGGGAACTCTCATACATTGTTGGTGGGACTGCAAATTGATGTAATCCCTCTGGTAAGTAGTATGGATTTCTCAAAAGACTAGGAATGGAACCACCATTTGACCCAGTTATCTCACTTCTTACTATATATCCAAAGGATTTAAAATCAGCATACTGCAGTGACACAGCCACATCAATTTTTATAGCAGCTTAATTCACAGTAGCTAAGCTATGGAACCAACCTACATGCCCTTCAACAGACGAATGAATAAAGAAAATGTGGTATATATACACAATGGAGGGTAACTTGCCCATAGGAAGAATGACTTTATGACAATTGCCAGTAAATGGATGGATCTGGAGACTAGTATGCTGAGTAAAATAAGGCAGTCCCCCAAAACCAAAGGTCAAATGTTTTCTCTGACATGTGGAAGCTAAGAATGTGCATTTTAAACATCTTCTCAAAGTGATTTTAATATACTGTAGAAAAGTTTGAGAACCAACAAATGTCAGCATGCAACAGGACAGGCTTGCTTTTACTTATGAAAGCCACTTAACTGCAGAAGCAACAGGGACTCAGAGACAGTGGAGTAATGAGGCCCTGTTAGTGCTTGCTCTCACAGGCTAAGCTGCAGCTCCAGGGAGATGAGTAGGTATTTGGCTTCAGGCCCAGTTATCTTCTTCCCACTGTCAACAAACTGTTTATTTCCCTACTCAGATTCTTTCTGTATTTTTCACCATTTCATTAAAAGTTATTAACAGCTTGTTAACAGTCTTTTTGGTTAAAGCAGAAATGAAAGTATTATCACAATCTTTAGGCTTTCATAGTTTGCAAATTCTTCCTCTTCTTTAGAGGAGCATTAGTCCATTTTTGTCCCTGGTTGGTGAGTCTTTTTATATTCATCTCCTGCTGTGACAGCCAGGTCAGAGCTAAGCACAGGAACTACCTGAATCCCTGCAGTTGATGTTACATAGTGACTGGGGCTAGTGGAGAACTGTGCACTTCCATGGCCTTGTGATTTCTGGGTCCTGCAGAGACTGAGAATAATTGGCTATTTTCCAAGGCATTACTAGTGGTGAAATATGGATTGTGAAGCAAGGTACTTTTTCCTGAAAATGCCTGTTATCCCAAGAGTCTCTGTCCCATCTACCATGAAATTTGTCTGATAGTATACTTCATGGATTTCTGAATTTGGTCAGCATTGTATGGAACTTTAGAGAGTTTTTATAAAGATGAAGAGGGCAGGAGCAATTTTTCTATTGACACATCATATGTGCTTACCTGGCTATACAGCAGGGAGAAGTGAACAATGGGATTTCCTTTTCTTTCCCATCTTTGTTATAATATATGGAGGCATAGGAAGTTCTATAATTATGTGGATTTAACAATATAGAATCTGAGCAAGTGCTTTTTTGACTTACCAACCTTTTTCTGAAGTTTTGCAAATCTCACATTCCTGTAGCACAGTGTAGTGGTTAAATATGTGGATTTTTAATTCCTTTACTTTCATACTTACTGGCTATGTGACATTGCGCATGTTGCATAATAACTATGATGTCTCAAGCTTGTAGTTAAAAAGTGGGGGTTAGACCAGCTGCTGTGGAGCACATGTGTAATCCCAGAAATTTAGGATGCTGAATCAGGAGGATCGCAAGTTTCAGGCCAGCCTGGCAACATAGTGAGACCTGTCTCAAAATCTAAAAACTGAATTTAAACAACGGGCTGGGATGTAGCTCAGTGATAGAACACCCATGAGTTCAATTCCCAGTACCAGAATAAAGTAAAATAAAGTGGAGGATGAAATGGATTAGCATGTTTGGTGTGCTCAGAGATGTGCCTGGCACATCATCAATAAACATATCAGTCATGGGCATGGAGATTAGGAAAGCCTATTTGTTTCCTAGGAGACCCTTGTGCCTCAGCGAATCATGCTCTAAGGGTTGAACTTCTGGTGGTGTGAATTGAATCCTTGATTAGAACCCGGGAAGAGTTCTTAGAGCTCAGAGAACAGATTCTTGAAGCTACTTGGATGCTTATTTCTCAACAGAACACAATTGAGCTCATTTACAGTCTAGGCAGCAGGCGGCACACGTCCATCTTCAATTGGAGGCATACTCCAGAATTTAAAAAGCTGCCAACCATCTTTTGCTAATTTTAGATTGTAGCCTGGTATACTCAATAGTTATAAATCACAGAGTTTCCAAGAGTAATACTAGGAGTCTGTTAGTACATTCTTCATTCAAAAGCATAACTCAGTAGTCTTTACACTGGAAAATATGCTGAGTGTACCATGATAGAGCATTCTCAAGATAGGTATCTAAAGTGTTGGCTCAAAATATCCTGCATTCAGCCTCTGAGTATTTATTTTACATATTTTCAAACTGTAAAATGATATTACAACAACAGTAGAAAAAATATTTATTATAATCTTACCACGGTGCCATAGCAAGTTCTCTTTTCCATGTTCCTTTCTAATACATATTTATAGATCAACTTTGTATATTAGAAGATAGTTTTATGATTTTTAATTTTTGTCCTTATTCACTTAGCCTTATTTTGTATATTTTCTTTTTCATAAGACAATCATAGTATTTATATTTTTCAATTCTTAGATAAATTCTACTGAATATCGGTACTTTAGGAATAATAACTCCAGAAATATAGTTTGGAAGAGAGTATTATGAAGTATGGCAACTAGGAGCAGGTCGAGTCTTTGCCACAGAAAGCCATTTATTTTCTTTAAAAAAATTTAACAGTATTATGCATATTCAGGCCCTCTGGTAGGCCCTCAATATAGGATATTGAGCAAAAATACATGGTTTTTATCCTTTTAGAGTGAATATAGCGAGGCAATTATTTTAAATCAGATAATTATGCAAATAAATAATAAATTACCTTCTAATAATAGCTGAAATTATAAAATGTGCATATACCAGTAGGGGTTAACTATGGGGAGTTACCAAGAGAAGAGGCTCAGCAAAATTCTCTGAGGAAAAGTATTTGAGTTGAATTTTGAAGGTTAAATAGTAATTAAATTAGAAGGGTTGGGTGTTATATAGGCATTGAGAGAGCACCTGAAATAGTACTGTGGCAGTAGTGAAAAATCTCGTTGGTGATAAGGAAGACATAGCAAGTATCCACAGTACAGATATTAATTTCTTTATTTTTTATTTTTTTGGTAATAGGCAAAAAATGCACATGGCTCTAGAACACTTAGTCCAAATGTGAATGGGAGAATTGAGTCAATGTTTTTATTTCTTGTTACTCTGTTTGATTTTCAGTGTTACTATAACTGGTTCTTATATTGGTAAAAGCCTTCTATTTGCTTGGTGATCTATTTATGCTTATTGGAAATAATATTCAATTTATAGTCAATAAGAAAAATGAGTTGGTATATTATTTATGTAACTTTTCTAGGGAGGAAATTCATATCTTTTAAGTCAGTAAAAGTCATTTCATTTTCAAGATAACTTTTGAGCCAACCTAGGCAAATATAAATATTCTAGTTGATATTAAAGCTGAACAAATCTCTGTAGAGACTATATACTGCATACTGAAAATAATAAGCTTGCTTAAACATCAATAATTCTCAGAGCTATTTAACCTAAAATCTTTCAGTGAGATATCAACTTTCTAAATGTCAGGACAAATTACAGATACTTATGATTTAATCTTCCATGGACTATAAAAGACTCAAAATGCCTGCCCTCTCACTCTGGTGCTAGTGATAGGTGGAATTTTTACTGTTGTGGGTCCATACAGACAGACATACATGATTAATAGCTGTGTTATGGCTACCTCACATTTTCATGGCACTTTAAATTTATTTAAAGCACTTTCATGTTTCTTATTGTATTAGAAGTCTAGTTTTAGATACAAAGTAGACTTTAAGGGTCATTTGGTTTAGAAGTTCGTTTAATGGAAAAAGTCGTGAGTACTATTTAACATAAGAGAGCATTTGATAACTGTATGTCATGAAATTTGTTGATCACAAAATCAATTTGCTGGGTTGTGATTATCATTATAAAGAATAGATTAGACTATATCAGAGTGCAGTAAGAATAATGTATCTTTCTGAGACTTGTTTCAGTAGAGTTTATGTTCATAAACATGTATGTGATTATTTGGCCAAGCTTGAAAAATAAAATGCCATGATAAGGAAATAAATGATATTATTGATTTTTGTTGTTGTTGTTTAAAGCAATGGGCTTGGTGAGCTACCGTCAAACTGCAGTTCTGCAACCTATGGGCCAGCTGCCTTTGAGAAAGTCACATAAACTCCCTAAAGTACAGTCCCTCATTTCTAAACAGGCTAATACCAAAGGCATCAATTTGGCTTGAGTAACAATGGAGGGCATATATGAAAAAGCTTCCCAAGAGATGTCTAATCTATATAAATCTTTTTAGAAATGCAGCACAGGTTCATAAACAGAGGGATAGGAAGATATACAAGGATATGGCCAGGTTTAGTAGACTTAATTTTACATGTGATTAAACTTGCTCAAGGTCACTAATAAGAATGAGTCTCAACAAATCCAAATCTCTTGACTCTTGATAGTTTATATTAACCTCTATTCCTGTCTCTTCCCTTTGGAATTTCTTTTACTGCCTTCAATTCTCCTCTTTAGGGACTTATATTTCTTTTTATAGTAAGCAGAAAACAAACCTGTGGGTTTCATTCACCTTACCCTCTGACTGCAGGCTATCACTCTTATGTCTTATTTAGGACATCCTTCACTGTACACTATTAACTTAAAACAGCATGCAATATTGAAGAAGCATCTAAACTAGATATCAGAATAGGAATCTTTTTAATTTCAGTGATTGTTGATTTTTAAATAAGACTGTCTTTGTATGCCTTGTAAAAAAAGTGATATTGGACTAGGCTTTTGCTAAGAAGATTTCTACCCTTAATATTTTGAGAATCTATTCATGGATTTGATAAGTTACCTGTTACTTATCAGAAGCAGTTATCAACAGTAAAATGCATATTGTGATTTTAAGTCATTATTTAATAAGTCATTGTTCTGGAGGTTTTGTCTTTTTGTTAGAGTACTTTGGCCTTAAGTTGGTAGAAACTTCACATAGGAATTGATGTGTTCATTTTTGTTTATGTTTGTGAACTGCAGCAGGAATAAAACTGCCCTTTCCATTCCTTATGATTAAACTACTACCAGATTAAATGATATGAGTTCTGTGAAGCTTTCCTCCTCACTTAAGTGGAAAAAATATCACATCCAGAGCATTTGGTTACACTGTCCACTGAAAAGAAACGTGAATGTACATTTGTCTACTCCTATGCAAGAGAATTGTGCATGCAAGATGTAGTGTAGTGCCTGGCATATAATAGATGCCCAAGAATTATTAACTGCATGAAAAAAAGAGTAGAAAAATAGGTAAGTCTCCCTGTGTATGTTAGTGAATGTACTCGACAGAATAATTTTCAAATTTTTCTAGGATGTCTTCATTGCATGTTTGACACTGTTACATTCATAGTAGAAAAAAAATAGTGACTACTAATGTGACAATCTGAATAACCAACAGCTGGGTGATTTGCAGTCAGTTGCTCCTATGGTCCTTGACTCATTCTTAGAAAACCATTCTGCAATCTCATACATTGCATCTGCCTTTTAGATCAGCTATTACTACAGAGATTACATTGTTTTTGTTTCTCTGGTGGAAATTGTTAATGGAGGTCTGCAGAGATTTGGATTCAGTTGGAAAGAGAAGAGTGTACAGAGAGCATCAGACATATTGGGGGAGAGTATTGTTCTTCTTTGGAATGGAACTATGAGCCTGAGAATCATCTCTCAGTTTATAAGTGCTCCTCAGCTGCTTCATGGGAACTCTTCACCAAGGCTTAAAAAAACTTGTTAAGCTATTGCTAGGGTTAATTTACAGCAGATGGGCAACCTGCAGCACTTTGGGTTCTAAATTGATTTCTCTAGATAAGGGCAAGTTTATGCCAGAGAGGCAACATGGGACAGTTCATGGGCCACAGGCTAGATTTGTTTCCAGTTCTGCTGTTTACTAACTATGTGACTTTGCAGAAGCTAGCTAATTCTCTGAGAGTAAGCTTTGTAAAATGAGAGGAAGGATCCCCTTCCCATCCCTTTCATAGAATTGTCATAAGGCTCAATTTAGAAAATAGATAAATGTTTGTAAGATATAAGATATTATTAGTAACTTCTCCTATTTATTTTTTGATTTTCATGAGTAAAGAAAATACTGACAGGATGCATTATATTTTTAATTTGTATTTAAGAAGAAATTAGTTTGGGATAATAATTTAGGCAGTAATACTGTTTTATGTCTTGTGCACACTGAATATTTAATTTTCACTGCAAATTTAGTAGATTTGATGGGCCATATGTACTGCCCTTTAGTTAGAAGATTAAAAAGCAAGAGACATTCTTTTCTAATCCCAAAGAAAGCCTACATTTTGATTGACATCACAGACTTTTGAATACTAGGTCATCTAATTATTATCACAATCAAAATTTATTTAAGGAAAAATAAACAAATTCTGTTAATTACAAAAAGATATCCTCTTCAAGTTGAATGTTTTTTTTTTTTTTTTTTTTTTACAAACTGTGTGTCAAGAATGTGTGGTTTTATGTGCTTTTGGGCCTGCCTGTAAGAATCCCAAGGTGAGAGGAAAATTAAGCTATCAACAGAAAATTGTGCTTTCACAGCTGTTCTGAGCCAAATATTGAGTCAGAATATTGTTTCAGTCAATAGTTTTTATAAAGAGAGCAGCACTTAGTTTCATGGGGAATGTCCCAGAACAGAAGGAATTTGTTTGCATTATTCTTCTTTTTCAGTGGAGGGAATAAATGTCATTGGGTGATTTGATTGGGTATTCATGGACTTTTATAGTGATTACATTAGACTTTATTTCAGATAGTTTCCTATAGGGTATGCATCTCTCCAACAAAGCGTAATGTACATCATTTTGTATCTTTTCATGTTACAAAAGTTAAATGCTGCAATCTATAAAGAAGAAAAAACCACAAGACACTTTTGTTTGGGCCTGTCAACATTTCAAACCCCAAAAGGTCTGTTTGGCAACACGGCCTCTTCCCAAGGGAGAGGCTTGTTTTCTCTGTGGCAATGAATATTTGCAATACACCTGAATTTGGAAGGACTTCAGAGGTGAGAGAAACCTCATTTTAGAGCTTTGATATAAAGCCCTTTAGTCAACCAAGATAGAAATGTTTTTGCATGTTAAATTCTGGCTTTTCTTAAATTCCTTGGAAAGACAAGCTAGTCCTTTTGTTTAGATTTTAAACACAGAGCTCTCCCAGCCAGTTAAATTGCAGGTTCTGAGAGTCTGGCTGCCTCATTTAATTTGTGATGTCGGGAGAAACAATCCCTGGTGAAAATGTAAACACCAGACCATTATTTACCTGTGACACTAGCTTTGAGCCTAATCTTCAAGTGTCTCCAAAAACTGTTTTTTTGTTTTGTTTTGTTTTAAAAGATTTTCCTTATTTAGTTCTTATGAAAAATCTTCATGCCTGGCCAGGTACTTTGTTTTTGTCACCGTTCTGGCTAGGTCTGTAAAATATAACATCTTAGGTGAGATTTCCTTATCTGACTCCAAGGACTTGGTACCCTTGAATAGCAAGCATTTGGGTCACACTCCGATGGGAGTACAACATGTTTTTAAAAGACATCTGTCTGGGAGTTTACGAGACATATTTGTAAGTAATGAATGCGTTTGACCAGGAACAATAGTATTCTTGTTGATTAAAATAAGATGTTTGTTTAGTTGTGTGTGATTTGTTGGTTTACTTGTTTTACTATATAAGGAAAGTGTGAATCTTGCAGACATATTAAAGCAAAGGTATATTGTATAAGGTGGTATAGGGAACAGTGTCATTAATTTTCTAGAGTCAATATGAAATGCTCATCTTCAAGGGAGGGTCTATAGCTGTGGATTAAAAAAAAAGCACAGAATTTTTAACTGAAAATTTTGGAGTTTAATAGTGGATATATGATCCTAAGGAAACCACTCAACTCCTGAGACCCATTTTATCACGAAGAAAATATATTAATTTTTTTGTGGCTTTTATTCTATACATCAAAATACAATTATGTGTTTCATTAGTATTTTATGTATACAAAGATAGTATGATATTATTACTACTAATCCTATGGAGAGAGGAAAAACTGGACATAAAAAATAATTAAATAAAATATTTGATTTGTATGGCTGGGAGTTAGCTCTACTTGCATGTGGAAGGCCTTGGCTTTGATCCCTGGCACTGAAATGAAAAGCAAACAAACATTTGTTGTATCCTCTGTTCCACATTAGGTATTACACTATGCACTGAAAATATAGAAACATAGGAAATAAGCCCTAACACCAAAGAGCCTGTTTGTCATAAACATGATTGAAAGGCAGCATGGCAAGTAGCTTAATAGAGATATCTACTCAATCCTGCAACAGTATCAAAAAAGAAGTGAATAATTTGGCTTTAGTGAATCTAGAGTGCTTTTTAAGGAAGCAGATGTCCAATTCTTTCATGCTTTAAGGATTCATGGACGTTCAACTTGCATTCCAGTGCAAGGAGGAACAGAATATAAAGACACGTTGGGAAATCTGCCAATGGTTTTCTACATGTAGAGCTTTACTCTTATGTGGGAAAAATTGTGCAAAGCTAGACAGCTAACAGCTTCCATATTATGGAGGGCCACCTTCTCTGAGTAAGAACTTTTCCTCTAGAGAAATGTTTTAAGCAGATAAATGGTATCCCTTTACTTAACATATGCTTCCATTGCGCTTTCTATGGTCTAGGCACATTCCCAAGAGTGCTATAAATGTTAATTTACTTTATTTTCATAACAACCAGGTGAAGTAGATATTATTTTTATTCCCATTTGACTTTAGAGGAAAGCAAGGCATAGAGAGGTTAAGTAACATATCCAAGGTGACACAGCTAGTAAGTGATGGAACCAGGATTTTACCCAACTATGGAGTCTACATTCTTAATCATGCTACTGTGCTGCCAGTCAAAACTAGTCCCATGTTTCAGAAAGATTACCTTGGATCTTATGCAGGTGATGGATTCGAGAGAAGGCATAACTACAGACAGGAGAACAGTGAGGAAGTGGGTGCAAGAGTCCAGATGAGAAAAGATATATCAGTGAGATAAGAGAGAGGGAATGGATACATTCAAAGGATATGTTCAGAGGACTGGGGATGTAACTCAGTGGTAGACCATTTTCCTAGAATGTGAAAGGCCCTGTATTCAATGACCAGTTCTTAAAAGAAAATACAAAGTAGATGTTTGGAGATAGAGTTTCTAGGGATTAGTATGCACTAAGTATGGAGTGTTAAAGAGAACGAATTAAGGGTAGGAGATGATCAGGTAGGAGATGATTCTCCCAATGAGACAGGAAGTGTGAGAATGGTCATGTGAATTTTGAAGCAGCTTTGGAATGTGTCAGTGGTCACGTACTGAAGAGAGATGATTATATTATGAAGCTAGACTTCAAAGGGTCGGAGCCTGACTTTCAGATTTGGGAGTAGCATTAAAAGCCATGGGTGTGTATGTGATTGCCCAACAAAGTTTTAGAAACAGATTCATGTTGGTTTGATCCAGTTTGCAAATGTAGGTATTTGATTTTGCCTCATTTGGCACAATGTGAGAAGAGCAGAAGGCTTGGAAGAGAGACCAGCTATCATGGTACCTTTAAGAGTAGAAGTATAAAAAATGATAGAATTAGTAAAATCACATCTATATATTCTGTTCACAGTTATTTGAAATGCACATGTATGACAACTCTAACTTCAGAAATCATAATTTACAAAAGGAAGCATATCTACATGTTGAGCATTCAGCATAGAGATGCAATATCTGGGTATTCAAGAATAAAGTTCTGTTTAATCTCCTGGGAGGACACTTGATCATATCTGCTTTCAGTTATATTATGAGAAAGTATTGCTGTGACTCTTGTAGCTGGGATTTATGAACAATTTGGTTTACAGTGAATTGCTTCCTAGGGGCAGGATAGGTTGTGTTCCCAGGGCACTGCACTCTCCCCAAGTACTGGAGGTCTGGCTTACTACATCACCATTGTGTCCAAGTAATATTAATGTTTCTTTAAGTCCATGGAAGAACAAACATTTTCAGGAGTAGGTCATGCTCTGTATGTTCCCTTTGGGAAGCCACCAGATTGAAATTTTGACCTGAAGAAACAGATGAGGACTTTATCATGATAGGAATCATTGAACAAATGAACCATCTTGTTTGCTGGGAGGTTTCATAGAAAGTCCACCTAATTGTGCCATGTTATTTTGAAATGCCAGTAAGTAAAATGTTACTAGATAACATTTTGATGACTATATCTACCTTGGTAACACTAAAGCACCTAGTACTAAAGTTTAGAATGATATGGGAAGAAGCCATTTCTGATTAGGAAAACAGTTTAATATTTAGACATGTAGTTAATTGCATATTGAATCAGAACTGAACAGGTTTTAAAGTGCAGGTGGTAGGGAAGGCTATATTATATTTGGTCATTGCTTTTGGTCAGTACTTGAATATTAGCAGAAAATTAAGAGTAAAACTTTCTGTTCATTTGAATGTTTCAAATACAGCAAATTTGATTATAAACACTTTACAGACAGACTATCTCTATAATAAAAGTCATGTTGTCTGGCACTGTATCCATTGGAAAGTTTTAGAAATCATCCTTTTCCAAGTCTAGCTATTTATTCAAGAAACTGGCTTCAACACTACAGTGCAAGTAAACAGGGTAGGATTTCTTTGAGAAAAACATATTTTTAAAAAGATAATGGTGATATAGAAGGGCAGGACTGTAATGTCACTTGTTTTAGTTATCTATTACTATGTAATGAGGTATCTAAAACATAATGGCTTCACACAACAATGGCTTATTACTTCTCACTTTTCTGTGGGTGTTCTTGGGGTCTTTCTGCTCCATGTAGGGTCAATGACTCATAGGACTCAGCTGTCAACTGGGGCTGGGCTGGGACATCCAAGATGGCCTTTCGCCAATGTCTGTGGCCTTGAAGCTGACTATCAGCTAGTCAATTCTGTTCTCCTCCAGGGTCCCACAAATCCTCTTCCATCACCACTCTCTGGCGGGAAAGCATGGATTTCCTTAAGCATAGTGATTGAGAGCCAAGACAACAGGAGTGTATGCCCTCTCACTGTATCAGCCCTGAACTCATGCAAGTCCTGTCACTGGATTATTTTGGCCACAGAAAATCACAAGCCTAGCTCTGATTCAAGGGAAGGGGAAATTATTCCAACCTCTTGATGGCAAGTGGCCTGTGACTACTTGCCAAGACTTTCGTTTTTCATTTAGAACTGTAGTTGGCCACTTTGGGAGATAATCAGGTACATCTTTGAAAGTGGATTTTCTGGGAAGACAGCTGCTTTGGCTCCTTCTAGGGCAATGACAGACTAAATATGGGACACTGAGACTTGAGAAGAACCATACTGGGCTGGGGTGCTGGTATTGTAGCCCAATAGTAGAGTGCTTGATGAGCATGTGTGAGGCACTGGGTTTGATTCTCAGAACCACATAAAACTAAATAAAATAAGCAAAATAAAGATATTGTTCCCATTACAACTAAATATGTGTGTATGTGAGTGCATATATATATATATATATATATATATATATATATACACACATATATATGTGTGTGTGTATATACATATATATGTATAAACATATACACACAAAGAATCATACTGATCTGCCTGTGCTTGAGAAAATTATTTCTAAGTATTCTTTGTTGAATTTTATTTGTTTCTTTCCTCTTTATACCTGGGTTATATTCATTACGTGACAAAATCATTAAAATGTACATTTTTTCAAAACTTTGGTTTTTCATTTAGAAATTATTAAGGGCCTACTAAATGTTAGATGCATATTGGGGAAATAGTCATGAACAATGAAGATCAATTTTCTTCTCTCATGCATTTTAATACGAAGCTCTTAGGATATTTTTCCAGTGTTCAAATTTCTAGAGTAAGGAAATGAAAGCAAGATTTAAACCCAAATAAAGTTATTGTTATACTCTACAGGTAACACTTAGTCCTGTCAAATGAAAAATGCTCTGTAGTTATTATCTAATGGGTTATTCCTAAATTGAATGTTCTTAATTGAAAAGAATAGTTAAGAGATTTTTCAGGGGAAAAACATTAGGTGTCAACTGTCTTAACTCTATTCAATGACACCATTTCAGTAGGACGGTTATTTTTCTTATTGTTTTCTTTTTAATTATGAAGTTTGCATTACAAACTGTTTGTGTGTATGTGAGTGTGTGTGTATGTAAATTATTTGATTCTAATCATACATGTTCCTTATCATACGTGCTTTCCTGGGTGACTCAGGGTAAGGGTTTGATTTAGAGGGCCCTTGACTTCTGGCTTATGAATCTAGCCTAAGTTATATAACACATTATTAAGGCACATAAATCAAGGCAAATACTCAAGTGAGTTTTGAGAGAGTCTGTGACTTTTCTCTTAGGAGAATAAAAATGATTGAGTTAATTGCATGGATGGTGGAAGGAGACCCTCATCGTTATAGAAAATACATGCATGAAGATGTGAGAAAAAAATAAAAAAAATAAATAGTTTTACCTTAGATTAGGTAGAGAGAAGTGATGAGAAGGGGGGGAGGGGTTGGGGGGATAGGAAGGATAGTAGAATGAAACAGACATTATTATTACTGTGACTGCATGACCAATAGGATTCTGCAACCTGTACACTCAGAAAAATGAGAAATTATATCCCATCTGATTCAAATGTATGATATGTCAAGGTCATCGTTCTCTCATGTGTAGCTAATTAAAACAAAAAAATAAAAATAAAAAATCTAAAAATCCAAAAAAAAAGAAAGAAAGAGGAATAAGATGATTTTAAAAAAGAAAATAATTGAGTTATCTTTTGGCTAAAACCATTCCCTATAATTTGTTAGTAGTAAGTATACCTAATGCCACATGTAGTCTGTGTTTATTTTTCCAAAGAACCAACTCTTTGTTTCCTTTATCTTTGTGTATTTTTAGCATAAATTTTACAAAATCATGTTCTGATCCTTATTATTTCTTTCTTCCTACTAGTTATTTATACTACTGAATTCTGAGAATTTTTAGTAATTCTTTATACTATTGTTATATCTTTCTACTTTGGGTTTGGTGTGTTTTGTTTTTGTTTTTTCCTATTTCCTTGAGATGCACTGATAGGTTACTTATTAGAGAACTTTCTAATTTTTTTTGTGGGGTTGACTTCTATAAAGATCTCTATTAAGAGTTCTTTGAACCACATAGGTTCTGGTATGTCGTATGTCCCTTTGATGTTGGACATCCATTGTTTTTTTTTAATATTCAAGTATAAGAGAGAATATAGGGTACTTGTCATTTTGTATTTGGCTTATTTCACTTAATATAACGTACCCCAGTCCCATCCAATATGCTTCAGATGTCTGGATTTTATTCTTCTTTATGGCTGAAAAATATTTCATCGTATATGCAACATTTGCAAATACACACACACCACATATTTACTATTCATTATTCCATTGATTGGCATCTAGCTGGGTTCCATATCTTGGCTATTATAAATACTGCCACAATAAACATAGATGTTCAAATATGTATTTAGTATGCTAATTTAACTTGCTTTGGATATATGCCCAGCAGAAAAATGGTTGAATCATATAGTAGATCTCTAGTTAGTGTTTGAATGAAACTCTACACTTTTTCTCAAAAGCCCGTAAAGTCCTACCAACA
Source organism: Marmota marmota marmota (assembly GCF_001458135.2). Lineage (NCBI taxonomy): Eukaryota > Metazoa > Chordata > Mammalia > Rodentia > Sciuridae > Marmota > Marmota marmota. The sequence continues at coordinate 26,137,703 of NW_026000229.1, read as the reverse complement.
GTGTACAGGTTTCTTTGTATTTCCACATCTTCACCAACATTTGTTTTGTTTTGCTTTCATAATAGCCATTCTAACTGGGGTGAGATGATATCTCATTGGGATTTTGACTTGCATATCCCTGAGGACTAATTATATTGTGCATTTTTTACACATATTTGTTGACCATTTATATTTCTTCGTTGGAAAATAATTCCCATTTTCTAATTGGATTACTTAATTTTCTGTTGTTATGTTTATTGAGTTCCTTGAATACTCTGGATATTATTTATTTCTCAGGTTAACAGTTTGTAAATATTTGATCCTATTCTGTAGGTTGTCTCTTTTACCTGTTTCCTTTGCTGTACAGAGCTTAGTTTGGCATAATTTTATTTGTCTACTTTTGCTTTTTTTCATAGGCTTTTGAAGTCATATACAAAAAATTATTGCTTATATCAATTTCTTGAGGTTTTTTGGTAATAGTTTGATATTTATAGGTCTTATATTTAGGTCTTTGATCCGTTTTTGAGTTGATTTTTTTAACAGGTAAGAGAGGGGGGTCAAGTTTCAGTTTTCTGTATTTGGATATCCAGTTTTCCCAGCACTATTTATTAAAGAGACTGTATAGCCTCTAATGTATATTTTGGGTATATTTGTTAAGAATCAGTTGGTTGCAGATGCATGAGTTTACTTTTGGGATATCTATTTTGTTCTATTTGTGTATGTGTGTTTTTATTTTAGTACCATGCTATTTCTCTACTATAGCCCTTTAGTATATCTTGACATTAGATGTTGTGATTCTTCTATTTTTGTTCTTTTTGTTTAATATTTCTTTGGATGTTCACAGTCTTTTGTGCTACAACATTAATTCTAGAATTTTTAATATATGTAAACAATGTCATTGGTATTTTGATTGGGGATTGCATTGAATCTTGTATGTTTTGGGGTTATGAGCTCTTTCGAAATTTTGCAACTTATTAATTTTTTTCCCTTAGTGTTCTATAATTTTCATTGTAAGATTCTTTCACTTCCTTGGTTAAATTCATTACTATTTATTTTGTTTTTGTAACTATTGTTGGTGGGATTGCTTTCATGATTTATTTCTCAGAAAATTTATTATTCATTGTAGAAAAGTCACTGAGTTTTGTATGTTGATTTCTACCATGCAACTTTATTAAATTTATCAGTTTTAATTGTATTTTGGTGGACTCTTTAGGATTCTCATAAATAGTATTAAATCATCTGCAAACAGATAATTGGGCTTTCTCTTTTCCTGTTTGCATATCTTTTATTTCTTTCACCCAATTGCTTTGGCTAAATCTTCCAGAACTGTATTTAGTAAGAATGGTGTGAGTCAGCATCCTTGTCTTAAAGGAAATATTTTCAGTATTTCCCCATTTAGTATGATGTTGGCTGTGTGTTTTTAATATATAGTTTTAATTTATGTTGAGGTACAATTCTTATATACTTCATTTGTTTAAGCCTTTTATCATGAAGGATGTTTAATTATATTAATTGCTTTTTCTGCATCTATTGAGATGATCACCTGAGTTTTATCTTTCATTCTGTTGGTGTGATATATTACATTTATTGATTTCCACATGTTGATCCACCCTTCCATGGAATAAGTCCAACTTGACCATGGTGAATGATCTTTTTGATGTGCTATTTTGTATTTGATTTGCTTATATGTTGTCAAGAAATCTTGCATATATACTCATGAGGAATATTGAGAAGAATTCTTCTCAACTTTTCTAGAGTATTGAGAGGGTAGAAACCCTTCCAAACTTATTCGTTGAGGGCAGCATTACACTGATACCAAAACTAGTGAGGAGGAAGAGGAGGAGGAGGAGGAGGAGGAGGAGGAGGAG
>NW_026000229.1:26023976-26135849 GCF_001458135.2 Marmota marmota marmota | reverse complement strand
GAGGAGGAGGAGGAGGAGGAGAGAAGGAGAAATCTACAAATATCCCTTTAACAGAGACTAAAACAATACAAAAAACTAATAAAACAAAGTGGGATTTTGGAATGATAAATAGAACTGACAATTCTTTAAATACATTTGGAATGATAAACAGAACTGACAATTCTTTAAATACATTTGGAATGATAAACAGAACTGACAATTCTTTAAATACATTCACCAAAAAAAAAGATAGAAAACCCAAATAAATAACAGTAGTGTTGAAAAAGAAGATAATATAACTCATACCATATATTTCATTTACTTTCAGCTTGATCCTTATTATTTCCTTTCTTCTTCAATTTTTCTAGGCCTTTAAAATGAATAGTTATATTTTTATTTTAAATCTTCCTGGCTTTTCAGTGTAGGTATTTACTGCCATTAATTTTCCCCTTAGTAATGTTTTTATTATATTGCTTAAGTCTTAGTATGTTTTGTTTACATTTTCATCTGGTTTCATAGAAGTTTTAAACTTCTCTTTAGATTTCTTCAATAACCCATTGTTCATTCAGTAGCATGTTATATCTCCAAAAATTGTTAATTTTTGTTATTAATTTATAATTTTATTCCACTGTGGTCAGTGAAGTACATAATATGAATTAGATTTTTTTTAAAAAATTGTTGACTTGCTTTGTGGCTTATTATCTGAACATTGAAGAGAATGTTCCATGCGCTAAAGAAAAAAATGTGTTTTCTGTAATTGTTGGATGAAAGGTTCTACAAAATTTAAGTCCATTTAATCTTGATTTTATATCTTAATTATATGTCTATTGATGAAAGTGCAGTTTGAAATCTCCCACTATTATTGTGCTGAATCTTATTATTCCCTCTAAATCTGATATTTCTGTTAGGCTTTCTGGCATTAGTGCATTTACATTTACAGTTATTATTAGTCTTGTTGAATTGATCCCTTGATAATTACAAAATAAAATTTGTCTCTTTTTACAGTCTTTGTGTATGTGCATGTTTTGCTGGGCATGGAACCCAGGGCATTGTGCATGCTAGGCATATGCTCGATATTGAATGGCATTTCTAGTCCTATAGTTTTTGTCTTAAAGTGTGTTTTCTCTGATATAATGAGTGGCTACTCCTGCTCACTTTTGGGTTCCATTTGCATGGACTAACTTATTCCAACCACTCACCTTCAGTTGGTACATGTCTTTACTGGTAAAGCGATTTTCAGTATTTTATAGGCAACATATTATTGAGTCTTGTCATTATATCCATTTAGCCAGTCTGTTCCTTTTAATTGAAGAATTTAATCTGTTTACATTCAATCTTATTATGGATATACTGGGACTTTGGTAATTTGTTGATTTCTTTTATGATTTTTGAATATTCTTTGTGCTAGTTATCCTCTCTTCTTCATCTTTATGATAATTTCTTTTTTAACCAAAATATTTCATTCTTTATTTAGAAATCCAACAGTTGATTGGTACAACAAATTAGTCAAAATTTACTTTGTAAAATGATCAGACTAATTTGATATTACATTATCGTGACAAAAATCCACAATTTAAAAATTGTTATCTGAGATACCTAAAATGTCTTAAATTAATGAAGAAACCCAACAAATTAAGTTTTCTCAAAATCTTTGATTATAATGAATTCTCTTATGAAGACTTCATGCAAATTAACATAAGAGTTGAAATCTTGTTTTTTTTTTAATTTGGAAAAAGTGTTTTATTTCTTTACTGTATTGATCAGATTTGATTCTTTTGCATTTTTTCTCTCTATCATGTGCTTTCATACTTTCATGTTTTCATGATGACAGTCATCTATCTTATGCTTCTGAATGTAGGACTCTTTTAAGCATCTTTTGTAAAACTGATTCAGGAGTGGTGAATCCAAGTTGTTCTTCTAACTGTCTTGTAAGCATTAGGTAGGTTTTAAAGCTTTCTGTTGGCCAGGATTGCCAGGGTTCATTCTCGTGGAGTTTGCTTGGATTTACCTGTTCACTTTTCCTCTGCAAAGTGGAGTCTCCATCCCTCCTTGTTTGTGAGCTGAGCTGGAAGTTGCCTGAGCACTTGTTCCCCTTTCTTGGCTGTTTTCCCAGATCGCTAAGTGTTATAAGGTTTCAGTCTTTTATTTGTTAAGTTCCATAGTCACTCACTTCAAAATGTAGCTATCTAGCTGTTCTTTTGGTTCTTTGTGGAGGATTGCAGGAGTGTTGGGCTATTCCATTCAGTTACCTTTGAGATCTGTAATGTCTTTAATTGACATTATCTCCAATTTCTTTAATTGTCTTAGAAAATATGTATCTTTATTCATTTGGGCAACTATCAGAGAATTCCAGAAACTAGATGGCTTATAAACAATAGAAAATTATTTCCCATAGCTCAGGGGATGAAAAATCCAAGATTGGGCACCATTAGATTCAGTGTCTGATGAGGGCCTACTTCCTCTTTCATGAAAGGCCATCTTCCTACCGTATCTTCTCATGAGAAAAGGGGTGAAGGATCTTTTTGTGTTTTTTTTATGAGAACACTAATTTCATTTATAAAGGTCAATCCTCATAGCCACATTTCCTCTCTCTGGTCCCATCTCCAAATACCATCATATTAGAGGTTAGAAATTGAACATATAAACTTGTGAGGGGGTATCACAAACTCTCTGTCCATAACAATATATATTCTCATTTCCATGCTATATATTAAGGAACTGGAATTGAGATGAATTAATAGCTTGAGCATCCTCAACATCCTCCAAGAAGTCTAACTACACACTATTACTGGTGATAGTCATTGTTAGAATTTTTCTTGTTTTTACTCTTTCTCCTTCCTTTTATTTTACCTCCACCATTGTGGAGAAATCATAGTGAATGGAGAATAGCATTCAGTCATTAACTATATTCCCCTCTGTTCATTTATCTAGGAAATATTAAGTGAATTTTCTTTTTAAAAGGCTTTAAATTGTTTTTTATTTTCTACATCCTGACCTATAGCCATAAAAAATTGCTTTCTCTAGATTAATGTTCATATAATGTATCCTTTTTAAATCATTTTACTTTCACCTGTGTATAACTGGTTATATTTGAAGTTAATTTCTTGTATAATTGGGTCATGTTTTAAAATCCATTTTGTCAGTCTCTGTTTAATTGGATGATTTACATTTAATATCACTATTTACATTTAATATAAAGCAACTTGTGTCTGCCATTCTAAGATGGCTCCAGTCTAAAAATTTGTTTTAAAATTTCAGAAAGAAATGAATTAGTTATTTGATTATTTTGATATATTAATTTGTTTGGCTTGCTTTTTGAAAAATCATTAACACTGAACCTAAGCAATTAAATGAAGATTTCACCTTGTTGTGCTTGGTATGTGAGCAAACAAATGAATTTTTTTGTCTTATTTTTTTCTATTTTTCCAAATATAAGTATAAAAATTGGTCTTCAACGTACAGTGATGACTTATGTGCAATCAACCAATCCATATTACTACTCACACTCTCAAATCTAGGCTTTGATGAATTCCAGAAATTTATACTCCTAACAGACTTCTGTATGAAGAAGAGTGGATAGAGGATATCAGAATTCTATTTCCAAATTAGAGGTCATGTCTCTTCTGTTCACCACTGTGTGTTTAAAGCATAACATGGTGTAGAACATAAAGACATTTGATTAATATTTCTTAAATTAATGAATAAGCAAATGAGGTAGAAAACTGATTTATAGGCTCTCAGCTCTCAGTTCAATCAGGAGACCTTTCTTGCATCCTCTATCCATACCCAATCACCATCCTCCAAGGCATAGTTTAAAATCCAACTCCTTTATAGATTTTTATACTCCCTTCCAACTTGAAGTGGCCTCTCCTTCCCTGAAATCTTACTGTCCTTCTTCATGTCTCTGATCACTTTCTACCTCTTGTTGAAGAAATTTATTCACATGTTTCGCCATAATGTGAGCCCTCTTTATTTCTTAAGAGGGACGTACGTCTGTGTTCCTTTAATGAGATCACTCCTGCCCTTACATAGTTGTTATACTCACTGGAGACTCTTACATGTCTACTGCAGAAGCATAACTACAGGAGGTAGTTGTGGCTATTATCTGGGAGTTCTTACATATGCTGGTGGAGAGTTGTCAAGGTTAGAAGATGATCTTTTAGGCTTCACTTCAGAAAAACAGATGGGCAGAAAATATCTGGAACAAAAACTTCAGTGTGCCATCACAGTGACTTTGTCTTTAGAAGTATTTTATAACATTTTTCAGAAGAGGTGGTCAATTACTTCTGAATAAAAATCATCCATTGTTTAAACTTTGTGAGGAATTTAAAAACAACAGATATTTATTATACTCTATTAACCTAAGTCTATCCTTTTTATTTTCTGAGCTCTTATATTAATGAAAAACATGTGTTGGTAACTGAGTTGACCCTTGAAAAAATGCATAGAAATCATCCTGTGAAGGTGATAGTCCTTCAATCAGAGGAAAGTAGAATGAAGGTACACAGATGATACAGAGAGCCATGTGGAGGGACTAGAGGCTGAAGAGAAAAGGGGGGGGGGATGGTAAAACGTGCAGCTAGAGAGAAGAATTCAGATTCGTGGTCATACCGTGCCTACAGAGCTTGACATTTATTCTTTTTTAGGATAAACCATTAAAGATATTTCCCATTAATTCATTCATAACTGATTTTGTGCTGGGCTATATTTTAGGTATTAGAGATAGAGCAGCTGGCTGGACAAAGTGCCTTCCCTGCAGGGACTCATGTGGTAGTCAGGGAGACAGAAATGGACAGGTGGTTGGAGTATAACAAATGCTTACTGTAGTCTGCAGTGGAGAAGCTTGATGTCATATTAAATGGTTATCAATATCTTGGTGCTCTTTCATGATTCAGCTTGGAGGATGGCCACAGGCCACCAGGTAAAGTGCCTTCTACTTAGCAGATATTTAGTCGTCTTTCTGAATTATGGATCACTTTCAACTTGTTGGCAGGGAGATTGACGGATGTTTTAAAAAAATTAGCACCTATTTGGGAATTAGTCATTGAAGTAACCAGGAAACCTGTGGAAGTTTCATTTGTATTTGTGTGATGTTTGTTGTCTTGAAGAAAAGTAAGAAAGAAGTTGCATGTTATATAAAGTACTTTGCACAGAATAATTTCTATTATGGTTTAAATGTGAGATATTTCCCACAAAAGCTCATGTGTAAGACAATACAAAAAGGCTTAGAGGCAAATGATTGGGTAACCTAATCAGATGATTTAATCCCCTGATGGAGATTAACTGTATGATAACTGTAGACAGGTAAGGTGTGGCTGGAGGAGGTGGGTTTTAGGGATATGCCTTTGGGGTATATATTTTGTATCTAACAAGTGTAGTCTCTCTCTGCTTCCTGATCATCATGTGAGCCTTTTACTTCCACCATACTCTTCTCCATGATGTTCGCCTCACCTTGGGCTTTGAGGAATAGAGTCAGCTGTGTATGGATCAGAACTCTGAAACCATGACCCCCAAATAAACTTTTCCTCCTCTAATTGTTCTTGTCAGGTCTTCTGATCACAGCAGCAAAATAGCTGATTGAAACAGTTTTTCAAAGATTGCTAATTATGACACTTCGTCATCTCCCCCACCCATTTCTCCATAGCACCTTCTCTATACCTTCATCAGTACTTATTTCTGTGTGGTAATTATCCAATTATACAACCCAAGTTTGGAGGACTGTGAGCTGAATCCTAAGAAGCAGACTTGGCACATCAGAAATTTTTCTCATAGCATCTTCCGAGGGCACTAGAGGGGCTTGCAAAAGTGAAGATTCCTGTAGCTCTATTCCAAATATATTAAATCAGATTTTATTCATAAGGCTTGGGAATTTACATTTAAATATCTTTCTCAAAAAGATTTTCCTGTACACTTTAGTCTGAGAAGACTCAATATGATGTTGTCTGTTGAACTGATATTTAAGAACTTAATTCTTTTTGAGTGGAGAAGACATCTTATAATAAGATTTAACTAACATCATATTTGACCTTAAAAATCTCCACTATCTATTTTAATATTTTTGGAACCACAATCCTCAATGTCAGAAACGCTAGCAGGAAGAAAATGTCAATACACAGAAATGTATCTAAAGAAACATTTCCGACACTCTTGCTTTAGTACATTATATCAGAACACGTTGGGGGAAAAATCCACATTAAGCTCAGCTAGACAACTCAAAGTCATCTCTATGGCAACTTTTAAAACTTAAAACACAAGGAGTGGTGCTGGATACTGATCAATTATTGAGACCTGTCATGTGGTGTACTCCTTATATTTATGAATTTGTTTAATCTTCACAATAGGTATGTGTAGTGGATAATTTAATTCCTGCATTATAGACAGGAAATCAAGGCTTGGAGAGGTCAAGCAATTTGCCCAGAGGTCTCTTTGATTTTTTTCCTTTTTGTTAAATAAGTTGTTATTTTTACATTTTCCTTTGTTCAAAATAGTATCAGCAGCAACAAAAACAAAAGCTAAGATTTTTGCTTCAATAGAATGTTTTCATGTTTATTTAATGTTTAGCAGCTGGTTTCATGAGTATAATTCTTCAGTACTGTAATTTTTTAGTAATTTTTCATCTTAATAACTAAAGACAATGATTGGGGATTCAAAGGTGCCAACAGACATTCCAGGGTTTTTATCTTTAATTTTGGGTCACATCCAATAGGTCCACCTCTAGCATACATCTGCACTGTAAGACATGCAATATAGAAAATCATATTTGATTCTGAATTCAGTACTGAAGATAGAAACAGGGTAGCAAACAATAATTATGCATTTTCTTCTCAGTAGGGAGAACAAGCTCAGGGTTAGCATTAGGCTCCAGCTCTGTTATACTTAAGTAAGACACATTTGTGTTCAGAAGGCTTTTAGGAAATCAGCTAAGGCAAGGCAAGTGCATTCCTTCATAAATATTTCCAAAAGTTTTAGGTCTTTATGTAATAACATTTTAAATATATTTCAGAGAAGTTTGATGTAATAAGCTGGTGGAAAGAGCCCTGGAGTTATATACTCTGTTCTCCGATGCTCATGTTGGTGAGGGGAACATGGGGAGATGGGGAGATAATGCCTTTTCTCTGAAGCTATTTCTTGAACTGCAAAAGAGAAGTAGTAGACTGAATGATTTCTTTTCTTTTCTTTTTTTTTCCCTTTGGAGTTTGAACCCAGGGGCACTTAACCACAGAGCCACATCCTCAGTCCTTTTTTTTATATTTTATCTTGAGACCGGGTCTTGCCGAGTTGCTTAGGGCCTCACTAAGTTGCTGAGGCTGTATTTGAACCCTCAATTCTTCTGCCTCAGTCTCCCGAGCAGCTGGGATTACAGGCGTGTGCTATTGTGCTAGCAGACTGAAATGATTTCTAAGGTCTCTTTTGCCAAATTTCCTTTAATCGTTATTTATATATGTCTGTAACAAGTGAAAAAATTTATAACTCGTCTCAATCCTGATTCAACTCGTAGAAGAGTCAACTTACCTGCTAAGTTGGGGATACTGAACTGTAATTTTTATATTTAACCCTGACTTTGCATCTGTTGAGTCCAAAAGAGCTTTTTATGTTATTTGTCACAGTAATGTGAATAACCAAATCTTTTTTTTTTTTGGATGCCCACCTGGCTTAGGTTTGCCAGGGGCAGATCCAGTTGAACTCTGTCACAGAATAATTACAACCTGTTAATTACTGTAATGACTCTCAAAATTGTCCTAGTTTGAATAAATTATGTGTGGTCACCTTATTCTTCACAAAATCTTGTAAAATATGTATTGGCTTCTAATCCCACAAATAAGAAATGGTAGCTTCCTGTGATGGGTTAAGTGACTTGCTTAAGCTAGCAAGTGGCAGAGAAAAAAACGAAAACCCAGTTTTATTTGATGCTAAAACTCCTGGTCTTAATGATCACCCTTAAAGGACATTTTTTCCTAGCAAGCATGAGAAAAAGTTACTTGCAACATAGTACAAAAATGGGCATTACATCCTTTATTTTTAAATGCAAATAACCTTCATTCCCAGGACATTCCTATGTTAAGCACAGATTTATCTTGTTGCAAGTTCAAGTGACTCCTTTGGCTCTGTACCAGCAGAACTACAGACCAGCTGATCATGAGGAGGATTTTATCTTTGTCCAAAGTGTACTTACCCCTAAGCCTCCGTAAATGGAAAACTTTGCAAAGAACAAAGGATAGAGGTTATATAGGATGATATGCTTCTTTGTTTATGCATCTACCATAGGATGATGTGAGGGTTGGGGCAATGTTTAGGCTTGTAATGGTGGGTTAAGGTGATATTCTTCAGGTAAATGACACATTATTCCTTAAGCAGTCATTGTCTTGACAAAAAAAGAATTTTTCACAAAGAGTAGAGATTCTAAAGACCTTGAACATGGCCTGGGGATGTATGGTCATTACTCTAACAATGTGTAGATATGGAGCAAAACAGGGTGGTTAAGAAATAAACATAGTACTGGTGGTTAAGATTATGGTGTTATTTGATAGGGTACTCTCATCTTCTAAAATTGCACATCAGAGGAAAAAGATACATACAGCTTTTGACTTGCTTGCTCAGTGATGCGCAGAAATAAACTAGATTTTGAACTACGACTTCGAAGTATAAATTATTCTCTCATCCATTTTTCTTCTTTCATCAGACCATCATCTCACTCATCAATTAACTTGTGTTGCCAGTTATTATCAAACATCTGAGTACCACATTTGGCTTGACCAGTGGTTTCCAAATGTTTATGCCCATTTTGAAAAACCGTGGAATCTTTCAGAAATACTGATTTCTTCCTGGCTTCCAGACTAGATATTCTGATTCAAATGGTATGGGTCGTGATCTGGTTTTCAGAATTATTTTTAAGAAAGCTTCCCAGATGATTTTAATGTATAACCAAATTAGTACTTCAGTGTGCTGTCACTTTGTTAGGAGCTAGATGACCAAGGCAAACTGATGGCCTTTAAAAATTTAAATGAAATTGGAGATTCAAAGCCCATTCTATTACTCAAAGTATATATAGAAAACATTTAAGCACAGGAACATACAATGCTCAAAATATTCAAAGAACTGAAAAAGGTTGCTGAAATTTACAGTCTCTTACAGTATCCAATTTTTTTCTGAGAAGTTTGGGGAAGAACATAACAAAATGTAAATAATATTTCTGCAGTGTCTTGCATTTCTGTGAAGTACAAAATGTGAAATGTATATCCCCTCTATGTTCAAAACATTAAGTAGTAGAGGTGAGTAAACCAAATTGTTACTGAATGAGCACTCACAATAGCTGTTCTCAGGGGGTAACTTAGGCATCTTTTAACATTGTGTTTCAGACTTTGATATGATGAAAGTTTTTTAAAATGCATCTTAAGAATTCTTCTTTTTCCTCAGATTCACATAGTTAATAAGAGATAACATTTTATTTCCATATGGAGAACCTCCATTAATTTGATGCAAATCAGATGCTTTTGAATCCCAAGGGAAATAAATTGATGGCTTTCCTTATACACACATGAGGGGTAAGCAGGAAGCTAGGCTGTGCCAACATGTATCTGCTGAATGACACTCCCCACATCTCTCTTCACTCCAAAAATCAAGGCACATTAGCGATGAGTCTCCAGCTCCAGTCCAACTCAACCCTAAGGAATCTTTAGACCCAGGGATGTTTCTGGAATAGCAATATTAAGGCATCACCCAAGGATTACATGAGAAACAAAATAAAGATTCTCCTTTATGGACTTTGCTGAAGCGTGAACAAATTTGCTCTAAAAATGGATGACTTACAAACGGGTCTACCCGTTTGCTCTGTGGCAGTGACTGGAGGCAAGTACCCATCGGCAGAATGCACATTTAGATATGATCTTCATGTCCAGTCTCATTTGTCATTAGAGATGCCACCATATTAGACACTAACTTTGCCTGTGAAGTTGTAAGATTGAGAAGGATATGAAAAGATGGTAGCTCTCTCTGGTTTCCTGATAAATTGCCTCTAAGTCACATAGGGTCCATAGCTTTCCTCATCAGCAATCACTCCTTGCTCTTACAACCCCTAGAAGCAGTTATCAGAGCAGAATCCAGAACTGCTTGTTAAGATGCTGTGTGCAGTTGGGCATGAACAGACAGGTACTGTGACTCTGAGGGACACACAGCAGACAGACAAGGATGCATGTGCAGCAGGGCAGCAGAGCTCTTCTTATCCTCGATCCCTTTCTTCTTTCTTTGTCACCCTTTAAAGAACCTGGGTTTCTTATAGCCATGGACTGTGGGAGGAATGACTACTACTCATACATTGGCTTTCCATGAACCATCTCATTTAATTCAACCTGTCAGAAACTATTATCATCACTTCCACAGCTAAAATCTGGACTACATTTTTCCCTGCTGTCTTTTTGTAGCATGCTCCATGCCAAAATTTTCAATAACCCAACAATTTTATCTCTTTGTCCTGCTAGATTGTGTGCTTCTTGAGGCCATTTTTCTCTTTGAACTTATTATTGCTTAGCACACATTTTCACTTTATTATAGGTGCTAAGCATGATTATAAATTTATTTAGAAGTTCAGTGCTTGACATGTGCCAAGGAAGTAAATATTGAGTGACTAAACGAAACTAAAATCCAGTGAGTTAAAAAATAGTTTGCACTAGGTATATACAGTTACAAATTGGTCAAGTTGGGATTCCAACCCTAAAGCTCCAGCTTTAGTGACAGGGCTCTTCCTGCTAGCACATGGTCTCCTTTGATGATTAGAATGATATTCCAAATCATTTGTCATCATTGAATTTTACAATTTGCTACTGAGTGAGTGGTCCAGGTTTTATCTTCTAACTATAAGCTTCAAATGAAAGTTATGAATCTAATTTGTCTTAGTTCCCAGGAAAAGCTTAGGAAAGAACAGTAAGATTTCTCCTCAGTGTTTTTGTTTATGTTTAAGAGAGAGGGCATTCTCACTCTCTCAAACTTAAGGGTTGAATTTTAAATGAATACATATAAAATGCTATGATTATGTTTATATTTTAAAAACTTATAATGAGCAAGCTATATTTTTCTAGTCAATATACTGATCCTGCTACCTGAAGGCTTTCATAATTCATGATGATATCAAAATCAAGATTAAAAGTCAATGCTAAAGATCAAAATGACTAAAAATGTAGCATATTCACAGCTGGCTCGGTTACCTAAAATTCATCTCATGATTTAACTTACCATATTTGGGGGAATATATGAAAAGAATTAGAATATATTTGATGAGAGAATATAGCACCAAAATATCAGTGCCATTAAGTGCAAAGCAATTTCAAACAAATATGTATTTTCAGTGTAAGTTTCTAGATATTATTTTCAATTATCTATGTCTAATGATATTTCCTTTACATAAAGATCCAACTGCTTTGTGAATATTTCTGCCTCTTTTTATTTTATGTCATTGATATGAATTTTTACACACATACACACACACATACACACACACAAACTAGGAAAAATGTCATAATGGGAAAAGAGCAGCCTAGAAATATTTTTAATATCAAACATGATGAATTAAGGAATATAAAATAATAAGAGACAGCACTGGTAAAAGTCATGATTTTCTAGCTGCTGTATTCCTATTATCTCATTAGAATGAAAGGAAGTAGAAAATAAGAAAAATTGAAACAGCTCCAGCAAAAATGATGTGGGTAATTAGAGCATTCTACATTTGGCCAAAACACAATCAAAGAGACAGGACTGTTGAAATCCCATCTCCCAAATGCTTAAATACATTTAGAGCATTCTCTATAGAAATTTGGGGCAGTCCTGAAGTGGTGTAGTGTAAATGGATGGTGGCAATAGCTAAGAATACATAGAAAGTGGGAGAGTACACAGAGACAGAGTTGGTTCTAAAAATCCAGAGGATTTGTTAATGGTCTAGCAATGGCTCAGCTAGTTATCTTCCCCATCCTAATGTCTCCTCATGCTGATGATTTTCACTAGGTCTTCTCATTTAAGAATACTAAAGATGGGTTAGTCACACAGCAAATATGTATTTGCAACCTACAACATGGAAGTACTCTGCTAGGTACTTAGAATACTCAGTGATCAAAACAGATATGCACCATCTTGATCCAAACTCCTGTTCTTAACTATTACGTGACAACATCTTAGGTGGGGTTTGTCTGCAAAACAAAGAGACAAAGAAGAATAGGGTATCAACAAGGATGTTAATGAGATGATGAGTTTTGGAATTTAAGTTGTGTTATGGTTTGGCGATGAAGTGTCCTCCAAGAGCTCCTGTATTAATGCAGGCAGTAGAATGATTAGATTATGAGAGCTATAACCTAATTGATGAATTAACCCATTTAATGGATTAATGACATGAGAAGACTACTGAGTGATAACTATAGACAGGTGGAGCATGGCTGGAGGAGGTGTGTCACTGTTGCATGCCTTGGGGATTATATGCTTTGTCCTTGGGTCCTCCCATTCTATCTCTGCTTCCTGAATACTATGAAGTGGGCAGCTTTCCTCCACCATGCTTTTCTGTCTTAATATTCTGCCTCACCTTGGGCCCAGAGCAATGGAGTCAGCCAATCATGGTTTGACCCTCTGAAACTATAAGCTCAAAATAAACATTTGGTCTTATAAGTGGTTCTGATAAGATATTTTGATCAAAACTGCATCAAAAACTGACAAACATAAGATGCATATGTTGACAGGGGAAAATGTGGATTTGGGGAAGATGAGAGGCTTGTAGGGATGGGGTGGCTTATTGAATTTGCCAATTTGACACACAGAAAGCAGACCCACCCACTAGGAAATATGTCTAGTGCGAAGCAAAGAAGCATCAGTAAATTAATTTCTCTCTTACAAAGCAAACTGATGCTAATGATTGCTTCTTGGTTTCAAACTGTTTTTCTGGGAGAAGAAAGAGGAGTCTGAGGATAATCTTGTTCCTGATTTCCAGAGCTTCTTAAGGAAGTAGTAAGAACTGTGTTTCCTATATAAATTAATGGGTGCATCAAAATCTATGGAGACACTGCCTAATGAAAGCTGATGATCTGCAGAGAATTTTAGTTCATCTCCCAATCCAGTTTCTTCTTCCTAGACATAACAAAGTTTAAAGAATTAGGATCAGGTTATTAGAATTAGAACAGCTTTGGACAGCTCTAGAGATACATTTCACATCCTCTCTCCCCAAAACTTCATTCTCTAAACTTCAAATGTACCCAGCCTCGGGGCTCCAAATGACTTCTCGATTTAGAATATTTTTTTAATTTTTTTATTTGTTTTAATTTGTTATATATGACAGTAGATTGCATTTATACACTTTGATATATCATACGTAGATGGGACATAATCTCTCATTTTTCTGAGTATACATGTTGCAGAATCATATTGGTCATGTAGTCACACATACACATACAGTAATAATATCTGTTCCATTCTACTATCTTTCCTATCCCCATATCCCCTCCCCTCCCCTCCCATCACTTCCCTCTACCTAATCTAAAGTAACACTATTCTTCCTTAGTGCCCCCCACCTTCTTGTGAATTAGCATCAACATATTAGAGAAAACATTCAGCCTTTGGTTTTGTGGCATTGGCTTATTTTGCTTAGCATGATATTCTCCAACTCCAACCATTTACTGGCAAATGCCATAATTTTACTCTTCTTTATTCCATTGAGTATATATACCACATTTTCTTTATCCATTCATCTATTGGGGGACACGTAGGTTGGTTCCATAGTCTAGCTATTGTGAATTGAGTTGCTATAAACATTGATATGGCTGTATCACTATAGTATGCTGATTTTATGTCCTGGGTCAAGTGGTGGTTCCATCACCAATTTTATGAGGAATCTCCATACTACTTTTCATAGTGGTTTTACCAATTTGCAGTCCCACCAGCAATGTATAAGTGTATCCTTTTCACCACATCCTTGCCAACATTTATTGTTGCCTGTATTCTGGATGATTGCCATTCTGACAGGAGTGAGATGAAATCTTAGAGTAGTTTTGATTTGCATTTCTCTAATTGCTAGAGATATTGAACACTTTTTCATATTTGTTGATTGATTGTATTTCTTCTTCTGTGAAGTGTCTGTTCAGTTCCTTAGCCCATTTATTGATTGGGTTATTTGGTTTTTTTTTTTTTTTTGATGTTAAGTTTTTTGAGTTCTTTATATATCCTAGAAATTAATGCTTTATCGGAGGTGCAGGTGGTAAAGATTTTCTCCCAATCTGTAGGCTCTCTCCTACACAAAAATGTTATTGTTTCCTTTGCTAAGAAGAAGCTTTTGATTTCAATCCATCCCACTTATTGATTCTTGATTTTACTTCTTGTGCTTTAGGATCTTGTTAAGGAAGTCAGATCCTAGGCTGACATGGTGAAGATTTGGGCCTGTTTTTTCTTCTGTTAGGTGCAGGATCTCTGTTCTAGTGTCTAAGTCTTTGATCCACTTTGAGTTAATTTTTGTACAGCATGAGAGAGAAAGATTTAATTTCATTTTGCTACATATGGATTTCCAGTTTTGCCAGTACCATTTGTTGAATAGTCTATCTTATCTCCAGTGAATGTTTTTGGAACCCTCATTAGTATGAGATAACCATATGGGTTTGTCTCTGTGTCCTCTATTTTGTACCATTGTCTATAAGTCTATTTTGGTGCCAATACCATGCCATTTTTGTTACTATAGCTCTGTAGTATAGTTTAAGCTCTGGTATTGTGATGCCTTCTGCTTCACTTTTCTTGATAAGGATTGCTTTAGCTATTCTGAGTCTCTTATTTTTTAAAATAAATTTCATGATTGCTTTTTCTATTTCTATGAAGAATGTTGTTGGGATTTTAATAGGAATTGCATTAAATTTGTATAATGCTTTTGGTAGGATGGCCATTTTGACAATATTAATTCTATTCTACCTATCCAGGAGCATGGGAGATCTTTCTATCTTATAAGGGTTTCTTTAATTTCTTTCTTTAGTCTTCTGTAGTTTTCATTGTATAAGTCTTTCACCACTTTTGTTAGATTGATTCCCAAGTATTTTATTTTTTTGAGGCTATTGTGAATGGAGTAGCTTTCCTAATTTCTCTTTTAGTGGATTCAACGCCTGATGTATAGAAATGCATTTGATTTATAGGAGTTGATTTTATATCCTGCTACTTTGCTGAATTCATTTATTTGTTCTACAAATTTTCTGGTGGAATTTTTTGGATCTTCTAAATATAAAATCATGTCATCAGCAAATAGTGATAGTTTGAGTTTTTCTTTACCTATTTCTATCCCTTTAATTTCTTTCTTTTGTTTAGTTGCTCTGGCTAGAGTTTCAAGGATGATGTTGAATAGAAGTTGTGAAAGGGGACATCCTTGTTCCAGTTTTTAGTGAGAATGCTTTTAATTTTTTTTTTCATTTAGAATGATGCTGGCCTTGAGTAACAAAAAGGGGTTTCCATTCTCATTTCAGATAAAGTAGACTTCAAACCAAATTTAATCAGAAGAGACAAAGAAGGACATTTCATACTTCTTAAAGGAAGTATGTATAAGCAGGACATAAAAATTATAAACATTTAAACAATGGAGCATATATGTACATCAAACAAACCCTTCCCAATTTCAAGAGTCAAAAAAACCACAATACAATAACACTGGGTGACTTTAACACACCTCTCGCACTACTGGACAGATCTTCCAAACAAAAACTAAATAAGGAAACTATAGAACTAAATAATACAATCAAAAATTTAGACTTAACAGACATATATAGAATATTTCATCCATCAACGAGCAAATATACTTTCTTCTCAGCAGCACATGGCTCCTTCTCTAAAATAGATCATATTTTGGGCTGGGGATGTGGCTCAAGCGGTAGCACGCTCGCCTGGCATGCATGGGGCGCTGGGTTCGATTCTCAGCACCACATAAAAATAAAGATGTTGTGTCTGCTGAAAACTAAAAAATAAATATTAAAAAATTCTCTCTCTCTCTCTCTTTAAAAAAAGACCATATCTTATTCCACAAAGCAACTCTTAATAAATTCCAAAAAACCAGAGATAATACCCTGCATTCTATTAGACCACAATGGAATGAAATTAGAAATCAATGATAAAATAAAAAATAGAAGCTACTGTAACAAATGGAGACTAAATAATACACAATTGAATGATGAATGGATAGTAGAAGAAATCAAGGGTGAAATAAAAAAAAATCTTAGAGATAAATGAGAACACTGATACAACATATCAAAATCTTTGGGACACTATGAAGGCAGTACTAATAGGAAAGTTTATTGCATTGAGTGCGTTCATTGAAAGAATAAAAAGTCAACAAATAAATGACCTAACACTACATTTAAAAGCCCTAGAAAAAGAAGAACAAATCAACACCAAAAGCAGTAGAAGACAGAAAATAATCAAGATCAAAGCTGAAATTAACGAAATCAAAACCAAAAAAAATTGAAAAAATTGACAAAACAAAAATTTGGTTCTTTGAAAAAATAAATATAATAGATAAACCCCTGGCCATGCTAACAAAGAGAAAAAGAGAAAATACTCAAATTAGTAAAATACAAGATGAAGAAGGAAATATCACAGTGTACAGTTCTGAAATACAGAAGATAATTAAAAACTATTTTGTAAATTTATACTCTAATAAAATAGAAAATATCAAAGACATCGATAAATCTCTAGAGACATATGACCTACCCAAACTTAAAAAGGAGGTCAGACATGCTTTAAACAGACCAATTTCAAGTAATGAAATAGAAAACACCATCAAAAGCCTACCAGTCAAGAAAAGCCCAGGACTACATGGATTCTCAACTGAGTTCTACAAGACTTTCAAAGAAGAATTAACACCAATACTCCTCAAAGTATTCTATTAAATAGAAAAGAAAGGAACCCTTCTAAACTCATTCTATGAAGCTAATATCACCCTGATACCAAAACCAGACAAAGAGACATCAAGGAGAGAAAAGTTTAGACCAATATCCCTGATGAACATAGATGCAAAAATTCTCAATAAAATTCTGGCAAATTGCATACAAAAAACATATTAAAAAGAAAGTGCACCACGATCAAGTGGGATTCATCCCAGGGATGCAGGGTTGGTTCAACATACGGAAATCAATAAACGTAATTCGTCATATTAATAGACTTAAAAACAAAAACCATATGATCATCTCAATAGATGCAGAAAAAGCATTTGACAAAATACAGCACATCTTCATGTTCGAAACACGAGAAAAACTAGGGATAGTAGGCCCTTACATCATCATTGCTAAATCCAAGGCCAGCATCGATTTAGAATGTTTTTGGAATATTTTTCTCTTTGTTACTTCCACTGCCAAAATCAGAGTGGAATGAATAGCTGTTCTCATCATTGCAGCCTTTTTAGTTGTTCTTCAAGCCTTTGTGATACCTTACTTTCAAGGATAGAGAGTTGATACTATGAGGGAGATTACTAAGTGTTAAATGGAGATACAAGTCTTGACTTGACAAGAGTTAACCCATCCTTTGATGGTGGAGTAATGAATGATAAGGCTCACGTTCCAATATCTATCCCAGGCTCCTCCTGCTGCCTCTGCTTCCTGTCTCCTTGTTACCTTTGCTGTTGTTCATGCTGGTGGCAATCTCAGTTTAACCCCCAGTCACTGATTTTCCTCCCTCACCTACCAGCTTGTGTTATTTGATAGAGATTTCATGTATGTGTATTAAGTTTCACAACAGAAAACAGATTCAAGCTATAATAGTAAAGTGGGATACTCCGGTTGATATAGATGAACCATGTTGAGCAGAATAAATCTTACAGCCAAGTTTTTCATTAAATGAATTTCTATTTACAGTTTTTCATGTACTTTATTATAATTTCTGTGCTGAGTATCACTGTAATAAAATTAAATTGAAGAAGAAAATATTCTCCAGTTATATCTTAGAAAAGAAAATAGTGTGACATTTTAATAAATGTAGTGAAGTGGCTAGAAGGCCACTTTTAGGACTCTCTGGATAAATATTATTTTTTCTCATTTAAAAAAAATGCAGTCTTTACATACTTACATAGAACAATGGGATCACTCTTTTACCCTGGCTTACTGCAGGCACTCTGGAAGTGTACTGCTTACAAGTTGTTGTTCCATTTTCTCCCATTCCATGCAGTCACTAAAGGGTCATTTCCATATGAGTAAAACCAAATCTGACTTTGGATCTCCATTCTGCCTTTATCACCTGGGGCAAATAAATAACCTCTGTGTTACTGTGTAATGTAATGGGTCTATGCCTGCCTTAGAGGGTTGCTGAAAGAATTGTACATGATCTTGTGGTAGATTAGTCAAGTTTGTAGTCCACCCACTCTCTCTCCTCTAGATGGTAGCTTGAGTTTTATGGGATCTTAGGAATGGAATCAGAGTGTCCCTATTATTTGGGAGATAATATGTATTATTTGTCTTGTCTAAAGTTTAATTGACCTTTCAGGCCACCAGTGTACCATTTAATGAAACATTTGTAAAATAAGAAGCCAAGAGCTCTATCTTGGAATATATACATAAACTGACAAAAATACACCTTCTTAGTTGCAACTACTATGAACGTGGGTTGATACAATATGAAATAAGGAATTGGATGGAAATGATTCAAGTTACTAGTTGGCTAGTAAACAACCACTCTGATGACCTATATCCTAAAGTAAACTATTTTGGAGGGTAGAACATAATTTGCTCAGTATAATCATTTTCATAGTTTTAATACTTTAATATTCATTTCAGGCAATCCTAATGTACCAAGTTTTTCATCAAATTACATTTGATGGATACTTTTTTTCTTCTCTGTAGCCAATGTGTCACCATTTTCCCAAATTTGCACTTATTGAATTTGCACTTACTGAATTACTTCCCCCACATATCTTCCCTAGTTTTATATATTATGGGAAAAAGGCAAAGAATTATAATGCAGGTATTATAAATAATTCTTAGGTGATGAATAAATTAGAAAATTACAAAATTTTAAATTGTTTACTGTATGTATTTGTATTCCTTTATCTACAATGTATATATAAGCAAAATTACCTTTTGAGTAACTGCCTACTTTTTGATGGTCCCCAGGTCTCCTGTCCTTAATCTCTAAGATTTACTGCAGCCAATAGTCAGTGACCAATTCTCTAGAACTCCCTGGGGGCATTGGAGATACTACAATACCACTCTGCAGAGGGATGTCTGCTCCTCCTACATCTTGCCTGTTTGCCTGGCACCCAGCTATAAATCCCTCAAGAGTTTAACACTTGTTCCTTCCCTAGAGAACTCTGCTCTGGCTGCCCTCCTCCCTGAATTGTTTTTACCACTCAGGAAATTATCCTGTTTTCAATTGATTTTAGCCAAAAGGTCAAAAAATGAGAGGAAATTGCTCTGTTTTAAAAGAGGGCTATAGAATATAGAAGCTAGGATTTGAGATCTCTCATCTGATATATACTGCCCTTGTCTTCATGATGAAGGATCACAGTATAAGTTATCATTACAATGCCCTTACCACCGCCACCTTAGAGTTATGGTACACAGTGGTTTAGAGCAAGTTTAGAATCAGAAAGAGCAGCACATTTTAGTTAAGAGTTCAGAAACTCTTTGAATCTTGATTTTGTTACTATGTGACACTGCTAAGCCTTCATTTTTGTATGAGTAAAATAGAGAAAAATGAGGTTGTTGAGAGAATATTAAATTGGTTAATGCACATAAGTGCCTGGAATAAAAGGTTGTTTTTATCATCAGATAATATTATTGCTATAATAAAATAGGCATCCTTGAAAAACCTTGTGACTGCTTCCTATCTGCCACACATGTAAGATAATTCATCTTGGACAAACACTATAGCAGAACAAACTACGTTTCCAATGGTATATCAGCCTGAGAAATCCACAAACCAACCTCACAATGTCAAGAAGTTTGGGGAAAGGAGAAGGCATAGAAGTTGCAAACATTTTTCTCCTGTTCATTTATCTTTCTTTAATGCTTTCCTTTCATTTCTGTTTATATTATCACATTTTAGGAGTTATAAGTTTACTCTGAATGATAACTCTCCCTTTCTTCTTCAAGTAACTTATGAATATTGAAGCTTGTTTACTATTAGATTATTTGCATTTTTAATCTCTGACATTAATGACATTAATAATCCATGATCACTGCTTATATTTTCTTTAAACTCTAGTATCTAGTTAATATCTGACAATACTAAGCATTTTGCTGACTGAAGGAATATAAATTTTCACACTAATGACTTTAATGAGGATATAAGACAAATAAATGAATCATTATATGAGAAATATAACAGGCAACAAAGATTTAAAGATAATGCATTGCTAATAATTTCTAAGCATTGATATTTTAAAAAACTAGCAATATTTGAGTAAATTAACATATTCACCATTGCAATATAAAGTTACAGTTTCCTTCTAGTCTCTTTGAAATTATTTTCAAGTGTGTATGTCTATTTATGTGTTTGAGTGTATACTTATTGTATTCCAGAACCACCTGTTTCTTATAGAGCACAGGTCTGATTTTATGATCATGTCAAAAGAAAATTATGATCCTCTAAGTTCTAGTGGATACTACAGCAAACTTAGTGAGTCATCTATCTCAAGCAGCACCTAGAACTATATGATGCTGACTTTGCCATTTCAGTGTTGCAGTACTTAGCAGGTAGCTGGATGCAAAAAGAATATTGCATCATTAAAGACCAGAGGGGAATGGATTGGAGTAAATGCCAAGATTTCTTTTTCTTCAGACACAAAATGGAATCACAGAGGTGAGCCTCTGATCTAATTAATTCTTTCCTCAGTTAGAATGTCAGCTTTCTTCACTGCCTCATCACCTGAAGGGAATAACTAATAAGAGTTCATCTGCCACCTTTTGTACATGAGAAAATTCCAACTCCTTTGAAATCAAAGGTAGCAAGTTATACACTGCAAAGAAATTACAATAGAATATATTCATGTCATTCTCTCTATGGCATGTCCCCCCACCAGCTCACATTGGCTTGTGGAGATCAGAAAGTGGATTTTCTAAAACTACGGAAGTAGGTTATGTTTTAATGACCCTACAGTAGGGTTCTGGCCTTGCAGAGAATGCTTGCTTACTTATTCACTTCACACAGAATTGTGTGTATCTACCATATACAACAGAATACTTCAAAGTCCAGTTGGCACTCAGTATCCCATAGGTTCCTCATCACTGAAGTCAGCTGATTACAAATATTTGGGGAAACCCCACATCTGTACTGAACATATATTCATTTATCTTTCCACTAATCGCTTAGCAATGCAGTATAACAACTATTTACATAGAATTTACATTGCACTAGGTATCATAAGTAATCTAGAGATCATTTAAAGCACTCAATATGTGCATAGTTTATGATACACTGGGTCATTTTATTTAAGGAACTTGGGCATCCACAGATTTTGGTGTCTTTGGGAGTCCTAGAACCAATCCCTCTTAAATACCAGATCCTCGGGGGATGGCTATGCACACACTGTGAAACAATTACATCTAGTTTATTAGCATATTCATTACCTCACATAGTTATAACTTTCTGTGATAAAAACATTTAAGGGAGACTATTAGTATAGAAGAAGGGGACTAGAAGGAGGAGGTGGGAGGTAAGGGGCAATGGGGAATAAATTTGATCAAACCATGTTATCGGCATGTATGAATATTCCACAACAAAATCCCCCACTCTGTATGATTAATATGCACCAATAAAATATTTAGCATCTATTCTCTTAGCTTTTATCAAGAATACAACATATTTCTTGGTATAGTCACCATGCTGTATAATAAACCTCTTGAACTTAGTTATGTCATTTTGTATTCTTTGACCCCCAAATTCCCAGTCTGTCCCCCACCAACATTCCCAGCCTCTGGTGACAACCATTCTACTCTCTAGACCTAAGAGATCATTTTTATAGTTTCTACATATGAGTGAAATCATGCAGGATTTGTCTGTGCCTGGCTTATTTCATTTAACATCATGTATTCCAGGTGCCCTATTGCAGATGACAGAATTTCATTGTGTAGCACAAATTAAATACGCCAGCAGGGGGCAAGCATCAGCCATGAGAAAGGCTGGGGTTTCCATCAGGGTTTACAGAGGCAAGAACACACCTCATGTGCGCTCACACTTTTATATTTAATTCTTTTGGGGACTTTATTTGAAAAGGCTAAAAAATAAAATAAAATTATTATATTTCTTCTGCAATAAGAAGACCAACTGCTGTCTTCACAGCTCATCAGTATCATGCCCTGGCTCAAGCTGAAAAAAAACCAATGACTTTTAGACTTGGGAAGGACAGCCTAGCACAATGTAATGCACTACGCTTTGAAATAAGTCAAGCAATAAGTGAACTGCAGCAAATGTGTTGGCTTTTCTGAGCTTTGTTTATTCATGAGTGAAGTGTGGTTGAGAAGGGTACCAATGTCACTGTGTTGTACAGACATCTATATGAGATAACATGGGAAGGATTTAGCTCAGTAACAGCCATGTGATAAACTCCTGATAGGTATTACATATCACTAGATTTTAGTACAAATCCTAGGAAAGTGTGTACACTCAAAAAATAATACTACCTATTAACAGAACCCCTGCTCAGAGTAGATTTGGGAAAGCTTATTACAGGGTGAGTCTTCAGAACTAAAGGATGAGATGCTCAAGGAAGAGAGATGCACATTTCAGGTAGCAGAGGTGAATCTCCTAGAGCAAGGAGCCAATGACTAAAGTTTACGATTCACAAGCCTAAAACGACTAAGAAATTGTCAGGGGAATTGAATGTTACACTTGGGAATGGAAATAAAATAGGCCGGATGGTTTTATATCCAGAAACATAATTTACAATCAAGCAATTGTGTCAGGACAGAGGGATTTGCTGCATCTATTTTAGTTCTCAAGTCCTTCCTGCCAGGATTCAGGGAAGAACATATCTTCTGGACTTTGGCAAAAAACAAGAAGGTCCATCTGTCTGTAGAGGAATGGTCTTTACCTGTTGTTCATTTACAGCTTTAGGTTGGCAGATGAAAGATATGACCTTGGTGGAGCCAAAAAATGAATTGCAATTTCTGAAAGTAAAATCAGAAAGGATCAACCTGTTTATAGAATAGAATGAACATTGAGAAATCGCCTGAGGAAGACTGTACTGTTCATGCAGAACTTTGTACTGGGGACTACTAAATCTAAGAACATGATGAAAAGATTTTGAAAGCAAATTAACAATTTTGCTAGGATGCAGTCTACTTACTGGAAAGAGTCAATATGGCTGATCTGTCTCCCTAAATCCTAAATACCCTGTGTAGGTAGTATTTTAAGTCTCGGAATGGCACTTAGTATAAACACTATATTTTTACAGCTATTTGTACAGACAATCCCTGTAGGATCTATGGAAAGAAGATAAAAATGGTCTTTTTTCAAATAATTACTGAGTAGCCCATATTTCTTTATACTCCAGGGATATGTAATGCATTTCAACAAGGTAAAATAAATTCTACAGTTATGCTCAGATATTCTACTGAGATGTATAAGTCCACATCTAAATAAAACAGGTCTGAATACTTGTCTGAGTTATCTATTGCATTAACAAAAGACCTCATGTTCATTATTAAGTATGATGTATGAAAGTACATATCCCCTTTTTTTGTTAACTCCATGTTGTTTGAAATAGCATCTCATGTAGAATTGGGTGACAATATGACAAGCTGTAAGACAACTTACAATTCTTCGGCACCTAGAGGCTCTAATATCAGCCAGTATCAATGATAGCACAGCTGTGAGCCATGTGATCAGGCACAGTCATTCACGAATCTCAGGAGCCAAGATGATTTCTGATTTGCCACGCTCTTTGTGGAGGCAGTACCTTGGAAAAGACATTTTCCCCAATAGTGGAGGTGCATTTGTCATTTACAGTGTAGCTGTCAAAACAGAGTTGTCATCAAGATTCGTCTATGTGAAGCTTGTTAAATATTGCACTAGACCCCCCTAGTCACATCTCATTAGCATTGAGAAATAGTTTCTGATCTTTTGAAGGCTGAAATAGTTTTGGCTATGTTCTGCCCCCAAGATGTACACCTTATGGGTAAGAACATCCAATTTTGCAGGAAAAAAAAACACTAACAACATTTTAAATTTTCTTCTCTGAGTATGCTAATAAACCCAGATAATTTTTATTTATAGTGATTGAGAAATACTTGGTACATTACACTCATGTGGGCAACATAACACAAAATAAACTGGTTCCTTTATAGCATGATTATTTGTCATGACTTTAACTATATTTTATTATATAAAATTTTAAAATAAAAAGTATGCAGATTATTCAAATGAACTCCTGCGTATTTATCAGCTGATGTCAGTGATTATTAACCTATGTCCAACCAATCATTCATCTATATACCTCTACCCTTCTCCTTAGCCTATATTAATTTAAAAATCATCTCAAATATTATACCATTTCACCTGTATATATTTTAGTATACATATAAAATATTTCAGCTATTTTTAACACGTTTTATACAATCACTTAATAATTAGCAACACTTATCTAATCATCAAACATTCATTTGAATGTTTAAATTTATAATTATCTCCCCCAAATTCTCTTTTTCTCCTTTTAAATCAGAATTACAGCAAATATCTAAGCAAATTTTTTTTTGTTTTTTAAATGCACTTTTATCTTTAGGTTCCCCTTCCCTCTATCTCTTATGTTCCTTATTTTTTTTCATCTGCAAAGTATTTGTTGAAGAAACTTGAAGAGTTGGTTATTTATAATATAATATTCTAAGTTTGGCTGATCAGATTCCTGTGGAATTGCTAACATATTCTTCTATTATTTAAATTTTCTATGAATCAGTAGTCGAATCTGCTAGTTTGATTAGGTTCAAGTTCTATTTTCTTTGACAGCACTATTTCATGGGTAGCTGTAAATTATTCTGCAAAAAAAAGGCACATGACATCTGGCTGTTTCTCTTTTTCCTTAACAACCATCAGTGCTCAAGGTAACCAGTTTTTTTTATACCAACATGTCCTAATTTGTATTGGTTGTCTGAAGTTCTTTTTATAGTGTATTCCTCAGGAGGAGATCACAGGAATAATATTCCTTTAGTTTCTCTATGTTTATTGCAGATTGCACTCTTTATCCTTCAAAGTCAGTTGGTCTGAATATCAAATTTATGACTCATTTTCTTTGCTTACGTACCTTGTTTTTGTAAGTCTGATGCTTTCTGGATCTGAAGACATTCTGACTTTTTTCTTCATAAGTAACTTGGTCTTTTTGTTTGTAAGTCCAGAGTTATTGTGGAATTGCTCTTTTTTATTTATTGATTTTTTTTTTCAGGCATGTAGTGTGTTCTTTCACAATAACATATTCCAATTACCTTTTTGTTTTAAATTTTGGTAAATGTCCTTTGAATTAATTAAAGTTGAATTAATTAAAGTTCCCATTATATATATGTATGTTACATTTTCTGCCTAACTTCCATAATTGTCATTTTGCCATAGATATTTTTTACTATTTTCCATATCTCTTACTTAAGCATTTTACTTATTTTTTAATATTTCTCCTGAAGTAATATCAGTTGTACCTATAAACTTTGCCTTCTCCAATTTCTGAAATAGTTTTGTTTCTAATTCTTTTTCTGATTCCTATCACTTTATTTATGGTTTTTCTAGTTCTAATTTATGCTATTCCTTTATATTTTATTTTCTATTGATTTCCTTAAGTTTTTAATGCTTATTTCAAATATTTTGTAATTTTTAATCTGTTTAATGGGCTTGTTATATATTATGTTTTCATTTTGTGGAGAGTTATATGTACTTCCATAAACTCATTTTCTTTCTTCTAACAATGTTGTGTAGGATTTGAATGTGATCCTTTTCTACTTCTTGCTTTTATATAAAATTAATTTTGTAGGACACACTTTGCCCACAACACTAAGCTAAATACAGTATGTACAGCTGCTTTTCTCAAATGGCCACCCACTTTCAAGAGAACACCTTTGTTTAACCTTTTTGACTTTGGGTTTTCTGTTCTCAAATCTTTCACATTCCTTACTGCTTCTTCCTATCTCTTTACAGAAGTGGACATAAGGTTCATATAGCTGTTTTTTGTCCCCAATCTGTTTATGTTTAGGATGGGTAAGGATCTCTTGTCAAGTACTTTTACTTGTTATCTGGGGGTTGTTTTGCTTTCCTAGTTAATCTATCTAACTTTAAGACATGCTTCCTTGAACTAACTATATTAAAGATAACTCATCATACAGATCAAAGTGGTGGGGGCAGGTAAGTAAGGAGAAGCATAAATTACATGGAGCTGCTTTTCTTTAATGAGGCATTTGCCTTTCTTGGATATTAATAAGAATATTTGACAAAAGCCAATTTGTTGAAATTGGTTTGTGGTTTCACAAGTTAGTAAAATGTGAAACACCATAGACAGACTTTAAAAATCTGCCCATAGATCCTGTGAAGATTTTGTTCTTGAATAGGTGGCTTCATTTTTTCCATGACTTCTCTCTCAAAACTTTTTTTTTCATTTTAACTAAATTTAGAGAGGTAAAGAAATTTGACCAAAGTCAGAAATAAAGTACTTGCGAGAGCCCAACTTAGAAAGCAGGAACCCTGTTATAGAGTATGTGCTCTCTGATGTTATGCTATATTGCTAATCATGGTTACCTGGACCAACACAAGTGAAAAGAATAATAAAATGGGAAAAATTCAACTTATTATTGTCCAAATGTTGTATCGCTTTAAAAATTTAGATATTCTTTTAAAATGCCTTCATATGATGATTTGCTGGAATACAGTACTGAAACTAATTTTACTAAAGGAAAAAAAACTGAATAAAATTATAGATGCTTTTATACTCAACAGCATTCAACATCTAATGATCATTACCCAAAGTCTAATGATCATTACCCAAGCAGAAATATTCTACAAGAGTGTCTTCTTGAATAATTTCACTCCCTTTAATAATTAAATTTTTTTAACAAAACTTACAAATTGTGCCATCTATCATAATGTCACATTTGCAGTGGAACCAGTTTTGAAGTAGAAGTTTTTTTATCCAGTCTCTAACATTTATTAGTTTTGTACAATCAGACACACTATACGATCTTTGTCTATTTTATCCATATTGTGTGGGGACAATGAAAATGTCACTGTAATCTTTTGTACATTTTTAAAGATCAGTATCTAATTAAAATAAACATAAAAGCATTGGTAAGGATGTTGAACTTTAGGTATTATTATTATGATACAGATGACTGTTGGAATATGTAGTTAGAAAGTTTGTTCACATATATGTGTGAGGCAGCTGGTGAGAACTAAGGGTGTCATTTAGACCAATAAATAGAAGAAAGCTAATAGGCTATATAGAAATTCAACCCATGTCTTAAGCCTCATTAACTTTGTGCTTTCATAAGCACACTGTTACTCATTTAAACTACCTTTAATGAGTCTGGTCTTCAGCTGGGCATTGGGGATATAAAGATGAGTGGACCATGGTTTCTGCCCTCGAGGAGCCCACTTGTCTAGCAAGGAAAGACAGACGAGTAAATTAATATTTTAACATACTTGATAATAAACCAATGCTAAAATAGACATTTATAAAACTGCTAAGAATACACACACAAAAGTACTGCCAAGAATAATTAGAGAAGTATGACACTGTCATCTTGTGAGTAAATTTGTTGAACCTGAGGTTTATTTAACACTTAGGTGCACTGAAAACCCACAGTTAAATAATAGGCAATCTAATTCCTCTTTTGGAAATTTCAAAGGTATTTTATTTTTTTACTTCAACAATAAACATTTGTTATTTCACAGTTTCTCTTGGTCATCAATGGCTTAATTGAGTATCTCTATGTTAGAATTCCTTGTACATTTCCATCTTAGCAATGACTTTGGTCATTTCAAAGTTTGAATGTATTTTCAGGGTCATCTTTCAAATTGGCTCATTCACATGACTGTGTATAGGAGGTTTCTGTTTCTTGCTAGTCTTAGGAAATCTTAGTTCCATGTCCGGTGGGCTTCCTCCATGAGTATCACCATGACATGAGAGCTGACTTCCCCAGAGTGAACAAACCGAAAGCGCGGCAAAGAGGAAACTGCACTGCCTTGTACCACCTTATCTCTGCAGTTACACACTCTCACTTCGGCTCAAAGGTGAAATCTTTAAAGACTCATAATTTAATGGAAACTTTAGTAACAAAATTTAATGTGTGCATTGCGTCATGCAATTCTCATTAATTAAATCTTTCAAATTGTGTTAGATGACTTATTCCCAAATAAATTATCTATAGATCTGGCAATTCCAGCTTGCTACTTTAAAAGTAATTATGGTTTTTGTTCTCAATCATCTTGAAAATGAACTATTTTGCCAATTTATTTGCATACATACAGAAAAGCAATGATTAGTCAGAGGGGGTTTTTTGTTTAAATAGTGAACTCCAATGATCGATTATCAGTTCTCCAAAAGAAAGAGAGGTCTTCTGGAAAGGTGAAAATCTAATTCAGTGCACACAGGTTGATTTATGCTTTTTCAAGAATTCCTTGGTTGTTTAAATTCAGGTACACAGGAAGTAACAGAATTCTACCAGAATTTCTTTTATCCTTTTGACTTAGTAGTTTTACTAATAAAAAATGATCAATGATCTAGAAATTTCTTTTTTTCCCCCCAAGCCATAAATGAGACAAATGATAAGGCCCAGTTTATGCCTTGGGATATGAGAGGTGAATGACGCCCTGAGGTTTTGTTCTTCCTGAAATTACTACTGAAGGATTTGGAGGATAGATGATTTTATTATTTAATCAATCGTTGAGTAAGTTTTGGGGAATGTACCTGTAGAGTGAAATGTATGTAAGTGGAAATTACTCATTTCCTATACTGTGTTGTTTGGTGTTATTAATTTGAGTATTTGAAAAGAAAGCTCTTTGAAGAAATGGAATGCATATTATTGATAAGAATATGCAGGACTCTTAACTTGTATTCACATCTCTGTAATTATATATCATTCAACTCAGATACTCAGCAGGTGAAAACTACCCATCAAGAATCAAGGAAGTTCTGTTAGGAATTTCAGTGTACCTCGAGGTCAATAAGGCCATAAATCCATGTCACTTTTTCTAGAAGTGAAATTTTAACAGTAGCCAGTATCCCTCAGACACATGATTCCTACCACTTTAAGAGATGTAAAAACTTTCCAGTTTTAAGTATATGATCAGAATCCTGATCATGAGAGCTAAGAAGTATACTAATCAGAACACACAGGCTGGCATTGCAGGGTTCATGAAGCATTTCTTCTTACCAGCAAATGTGATGGTCACGACCTCTGGTGTTATTTTCTTTATGCAAGTATTTGAATTACAGCAATATTTTCACAACTTTTCATATATTACAGACACATTCTATAGACTACATATTTAGAAACATTTTACTTATATTCCTTCTATAAGCTTAAAACCTAAAATCACTGACACCATATCCCACCGTGCTGAAGACTTATGTACATTGCACAATATTGGATCCTGGGGGCTCTTGGCCCCAGCTTCAGCACTTTGGTTTGTTATTGAAAACCAAAAACAAAATCATGAATACGTATTCCTTCCTCTATGTATCAGACCTTTTTCAAAACAATGCATTAGCTACCATGACTTTTTCTGTATAAAAATGTCAAGGTTTGCCCTATGTTGTACTTTAAGGTCTAAAGAGTTTTCCTTTGTGACTCTCAAGTGCTTACAGCCGGGGGCAGTAGAGCTTTGTCCAGCCTGCCCCTCTGGTGAGTACTGAAGGCAGGGATCACACTGCCCCAGTGTTTGCCCCCTGATGCAGATCATTAGACTGAGCAGCTGCTCAAGTCCTTAACAGTCACTTAAGCAGCAGGTTGGAAATGCTGTGCTGCTATGAACCAAAGTTGGGGCTGAAAGCTAGGGATAGAGAGTGCTCGGCTATCAGTACCTAGAGCAAATATTTTATCAAACTTGGGAACATTCTTTTTAAACCTTTCTTTTTTAAATTTATGGTAAGTATGGTAGGCAGAATATGTTTTGCCGCAAGTTTTGCCCCAAAATGCTCTTTTTTTTTTTTTTTTTTACTGGCAGTTTATTTTATATTAAAAGTTCATGGGAAAAGAGAGTCAATTCTAAAATTGATCTAAACACATTCATCCTTATATGTACTGAAAAAAGTCATGCACATCTGAGAACATGCTTTTTATACGGTTTAATCTCAGTTACTAGTGGATTGTTCTTCAGTCCTGGAAATATCCTCCCATTTTTTACAAAGCAAAGAAGAAAGAACTAAGCCAGTAGACCAGATGCAGCTTAAAACCTACAAATTATTCCAGGACTTGAGCTTCTTTAAGGCTCTATTTTAAAATTCAGTGCTTTTTATATTTGTTTCAACAGGAAGGTTAGAGGATTGAAAGTACTTAATTGATGGAAGCAGGAGCTGTTACTCCCCCACCTCCTCTACTCAGCAAAAGTAAAAAATAAAGAAAACCCATTCAATTCCTAGCCAGATCTTTAAAATGTTAACATAAAATAGGAAGACATTATTCCTAAGCGAGAAGCAAAACCTTTGTATCAATATGTCTCCACCCTTTCCTACTTTAATATGTATATGTGTTTTTAATTCACATTGCTGTGGAATCACCTTCAAATGTAATTTCACAAACACTACAAGAAAAATGAAAAACCACCTGGGATGGGATGTCAGTATCTCCCTCATTCAAATAACGGGTTCTTTAGTAGCTTCTTGTATCTAATTGGAAATTATACTGAAGGTTGAGTACTTTTCATGATTCCAGACATAGCCAACTAAATCTAAAACAGTGATTACTAAATGACATAGTTAATTTAATAATTGCACTTGTTATTCTAATGCAGCTATCAGAATTGGGTATATGATTGTCTCTTAGGTCAGCTAATAAAGGAAAGATTAGGCATTCATGCATTTCCCCAAAGATGATGCTGTACCCCACATAGTTAGTTGTCAGTGCGGTGATGATGGCCACACCTGGCAGCGTCCACTGTGAATCTCCTGTGAGCAAGGGCTGTGGCTCACCCTCGCAGAGCTGCTCTGTGCAGCTACAGCGGCAGCAGAGGGAGCCGAGACGCTCTCCATGCAGGAGGCTGGGGATCTCTCAGCGTCGCTGCTGCATTCTGAAAAGCAGTGGACTCTGTGATGTGTGAAGTTCCTAGGACGCACTGAGCCAGGCTGCTCTTCACCCTCAATTGTTGATGAGCCTGGATGCTCCGGAGAGATCTCATTTTTCTTTCTTAGAGAAAGGGATGAGAAATGAGCTGCCCAAGGAATTTGGCAATGGGAAGAGTGAAAGGCAGTTTTGTGCCAGCAGCTAAGTTGTAAAATTGCTTTGGAGGCTACCCAGGGAGCACGAAAGAATTGACAAGAAAAGAACAGACACCGTTGCAGACCAAAGGCATGCCTGATTGCACATGAGTCCGGTCCCTGGGACGCAGCCTGTGCTCCTGCTCTAACTCTTTGTGGCTGAATAAAGGAAAGGAGACTAGAAACAAAATTGCAAGTGGTATTTCTGAAAGGAAAACACATACACCCCAACAGGAGAAGAGGAACAACCCAGCTGGCTGTACATTTTTTTTTTAAAGGAGAATCCCTCAGGTATGTTCTCTAGCCCCACTGCATGCGCTACCTCATCTGCATGTGATTTTGCTTTTGTCTTTTCTTGTTGATTCTTTTTGTTTGCACTTTCAACTACAATTATGGAATTTTTCTTAGAGTAGTAGATGCTTTTGTAAAAGCTCAGCTGTCCTGTGTTTATAATATGACTGTATTGAGGATCACCACGGTTTCCTCAGTCATTTCCTTTATTTTAAATGCAGAATGACAAATGCTTGCTTAGTTCCCAGTCAACTTTCAAGGGAATATCTGCATAGGAATAAAAAGGGCTGGGATCAAAGGCTGAGATATTCCCCAATCTCTTGAGTTTTCCAGGGAAAATTAGAGCCAAACAGAGAAGAAAAGTTGATGGCTTCTAGAAAAGGGTTAAAAGCCAGGATGTCATAGACTAGTGTTATGTGACCCAGGTGTTTTTCCAGCTGAACATCAGTCTGGAGCAAATTGAGCTTTACAGTGGTTCTGCGTTTCTAGCTCTTGATCAGCCCTTCAGGATGAAGATCCTGCAGATTTACTTTCAGGAGATGAATTGCTTAAATTATGTGCGTGGTTCTGTTTTACAAGTGTTCTATGGGGCTGAAGGAGGAAGTCTAAAAAAATCCTTTTAATCCAGCAGCATGAGTAAACCCAAACTTCTGCAATTACATCATCAATATACTTGTATAATAAAGAGAAAGACAGATATGGTAACAATAGTAATGTTGGCTGCCTTTACTACCTTGGCTGAGATGACAAAGCTTAAAGTTAATATTCCTTATTAGGCTTTTAAAGAGAAAAATGAAAGAAGTGGGTGGGTAACCCACATAAAAATGAGTTCTTTAAAAAAAAAACTCTGCATTTTATTAAAAATTAAGAATATTATATGATTTCATAATTAATAATCAATGTAATGGTTTTTTTAAAAGATAATCTTGCCATCTTTTACTCTTTAGTACTTTATTCTCATTAAAGTGGATTAAATTGATAATAAATTATATGTTCAAGTATTTAAGTTAAATGAACTTTTCTAAAGAGGAGAAATAAGAATATAAAAGTTTGTTACATATATATATATATATATATATATATATATATAAATACTTTATAGATTTTAGTGCTTTTTAACAAAAAGATTTAATACTAAAACTCTAGGATCCTGACTGTTAATTATTGTTGGTCCTACTTTTTTATGATTTAAAAGTCCACATGGAATAGAGATAAATGGGATTTAAATAATCATATGTTTACTATAAAGTAAATTACCACCTTGCTCTTTTAAAACTAAAATCTGAGTTTTGCCAAATGGTAGCGATCTGGAGCATTGAGTTAGGCTATACAATGAGATAATCAGTTGTTCCAAAATTTTACACATTAGAATAATAATAATAACAATGTCAAAATATGGTAGGTCATTACAGGAAACTTTTAGACCATAATAATGATAGAAGATAGACAGATTGTAAATTTGCATTTATTAGTAGAAAGTGAAAAACATTGTATTTTTCTTACTTCTATGTTGACATCTTGTATGGGAAAGGTTATAATAACTGTAAATGAAATACTACAGCAATAATGCAACAATAATTTCATAGACTCCCATAAAGGATTATTTTTGAAACTAAGAAACTGATGTAAGATAATCTAAAAGAATATTTGAAACTCTCATTTACAAATGAGAGTTGTTTTTTTTTAAACTACAAAAGTTTATCTTTCCAAACTATTATAACATTTTGTTGAGAAAGTAATTTCAGTAGAATTGTGGACTTGAACATGAGGGTGGATAAATAGAGGTTTATTTCCTAAGCATTCAATTATTTGGTTTTAGGATTTCATCATATAGATTTGGTAACTTTTCTATAGATCATCATAACTATGTGCTTGGTAAATCAATGCCCAGGTGAAATAGGAAGTAAACACGTTAGATAAGCCTAGAGAAGTCACTTTTCATGTGCTTATTATTAACAATGTAGACTATTTTCCTTTCTAGACTGTACAATAGCTTATATCACTGCTAGTCTTTAAATATCAAGCAATGAAGTATGTGAAGCACAGAACTAGCTGCTTAATAGTTCATAGATCATTGCAGAAGGATGAAAGTGCAATAATTCTTCTTTCAAAGAAAAATTACACGAAGTATGTGTGTGTGTGTGTGTGTGGTGGTGGTAGTGGAGTCAGAGAACGTACTTTGATGTCTTCATCATTTAGGGCAAACCTGTGTCTTTGAATATCAGCACACTTTTGGTACGATAATATCTTTTCTCCCATGAGATGCTTTGAGCACTTTCATTTCAGTTGACCTTCTCAGCTAATGCAACGCATATACCCTATCATGAGCTCTTTGAGGCATTATGCCACATGTATCTTGACTTCTGATTTTAACACCATTCACTTATGTTACTCATTCTTTCTATCCCTTATTATTTTTTTTACTACATAAGGACTTTCTCCAGAATTTTTGAAGATATTGAAATCACCTTGCCACCTACTTTTCAGTGAGAAATTTTAGGAATTTCAAATGCATACTAAATTTGTTTCTGAAATATACAAAAAAAAAAAAATAAAGCTACCATCTAACTGTATTATAACTTATACCTAATAGGAACTTACTTGGTTTTTTAGGATAACAAGATTCAAAACTGTAATCGTAAATTTAAAGAATTACATTTGCATCTTTTTGTTGTTGTTATAAATTACTTCTGGATATTAAGTTGTCTGTATTTGATATGCAAGGCTGCAGTTCCTTTCTAACTTAAAAAAAGATAAAGGATTTATTAATAGCTCTCTCAGCCTGCAGCTTTGAGCATGCAGAAGACTGAGCACCTAGTTTTGTAATCTCCGCAGAGATAATGGATGCTACAGCAGTGTTCACTTCACTTGTGGCCTTTTAAGAAACAGTTAGGAAGAAAGGAGTAAGTATTCTAACCTCCAGAGCATGAGTCCCGCAGAGGAAAATGGACATGAAGACACACCGAGTCAAAGCTCCTTCACTTGAAAATCTGGTTCTGATCCAAGAGATATATGTGTTTACTATCTCTTGTATGCCCTAGTTATATTGTACATTTTAGTCTTAGCATACAGAATTTGTTATACTTTTGATACAGGAATTTATATTGCTCTTCCTACAGAGATAGGAAAATATTTTGTAGGAATAAATGTTGGATAGGAATATAAATTCAATGTTATAAATCATACTCATGGTTTTCAAAGTATGTTTAAAGAATAATTGTAAGAGGTAGGCTTCCCTTCAAATGTTTTCCTTTCTCCCTTAGGCTTTTGCTATCCCGCCTTCAGCCTTTCTCTACTCCCAACAGTAAGTCTTCATTGGCCCATGTCTTGTCTTTAGGATAAAATATACTTTGATTCTGAGCATTCTGGCTCTTGAGAATCTGGGTGCAATATGTCTTTTTTATTATTTATCTATTTTTATGTTGTGCTGAGGATCGAACCTAGAGTCTTACACGTGCTAGGCAAGCATTCTACCGTTGAGCTACAACCCCGGCCCTGCAATGTCTTTTTGGTAGAGAAAAAATGTTTTTCACAGAAATATTTTGCTTCATGTGTTTTATAACTAGAAATAACATACTCTAGAAATAGCTTTTCTAGGCATATAAACCTAAAACTTTCAATTAAAAAAGAGAAAGCAAAAGAATAACTGATGGAAAGGGTCACCTTTCCTATTTCACAGGGGAAGAATGGAAGACTTAGGTTTAATCACTGAGGCATGTTCCTGGGTAGGATGCTGTTGATCCCAGAAAAACTGGAAGTATGAATATGCTTTGAATCATAAATTGTTAAGTGTAATGTGACTGAAAAATTAGAAAAGATTGCTTTATCAATGAGAAATCTTAAGTAAAATTTGGGAGTGACTTAAATCTAGAGAATGAAAACACACAGTCCAAGAGGCCAGTGCTTTTGCTCTCTATTTGAAAACACCAACATGTATAAAATTCTGGCTCAGTATCCATATTTCTAGGTAAACTCGGGCTGTTGCTTTCCCTAGAAGCCTTGGTTTTCTCATCTGTAAGTTTATCTAGATGCTTATGCAGATAGACCCTTTCTAGTTCTTTGATTCAAGGATTTTATAAAATCTACATGATGCAGACCCTGTAGGATGGACTTTATTTGAAATGTAGCTACAAAATTATTTGGCTCGATTAGCTTCTCCTGAGAGGCTAGAAGGGTGTAAATAGCACTTGCTTTCCTGATAAATGGAAGAAATAGTATTCACTCTTTTAGATAATTTGTTTTCCTTCATACAACTACACAGAAATATTGGCTTAATCATATTCCATGTAACAACATACCATCATCCCTTAGTTTCTAAGTGGGGGTTGTTTCAGAATACCCCCCACCCCACCCCTCACGCAGACACCAGAAATACACAGATCCTCAGTTTCCTTATTTAAAATGGTGTATTTTATATAGCCTAAGCACATGCTCCTGTATACTTCAAATTATATCTGGGTTACTAATAATAACTAATGCCTTAAAAATGCTACACAGATAGCTGCTATACTAGATTGTTTAGGGAATAATGACAAGGAAAATTTGTACACATTCGCTACAGGAAAATTTTTAAAAGATAGTTTGATATACAGTTGGTTGAATCTATGGAAGCAGGACCTGTTGATATCGAGGGCCAACTATATTTTGTAGAAGGCCCTTTATCTGGTGAGTCATAAAATATTTGCCACAGTTTTGATAGATGTTGAAATGCTGCTGTTTGGCTAACAAGAAACAAATGGTGTTAGGGTACTTAGCTGCTCCCAATTTTAGAGCCATGCATATAGCAGTGTTTTTAAAATTAAAGTGTATTCACATACTGTACTTAGTCATTACACTAATTTCCTCTCTCTTCCTCCAGCTTTCTTCCTCTCTGGGTATTCACACTCAATAAGAACACGCTAGAAAAGAGAGGGAGCCACAACGTTATTGGAGAATAATTGCAGACCATAGTTTTAAAACTAATAAATGATAAGAAGCAGAATGCTTAGTAAATAAATACAGAAATTACAAGAGATGCATAAATTCACTGCTGTCTTGCTCCGTTTAGCTTTGGATCCTACTCGAGCATTCCCTGTTTCTATCTGCTGTCTTGGTGACCTGAATTTTGTCAGCAACTACCTCTTTGGAGGGCTTTCTACTAATTTGTCTCATCAAGTCAAAAGATTCGGCTCCAGCAGTTTCCCTGCAAACAGCCCCTTTTTCTGATTCTCTTAGTCTCTAACCTCAAGGCATCTTCACTGTCCTGTTCTTCCTCATGGCTTGTGTCCAGTTACTCACCAACTCTTAGCTTCTCTTTTATATATCATCTTCAGCCATGCCTTCCCATCTCTTCCTATTGTCACCACAATAGTTGACTTTTGTATCACATTTTGCCTAGAATACTGCTTGAAATTCCCAAACACTGTACTTGTTATGAACTTCTCTGAGCATGTTACTGCCAGACCCATTGTCCTAAAAAATGTCATGACACATGCTCTGAAACTTTCAAGAACAGCATATTATGTATAGAGCCTAAATTCCCGTGTGCAGCAAGAAACACCTTTTACAAGCAAATCCCAGACTGTCTTTTCAGCTTTACAGATTTTTATTTCCCTGTAGTTCTTTATCCAATCTCTGCCCCAGTTACCCAGATTACTTGTTGTTATGGTTTGGATGTGAGATGACCCCCAAAAACTCACATGTGAGACAATACAAGAAGGTTGAGAGGAGAAATGATTGGGTCCTACGATTCTTTAATCAATCCCCTGATAGGGATTAACTGAGTGGTAACTGAAGTGGTAGGGTGTGGCTAGAGGAAGTGGGAATTAGGCCATGGCTTTGGTGTATATATTTGTATCCGGAAAGCAGAGTCTCTCTCTCTCTGCTTCTTGATCACCATGATGTGAGCTGTTCCCTCTGCCATATAGTCCGATATTCATCCTTACCTTGAGCCCCGAGAAATGGAGCCTGCTGCCTGTGAACTAAGATCTCTGAAACCGTGAGCCCTCAAATAAACTTTTCCTCCTTATAGTTGTTTTGGTCAGATCCTTTAGTGACAGCAGCGAAAAAGCTGACTAAACACTTATAGACTCCAAATATTCACTTTATACAATTCCAAAGTACTAAATGGATTTCCTAATACATTGTATACTTTCTCATGAAATTTCTCTCATGGTATTGACCTTCACTTTAAATCTTTATTGTTGCATGCTACTTTTAAAAACTAGCTAAACTTGAAACCACTTCAGTACAGTGTCTGTGTAAACTTCCTCATGTTTTAAAATTTTTACATCTGAATTCTCAACCAGAAAAATAATGACACTATATAGATCATTGCCTCACAGGATTTTCATGAGAATTAAGAAATATCATGGGGTGAGTGTTCAATGAATATCAGCTAGAATTAACTGTAGTTATATTTGTATTTCTAAGTTTTGACATGTAAAAGGGGGTTACTCAGTAAATATGTGTTGGATTTTATATTGGATTTTCATTCTGTACTATTACCTATAATTAGAGGAAAAGAGTGGTTAGGGAAGGAGAGAGTCTGGTATATGAAGTAGAAAATAACAAGAAGAAGAAAAAATCATTAAATTCAGAGGGAAAACTTAACCCTTTACTATGTCCCGAAATAGTAATGCTCTCAGACCCTACATTTAGGACACATTGAAATAGCTTTTAACAGCCTGTTTTTTGATGAAATCAAGTGCCCTGAGATCCCGGTATAAGCTTATGTGTGCTTCTTTCCACAGTATTATGGCAGCAAATCTTAATGATTTCATATATTACAGCTGATGTGGGCTTCATTAAGAATCTACCACTGACAAATGCTCCTGAGAACAGAGAGAATTGGAGTTGACCAGCAGCCTTGATTTATTCTCCCTGTTCAGAGCTCCTGATCTCAGGAGACACTGCGCAACTATGGTGAATGCCCATTCAGCTCATGAACACAACCATTGAAAGGCAGAATAGGTAGAGCTACAAGAGAATTGGAAATCGACATTTAAAAATAAGAGAGCTGTGTACCTCTATGTTATCTAGATGGGAAATATGTCACAGTAGAGGTCCATGTCAACTTCTCTCTTCTTGGTCTAAGTGCAATATATTTCTCTTTTTTCTCAGTTTGGTAGTAGTAACAGTGTAGTAACAATGTTTACCTAAATGATTCCATGTTCCATATCCTTCCTCACTTCCTCTGATCTAAATCTTTCCATTTTGACTTTAGCTGATAATCGAAATTGTAGTCTAACTTTCTCCTATTTTATTCACTCCTACAGTACATTCAACATGCTCCCATCACTGGTCTCTACCACCAGAGCTCCTATTCTATGGCATCCAGCTCCCAAATGGATTCACCAATATCCATAGTTACAGAAAGAAATCCAGGGAGCATCCAGTGATCTTTTAGTTTTCTGGAAGGAATTCTTGGAGCATCTGTTTATTTCAAAATGAAAGGCAATGTACCTGATTATACATAGGTGGATTCACCTTTGAGATTTCACACTGGAGGGACATTTGTCAAAAAATGGTGAAGCAGGAGTCTAAGGAAAATAAGCATTGAATTCCTTCTGATAAGCCTTGGTGAATTTCTTTTACAGTTGGTTCTAGTTGTCTGTAGTTCAGGCCATGTATGTAAGATATTATTTGCCGATTTCTGTGTACATGATATAAAATATCTTTCTATGAGAATGAAGAAAATATTTCTTAAAATGAAGAAAATTTGAAAAGCTACAAGGTGTGACACAAATTCCAAATTTCAAATTGAGTTAGAATTTTAAAATACCAGATATGGCTTTTAAAAATTATAGAACTCTAAGAAAGTCTTTGTCAAAGTCATTACGATCCTGGATGTCTGTTTTTTAGTTGCTTTTCAATTAATGTATAGGTTGTCTCATTTTCCATTGTGAACAGAGTCTCTTGGTTCAGTTATCTAAGACTCATAAAAGAGAGACGATTTACTGTAATATTTAATACCAAATGAAAATGGACCAAAAATCAATGCCTGTTCACATTCTAATGCAAAGAAATTTGCTACTATATGCCTCTGAAAATTAGTGCTAAAGACAACTAATTTGAAATCTAATAGACATCGTGGACTCCTGTTTTTCAGGAATTCAAAT
Organism: Marmota marmota marmota; assembly: GCF_001458135.2. Taxonomy (NCBI): domain Eukaryota; kingdom Metazoa; phylum Chordata; class Mammalia; order Rodentia; family Sciuridae; genus Marmota; species Marmota marmota. Next base: position 26,096,120 of record NW_026000229.1, on the reverse strand, counting down.
ACTAGTGAACATTTAACTACTTAGTTTTAGAAGAAAGATAAATGCACTGGATAGTTGTACATGAGGATAGATTACATTAAGACTTGCCATCTTTTGTCTACAATATTGTACAATAATGACATATTCATTATGATATCATGAATACTTTTCAATACTTCCCATTAACGCTTTCTATATTATAAAGTTATGTTTATCATGATTAGTTTTCAATTTAACACTTCTGATTATTTGTAATTCATAAGCAAGTATTTTGGATAAGTAGGCATTTTCTATTCAGTTAAAGAGTAAATGCTAATGATAAAAAATGGTGAGTGAATAATTATAAGTCTATTTTATTTTTTTTTCTTTTTTTTAAATTTTTTATTGTTGGTTGTTCAAAACATTACAAATTTCTTGACATATCATATTCCACACTTTGATTCAAGTGGGTTATGAACTCCCACCTTCACCCCATACACAGATTGCAGAATCACATCAGTTACACATCCATTGATTTACATATTGCCATACTAGTGTCTGTTGTGCTCCGATAAGTCTATTTTATTTAGTTTGGGAAGTAGTAGAAATTATCCTTTGGAAGGTAAGTTAATTCCTGCATGTATTGATTATCAGCCTTGAGGTAAATATTCTGTCCTACTATCACCTGGATCCAAATATCCTTAAAAAGGAATAAGAAAAAGAATAAAATTATTCAAAATTCATTAATTTTCTCAGAAAAGTAACTCAAAGGCAGCATCCTACTGAAGGAAAACTATAGCTGAAAGATAGTGCATTTTTCATATTCCTGAGTTCTAACAGGTTTATCCTAACTGCATTTTGCTGAAGTTAGTACTGAAATGAGTCTGTGGCTCCTAAGGACTCAGCAGTTGGCCATGGAAGAAGGTGGGCAAGAGTGTCACAGACATCAGGAGAAAGTCCAGCTTGGATCAGAAACATGACCACAAAGTTCAAACTGTAGCTTACCAGGATTAACTGTTTACATTTTCTGTCCTTGCTGTATGCCTTAGGCTATCTAAGGGACATCTCTCTACCTTTTTGATTGAGAAATGTATCTCCAGCCCCTTGAGCTGCAGCTTCTGTCTTGATTAGACTATTTATAAAACATTGGGAGACTAGTGGGTTCCTTCTGTGTTAATTACAGAGCCATGAGCAACTTTTGCAGACAAAATGAAGTTCAATTTCAGACCAGATGTATCTGTGTGGCTTTAATGTATAGTCAACTATGCAGAGACCCAAAGGTGTGACTTTCCTAGCACTTCTTCCTCAGTGTGGTCTGAATTTCTCCGACCTTTCCATGTCTTCTTCTTTACTCTGCACTAGATTGTGAGATTCTAGAAAGCACAGTCTTGTGGTATTGTTCCTTTTATTGTGAAACTTGTAGAAAGTTTACATGTATTAGCTATGAGGATGGGTGATTGAAATAAAATGTTTCTAAGGGGATACAATATAGAAAATTTCCTGTGTTTGACATTAATAAGAAAAATAGTTCTTAGGAAAGTTTTTTTTAATATATATTTTAAATAAGAAGGGGTAGCCTCTATTATAATTTTTGGGCAGAGAGAATATTCCAGTCAGAGGAAATGTTTGTGGGGCTGAAATTGTATGTGGAACACTGGAGATCATTTTTGTCAGTATGTAAGAACCTTTGGGCACTTTTTAAGGCTCTACAGAAGGAGTGTGGAGATGAATAAAAGGAAACCTACCTTCAAAAATTCTTAGATCTGTTGTGGAAGGGAAGCATGAACATGGAAGTACTGAATTATAAGATTCCATGTTGCAATAGTTAGGTCCAGTGAGGAGGAAATGAAAATACCTTCTATCCCAGCAGATCAGTAAAGAGATGTCTCAGATTAGAATAAAGAATATATGGTTATATTAGAATAAAGAATATAAGGAGTTAGGGCTATTAGTAGGTCTAAAGTTCATGGAGCAGACATCAATGAGCCACCTGTTCATGGAGAGAAAATAGAATTATTTATTGAAATTGTTTCTTTAAATAACTCTGTTTGTCTTGATATTTCGAAGGGCAGGAGCTGTTGCTGTTCTGCATACCATGTATCCCTCAATTCTACGATAGTTTACAATACATAGATGATACCCAATAAATATTTGAATGAATAAAGTGAGCTTTTGAATTCAAATTCAGGTTTTAGATCTTTTGAATCTACCTTTGTCATCACTAGTAACCTACTGTGCATTAACCACCATGCAGGTACTGGGGTTATAAAGGATTATCTTTTAAATGGGGTATTCACAGACTTATGGGGAGAGGAAGACAATGATGCCATATATGGTCTGAGGAAAATATTACCAGGCAAAGTGAGCTGTTTCTGTAATGTAACATACATTTAATATTTTAGAAATCTGTTAAATACCTACTCTCAAATTGTGATCAGGTATTTCTTATCTGAATACTGGCTCAATTTGCATTTACCAATGAAGACAAGGTTCTGCAACCTCAATTACAATCTTGGAAAACTATCAACAAAAATCTGATTAATGAACACTATCTAATTGCTTTTTAAAAATTTAGGCAATCTTTCTTGGTTTCTGCCTGAAACAATAGTGAGGTAGGAAATTCAGGGATAAAAATAGAAAAAAAAATGTACCTCAGTACAAACAGTTCCTGAAACAACACAGCAGGGAAATGGCCTTAAATTTAAACTATCATTATTCATGCTTCACTTATTTTGCCATTAAGTATATAGATTTAGTTTTTAGCAAACATAAGATGTTTTTGTTTGGTTTATTGTGTCATGTAAGACCTATTCTTTTGTTTTACTATTAGATACAAAAGCAGCCAAATACACACCAAAGGGAGGGTTATTTCTTATTTTTTGTTTGGGTGTTTCCTAATTTATACACTATATGGGTTTCCAAAATATGTGCAAGTTATTATCAATGTTAAATTCCCTAGAAAACTGACTTTTTGTTTTTCGGGAAAATTGTGCTAAACATGTCTGTAAATGAGTACCCAGGTCATGATTTACTTGTTTTTTAAAGTATGAAGTTGCTTGTATTAATCTGGACTTTAAAAAAAAAAAAAAAGAGCAGGAAGTGTGCCTACTTATCCGGTTAGCTTTAAAAGAGCTGAACCAGGTGCTGACATGTAGCACTACCATAGTGTTGCACCTGAGTTTTGCAAAGATTTCTCATACTGTCACAATAAGGAAATGAGAAGAAAAACTGGCATGAGAAGTCTACTGATGCTCTGTGTCATGTTTCTTTCTGTTTGGCCATTAGCCCTAAGCAGGAAAAAAGAGGCCAGGGTAACTTGATTGGGGAAGAACTAGTAATTGAAATTCAGGCCAGCTTATCTGACAGGTCAACAGGTCATGATAACTGTATCTCTGCTGAACCACACATAGACTTGCCTTCTGTTCCAGGCTAAAGTTTGTTTCCTCTCTACAATAAGAATGAATTTTGTAGATTGTTGTCATAATTAAAAGATAAACATTTTAAATGTTTAGGATGTACCTGAAACAGAGCAAGGAAATATAACAGGGCAACTATCACTATTCTTCATTACTCTTTAAACTATGTATGCTACTTATGATATGTTGTAAAAATAAAATATATTGTGTAGATGTGGTGTCACATAACCTTGAAACCCCAAACAGGGCATATTCAAGAACAAGAATAAAAACACTGTGGGGCTGGGGATGTGGCTCAAGGTAGTGCGCTCGCCTGGCATGCGCGGGGCATTGGGTTCGATCCTCAACACCACATAAAAAAAAGTATATATATATATATAAAACACTGTGAACTGGTATCTGTGCCTGTTCCCTTCGTTTGAAGGCTATTCCTAGAGGTTGACTCAGAGGAATGAGCACCTTCATCCTAGAGGCATTACATCTGGCATTTATTCCATCAACCCTGGGTGATTCTCAAACCCACTTGCTTCTTTCTTCCAAGATTCTGGCTGGTTTCTTTTCCTGGGGAAATTTACATGAAAATGGGTATTGAAATAAAATAATGTCCCCTCTAGTTGCAGATGATCTCAAGGCCACAACTCATTATACTTTCAATTCTAGATACATATATACCTATGGCTAGTGTCTCTGTTGATCTAGATGGCCTACTTGATGGGGTGAGCAGATTATGATCCCTAAAACATCTGAGACTTTAGAAATTCTTACCATTCTTGTCCATTTATACTCAAATGGGGGAAGGGGTACTAGAGAGTTTCCTCAATGGCTTATCTGGGTGTCAAATGGATCAATCCTTGTCCTAATTGTGCAATTTTAGTCCTCCATTCTCCTAATTATCCGAGTCAATTCCTCCTGCCATAAGTTTATAGTCACCTAGTGACAACCACATCTTAAGATGGTGTATATTTTCCTCATGTCTCCTGAAAGACACAGTCGTCTTCTGGGATCCAGGCCCTCTATAATCACAGAAAACAAAGTTGTGGTTCCTAAATCTATGTATTCTATCTTGTGGGTATCTGATATTCACAGATTTAGAGTATATACTGCATTCTGAATTATGGGACTCATAATCAAGGTATCATTAATAAGTTAGTACTTCAAATATGCTTGCAAAGGCTACTTCTTCACAGGCTGGAGTCTTCTGGGCTTTGATGTGACAGAACTAGTGAAGCCTGTGGTCATGAACTCAATGCTGCACCTCTACTAATGTTCAGCAGAACCCTATCTCTAAAGTAAAATGTTGTGGATGGGAAACAAATTCTCTTCTGGAATTGTGTTGATTTCAGTTTAAACAAGGCATTCTAATTTTCAGAATTGAAGAAGTACAGTGAAATCAATTGCTACCAAAAGTCTTCTTGGAAAGTATTGTATCAATTATTCAGCATTGATCCCATTTGCTGGCAGCTTGTATATTTGGCAGCATTGCTACCTAAATCAGCCTTATAAATCTTATTAGGGAGGCTGTCCTCAAATTCCTGATCATTCATCCATTATTTCTTTCACTACTATAAATAAAACAATATCTGTGGATATAGGGACAAATTCTCCCCTATTTAGATTTATATAGCTCCTATTTGATCAAATAGTAAAAAGAATCTAGTGCATAAATACTCTCTCAGTTCCCACTTGTTGATGAGATCCTACACTTTCTTCAAGATGTTGTCTCTTTCCTCTCTTAATAGACTCTGTGATTCATCAATAGGATTATGCTATGACTTTGTCCTAGCTATTAGTCTGGAGGTCCAGGTAACAGATTTCCTTTCAAATAAGAGATCTTTCTAAGGTCTTCAAACAAGGATGGTTTTCTAGCCTCTATAAAGGAGGAGAAGATCACTTTTGTCTCAGAGGATTCAGAGAAATATAGAGATTCCAGAGTTCCAAATTAATTAACCCAGATGTCTCATTCAATGATGCACAGTCTTATTTTTCCCATTTAGGGACCAACCTCAGCATAGCCAACCTGTATGAATTGAGAATTAATCCTTCTCTGGAGTTAAATCCCAGGCTCAGCTTTTCCTGTACCTACTATAAGAAGTGATAGTCCATTTATATGGTGACACGGTAGTCTGTCATCTTTACATTTACCCCTAATTAATGATTAGTTACTCTTAGCCTTTCATTATCTTTCTCGAGTGCACTGAGAGACTTTAGCAGCCATTATTCTATTTCACAGTTCCCATCACTCCTTCTCATGAAATTCTCAGATACCTGAGATATGTGTACATTAGTTCATTTCCTTCTCCTGGTATCCCATCCCAGTCTATACCAGTGAAAGTACTAACAATTACATTGTTATAATATGCCACTGACATCAAGTTTTCTACATAGCATCAGTAGTTAGCTCTTTATACAGATAAAGTAGCTCATTTAATGTCATTTTCTCAGTGCTTTCTTGGTACCAACTTTCTTAGGTCAGGTTTCTTGAGAAGCAGACTTTTGGTTAATATATAGAGAAAAAACTGAGGTGCAATGCATTTGCTGTAGAAGTCTCTTCCAATCTTGTAGGAAGCTGGAGTGGTCCCTATGCTAAAGCAAGAGGCCAGGCATTTGAGTCCCCCACATCAATGTGTCATTAGATTGTGGTTTGTCCCAGAGGAGGGAGAATGACCTCTTGATCAAGGACCATTCTCAGAGAGCAACTTAGCTATGAGCCTTTAGTAAACAACACAACCATCTCAGAAGTCAAAGCAATGAGTAACTTAATCTTCAATGGATTATTTGTGTGGCACACCACAACTATGCCACATGATACATTTGCATTCATTCTGAAGGTAGACTTGGATGGGATAATGAAATACAAATATTATGATTGACATTATACTTATTTTAATTCAATTGTGTTCAGAAAGTCTACATCCTCGGAGCGACCCCTTCCTTGACCTTCTTCCTTCAAAGGCACAAACATTTACTCAGAGGATCTCCTCATTATTTTTAAAAAATGTGTTCTGATTTAGAAAATTAGCAGATTGTGGTCCCTGGATATGAAAGACAGTCTCTCTAATTTCTCATAGCCTTCTTCTGGGTCTTTTTCTTTATAGCTATAAATAAGGCCTAGGTGAAGATTCTAGGTAGAACAAGAGGACCAGAAATGCACAGGTACAATCAGAGCTTAAACTTAAAGCAGTGTCATGGAACAGAGAGTTTATCTTTTTTGTGAGAAGGGCTTCAGATAGGTAAACATTGTATATTGTTACCTTTGTGGTAATTATAGATCTAAAAATCTTATATTACTTAATTTCTTTCTATTTTCTTATCTCAATTATCTGAGCACCTAGACTTGACATAGATAAAGCTATTAGCTGCTCTTGTTGTGATTATTTATTCCCAGGTATTCTTTGAGATAAAAGTTGGCTGAATGCCAAGCATGTTTTATACTGAAGATACTTCACATTTATTATTTAGTATTCCATAATTAAAATATTAGAAATTTTTAAAAAACTGAACTGGATATTTAAACTTTTTATTGTGGGTATGTATTACCTATCATTATATGGATCAGGCTGTTTTTCCTGAAAAATTTAAAAGATGTCCATTTGGTATTTTGAAATAATTTTCTGTTGCATTTACTTTAAAAGCACCCAGTGATAAAGGAAAAAGGACAAAATTGCAGCTCTGTTTAGTGACACTAATTTAAATTTTAGTTAGAAATGCCACACCCATTTTGCTTGAGTGCCTTGAAGTATAAGTAATTGACTTTCATCCAAGAATTAGAATCAAATGCAGTTTCATTGTGTGAAGAGAACTGTACCAGGTCTAATAGTCTAAAGGGGAAGGGAGAAAGGGAGGATATAATTATGCAAGCATTTAAGTTTTGGGCTATTGCCATGCTGTACAACATTCATTAAAATTTAAAATTCTCACTTTTACTACAGAACAAGGACACATCTAGAGATTTGCAGTGAGGTAAGAAGAACAACTAGGAAGCCATCACAGTAGTCAATTGTAAAAGTCTGTGGTGAGGGTTAAGTGAATTTGTGTTTTTCAAACATGTATAGTACAACGTGTAGAATATTTTAGAACCTACATAAAATATTTTATTTTTGTGGATTTTGTTTGCTAAAAGAAGATCACAACATTGAATGAACTTTGATGAGGGACTGAATCAAGGTATATCTGGGAATGGAAAGGAGGTGTGGGGAATGAGAGAAATAGTAAAGTTAAGGAACATGAGGTTGAGAAACTGGTTAGATGTGTGGGGCAAAAAAATGAAGGAATCAAGGATAAAACTGGAGTTCCAGTATGTATAGTTATGAGAATGTTGGTTTTGTTAGAGGACAATGTAGCTCATGGATGAAAATAAATTTAAAAATTTGTCTCCACTTATATGAATACCACAATTACTGCAGCTATTAGTAAATTCTGAAATTAAATATTAATACTCCACAGTTGTAATCCCTTAATGATGTTTTAACTATTCTAGATTCTTTCAATTTTTATGTAGAGTTTAGTATTTTTTTTCCAAATCTTGAAATGCAAATATTCTTGTAGTTTGGTTGGGATTATATTAAATCAATAGATTAATTTGTATAGAATCAACATAATGTTAATATTGAATTTTTCAATTTATGAACATATATTATCTTTTCATGTAGCTCATTCTTCTTTAAGTTCTTTCACCATACGTTATAGTTTTCAGTATGGAGATCTTGTACACATTTTGGTAAATTTCTTTCTGAGAATTTTGTTATTTTGATGGTATTATAATTGAATTATTAAAAAAAAACTATGTTTTGTTAGTTTTTGTTACTTGTAGCAAGAAACAGATCTATCTATATTGCACTTATGTTCTGTGAATTTGCTAAATTTATGTTTTATCTCTAATAGCTATTTTGAAAATTCCTTGTGAATTTCTCAGAAATTATGTCAGCTTGAAAGCACTTTAACTTTTTCTTTTCCAATGCTTATGGCTTTTGTTTTATTATCTTAACTCCTTTAACTATCTAAATCTTTCATTTAAATGTTGAAAACAAGTAGTAATAATGAATCCACTAAGCTAGATATCATCCTGGGAGAGACCATTAAGTATCTTACCACTAGTTATCATCTTTGCCTAAGTCTTAGTTGTAGATTTCATCTTGTCCAAAATGGATGTTTTCTTCTATTATGCTAAGAAACTTTTATGACATAAGTAGGTGTTTGAATTTTGTCTATACCTTTTTACTTTACCTGTATGAAGATGATTAGATGTGATTTCCCTTCTGTAATTTTTAAAATATGTTAAATTTTACAAGTGATTTTCAAAACTTAAATTAGCCTTACATTTCTGGAATAAACAATACTTGATTATTATGTAACAGCATTTCTACATATTTCTCGATTTTATTTGTTAATATTTTGTTAAGGATAATTCACCTATAATCATAATGCTAATCTGACTTTTACACTTTTGTACCATTTTTTCAGATTTGGGGATCATGGATTTGTGATCAATTGAAGAAAGCTGAACACTGTTCCTTGCTTTATTTTCTGAAAGTTTATTTAAATTACATTTTTTAAAAAATGTTTGCTAGAATTTCTGAAGCTTCCTTTATGGAAAGTGTTTGAAAAAATATACATCAATCTATGATATAGACTTATATCGGTAGATAGACATATATTTTATCTATTCTCTCAATAGTCTAGATCTAGATTCTCTCTCTCCCTCTCTTTCCGTCTCTCTCTAGAGAACTTCATCCTGAATGTGTATAATTTATAGTTTTCAATAAATTGGTGCACTTTTTCCGCTAGTGAATTTATCAACATTGAAACTATACAATAGTTTCCTTGTCTTTTTATGCCTATATGATTTGTAGTTATAAACCCTCTTTCATTTTTGATATTCCAAATTTGTGTTTCTCTTTTTTCCCCATTGTTTTTCCTATGGGTTTATCCATTTTTATTGACTTTTTTTCTCTCATTTTTATTATTTTATTGGTTTTACTTGCTGTATGTTTAATTTAGTCTTGCTAGCTTCTAAGTGTAAAACTTAAATGAAAGATTTTCAGGATACTTAAAGCTATAAATTGCTTTTTAGCACTGTTTTAGCTATTTACCATAAATGTTGATGTTCTTTAAAGTACAAATCAATTCAAAACATTGTCATTTTCCCTTATTATTTCTTTTTTGACTCATGGGTTCTTTAGAGGAATGCTGCTTGACTTCAAAATATCATGGGGGTTAATTTTAGGTATATTTTTGTATTTATTTTTACTTTTCTTTTATTATGGTCACGATATATATTCTATAAAATTTCAGTCTTTTGAAAATGCTAGTTGTTTCAAGACTTAGTATACAGTCTATCTTGTTTAGTTATCTATTTGCACGTGAAAAGAAAGTGTGGCTCTCATTTTTTTTTTGTAGGTGGTGACTACATGATATTTTGACAGAAAAATTAGATGAGTTCTATATATTTCTAATTTCAGAGAAAGGTAAACTGATTGAGATAATAATCTTGAGGGAGAAATTATGAGCTAAAATGGTGAAGTTTCCTTAAATTGAGCTCCAAAGTATGATTCAAAAACTCAAACATGCCATATAGCTCTCAGGGGTGAAGAACAGTCTGTAATTTTAGTTAGCTCTGTAATTGGCCAAGTCCACTAATTCCTCCAAACTTTGATCTTTGATCTTTGGGGATAATGTTCCTCTGGCCCCGCCCCCAATTCCCGGACTAAGCATTCTAACTATTCTTAGAATCAATAAGAGAATGTATATGAACACACTTTGAAAGCTTTGGCATATAAAACACAGATGGTGATATTATTATACCATAATATAGCTAGTTTCAGTCAAATCAATTTTAGATTGTTCATCAAGTGCTTTTAACATTGAAAGAATTCTGAAGTCAGAATCTTGTCCTTCACCAGTCTTAGAAAACCACATTTAGAAATCAGTCTGAAATTGCCACTAATAACTAAATCAGTGTATTGCTTTTAAGGGCATGCTCTTGGCTTTACAGTGAATTTATAGATAGATCAAAAGTAATAAAAGTTGCCCAAATGAGGAAGCATCACCTAATCATCTATGAAGAATACCTTGTGATCAGATTTTTACTGAGACACCCATAGTGCTGAGCTCTTTAGACTTCATTAATTGGACATGCGGACATCAAATCAATGTATCAAATTTTCAGCAATATTCATAATTTCTCGTTATAGATATGTTTAGTCTAGTATTAGCATAAGAGATTTTTGGCTGAAGTATTTTATTGTATAGGCAAGTCTTGTAAAAATATAGTAAATCTTGTAAATGTGAACTTTACTCTTTCAGAATGTATGATAATTCTTACAACTAGTGGGGTAATAGATTTGCATTAGGAACAGGGCTACTCTTTTCCTCTTCCATCCTTCTAACAGAAAAGCTCAAGTTCCATTTATAGTTGAGCAAGTTAATGATAGTTCATGATAGGTTTTGATACATTTATTTATTACTTGTTTTCTCCAGTGGAAAATAATTGAACTTCTATTAAGTTATGAAATACCTTGATACATTCCATTAGGGAAAACAGATGCAAAAGTGAGGGATTATATTACCTCACATTATATAAAAATAATATAGTCAGGGCAGTATGTAAAGGTGTGTGTGTGCTGCAGAGGTGTCATGATGTTCAAATGAACCCTGGACATACATGGAATGAATGTGTTACCTCCTGTCTAGGTTATCAACTAGATTTTTGCAGGGAGGAATTGCTTGATCTGGATCTAGCAAATCCAGCTAGTCAAGTAAGGAATTCAAGAAACTTGGGTGGTCTTAGTGAGTTTTGATATAAATAACATTTTGTCAGGGTAGAAGAGGGAGAAAGAAGGAAGAAAATAAACATTAATGACACCAAACAATGTGATTCATCAAGAAATCTGATGGTATGTTCACTCCCATTACCTCATCGTCTGACATACCTCATGAACACCCCATGACACAGATCACATGGTTCCTAGTTTATGTAGAAGGGAAGAAAAATTTCTGTTTCTGAAATCCCTGTTTTTGAAATGATCAAATGAGCTAGTATGTATCTTAGAGTCAATAAAATACAAATAAAATCCTTGTCATGAGTATATCTACACCTTTGGAGGATATAACATTTGAAAGATACAACTTTTAATTACATATCACACCCTAGTTTTTATCTTCCTCCAAACTTTCACAATTAACTTGAGAAAGATATTGAACAATTTGTATTAGTCTAAATAAACACAAAACAGAGGCTGTTTCATTGTGAGGTTTTCTTGGCTACCCTGCAGTTAGAAAATAACTGGAAGTAGGGGAAGGTCTGCTCACATGAAAATATTATTTATTAATAATAATGATAATAACAACTCATATGTTATCTGCTTCTGGCTTAGTTTTCTTTTACTTAATCCTTAACACAACCTTTGGAATTTGGTACCATTATTATCTCATTTGTCAGATAAGGAAATTTAGGAATAAAAAAGATTAAATAATTTTCTCCATGTGCATGGCAGAGCCATGATTTAAATCAAGCAGTCTGGCTTAATTCTCCCCCGTGCCTCCTCCTCTCAATTGAAGAATGGTGTATCTTGGAGCTAAACTGGGCTCCAAATGGCATATGCTGTTTACTCACAAGGATGGAAATGCTGCTTGATTTAATTGATATTATTCCACTTAAATAATATGATATAATATGGTTTGGTAACCACACAGAAATTGCTCAAATCCTAGCTTTATCTCTTGAATATGTGCTTAGGGTATCTGAGTGTACATTTTCTCCTTCTATGTAAATTGAAAGTGAAGTTTGCTTTGTGGGATTGTTTTAAAGGTATAGATTAACCCTCATAACATACTGAAGACACAGTATGCTCTTCCGTGGATGAAGATAGTATGAAGACACACACAGGAAGGACTAATTATTCTTACAGAAATCAGGGACCTCTGTCTTGGCACAGAACATTGAAGTGGTAGTATGTTTAACCTGGAGGGACAGAGAACATAGGAAACATAACTAGTAGCAACTTTTGCTCCAGATTAGTGGTATTCCTCAGTGTCTTTCCTTTATGCAGTTAACTCTCTAGTAATACTTACAACAGATGCAAAATTGCTACAGGATTTCCTTTCAAATCTCTTTTAATCTCAAAGGACTTTCCAATTCCAGAAAATTACAGATTCTGACTGCAGAGATTCAAAGTAAAAGTCAAATTATTTAAGAATAGAGTTAAGATTTCCCTATCAAAGAATACTGGGCACAGTCAGAGTATGTCCCAACCCCTGGATGTGATTGCTTTAGAAAGAAGGCAGCACAGACCATAAAAGAACAGTGAGATAGGGAGACCTGCATTTCTGTTCCAACTCTGCCATATGAACTCAAGAAGTGTTTGGTATTTCTTAGTTTACCTTTCATGCTGTGCACAATTTGAGGATTAGTGTTATTAAAATTGTACTTCTCAACCCCCAGGACTTTGTCAAGGGTTAGACAGGATGTACTTTATGTGGGAGCATCAGAGTAAAGTGGGATTCTAACCCTGCTCCCTTAATTAAACATACATAAGGAAGTTCTACTTTTATCAATCATTTGTACTGAGTTTCCACATCTGAATTTGTTGAGAAATGAGGAGGAGGGAAGATGTCATTGGTGGCTCAGAGGGTATAAACAAAGAAAATCATAACAAATAATTTGGGTCTGCAATGATGTCATTCTAAATTGCTCATCTGTAAACTGTGATACTCATGCTCTGCTTTCTGTGCATGTGAATGGGCAGAAGTTCCAAAGACAACAAAACAAAACAAAACAAAACAAAACAAACAAACAAACAAACAAAAAACATAGGGCTTATCATCAAGAAGTGTGCTGGTGGCTGGGAACCAGTCATTCTACTACAAGAAAGTGGACAAAGCTTATTCTAGGCTCCTTAATCTCTCACTCCTGGACTATCTTCTTACCTATATATCTTTTAATGGTGGTCTCTACCTATTTTTCCTTTATGTGCTCTCCATTCTGCCTTCTAGTCTCACCACTTACACCAAGGTATAAAATTTTTTTATAATCCTTAAAACATGAGGGCCCCATAGTGAGACTTGCATTTCAACCAGGACCAAAACTTTAAATGAAAGGAATAAAAATCTATAGATTCTTTTTCTCTTTTGCGTATTAGTTATAGAGAATGATGAGTTTCATTGTGGTATATTTGTACATGCAAATAAAATACATTGATTATATCCCCCTCTTACCCTTCCTATCCCCTCTTACCCACTCCTTCCTGTCTATGATATTCTCCCTGTTACTTTCATATCACACACACACACACACACCTACACTCAGAGACCAGAGTCTACTTATAAAGGGGCTGTGATACTTGGCTTTCTGAACATGGCTCATTTTGCTTAACATTACTTTCTCTAGTTCCATCCATTTTCCTAAAATTGACACGATTTCACTTTTTACAAATGTATGAATTATACTATGCTTTGTATATTCACCATATTCTTTGTTTATTCATCTGTAGATAGGCATCTACACTAGTTACATAACTTAGCTATTGTGAGTTGTGCCATGATAAACATGGATATACTGGCATCTGAAGATATACTGACTTTAATCTTATTAAAGGATATCTCCAGGAGTGTTACTACTTGATCATATGGTAGTTATTTTTAGCTTTCTGAGGAGCCTTTATACTGATTTCTATAGTAGCTGTACTAATTTACATTTCCACAAACAGGGTATAAGAGTTCCTTTTCCATACTTCCTCATCAGCATTTATTGTTTTTTGTTGTTGTTGTTTTTTGCTTTTGGTACCTGGGATTGAAGTCAGGGGTACTTTACCACTGAGCTATATCCCCAGCCCTATTTTGTATTTTATTTAGAGACCCGATCTCACTGAGTTGTTTAGCACTTTGCTTTGCCTGAGGCTGGCTTTGAATTCACTATCCTCCTGCCTCAGCCTCCAGAGTCACTAAGATTACAGGCATGTGCCACCATACCCAGCCATTTATTGTTTTAAATGTTTCTGATGATTGCTATTCTGACTGGGGTAAGATAGGATATCAATGTAATTTTGATTTGCATGTCCCTTATGACTAGAGTTCTTAAACATTTATTTTTATACTTGTACTTCTTCTTTTGAGAATTATTTGTTTAGTTTCTTTGCTACTTCCTGATTGGGTTGGTTTGCTTTTTCAATTTTTTATCTCTTGGTGTTATTTGAGTTCTTTATATCTTTATATGCTCTGGATGTTAATCCTCTGTCAGAAGAGTAGTAGCTGGCAAAGGTTTTCCTCCTATTCTGTAAGCTGTCTCTTCACCATGTTGTTTTCTTTGCCCTGCAGAAGCTTTTTAACTGGATACGTTTTAATTATTGATTCTTGCTTTTTCTTGAGCTATTAGAGTCCATTCAGGAAGTCATTGCCTGTGCTGTCTTAAAGCTTTTCACCTATGTTTCCTTCTAGGAGTTTCAAAATTTTGAGTCTTATGTTTGAATCTTTGATTCATTTTGAGATTACTTTTGTACTGAGTGAGAGACACGAATCGAGTTTTAAGATTTTACATATGGATATCCAGTTTTCCCAGCACCGTTTGTTAAAGAGTCTGTCTTTTCACCAATGTCTGTTTTTGACACCTTTAACAAGAATAAAATGGCTTTTTATGAGGGTTTGTCTCTGTGACCTTTATTTCATTCCATTGGTGAACATGCCCACTTTTATGTTAGTACCATGCTGGTTCTTGTTACCATGGCTCTCTAGAATATTTTGAAATCAGTGTTTATAAAATCTCTTGCATTGTTATTTTTGCTCAGAATTATTTTTTCTATTTTGGGTCTTTCTTTGCCTCTATATGAATTTGAGGATTGCCTTTTTTAATTCTGTGAAGAATATCATTGGTATTTTGATGTGGAATGCACTAAATCTGCAGAATGCTTTTAGTAATATGGATGTTTTAAGAATATTAGTTATTCTGACCCATGAAGATGGCAGATCTTCCCATATTCTGGTGTCTTCTTAATGTTTTCTAATTTTCACTATAGAGATCTTTCACTTTCTTAGTTTATTCGTAAGGTTGTTTTGAGCTATGGTGAATGGAATTGTTTTTCTGATTTATTTCTCAGTGGGCTCATTATTATTACATAGAAAAGTTATTGATATTTGTTCATTGATTTTACATCCTGCTATTTTGCCACCAATGTCAAATCTAAAGGTCTTTGTCTGTGCCTTAAGGTCTTTTAAGTATAGAATCATATTATCTGAAAATAGGGATAATCTGACTTCTTCCTTTTCTTTGCTATTTTTGTGCCTTTGTGTTTTTCATATGCAGTCTTTATCTTGTTGTGAAAAGATGTTTATTTACCTAATTTTCTCAGGACTTTTATTATGAAGGGATGTTGAATTTTGTTAAATTTTTTCCCCTGCATCTTTTGAGATTATCACATTATTTTTATTCTTGGTTTATTAATGTGGTGTATTATGTTTATGTGAACCATCCTTGCATTCCTAGATTGAAACCAAGTGTATTGTGGTGTATAATCTTTTTACTGTGTTACTGAATTTCAGTTTGCAAGTATTTTATTGAGGATATTTATGTCTCTGTTAATCAAGAACATTGGGTTTCCCCGACTTCTTCAATGAACTACTGATGATTTGAAATATATTGTTCAATCTCCATGTGTTTATATACTTTCTGTAGTTTCTTTTGTTGACTTCTAGTTCCTTTACATAATGATCTGATAAGATATTTTTAAAAAGTCTTTTAAAATTTTATATTGCTTTATGATCTATTTTGGAGAATGTTCATGAGTTATGAAAATATGTATCCTGCTGTTGTTGGATGGAATTTTCTGTAGATGTCTGTTTAGTCCATTTCATCTATGTTGTACTTTAAATTTGATTTTTTATGTTAATTTTATGTTAATTTTTTTTTGGTCGATCTATTTGTGAGAGTGGAGTACTGAAATCACCTGCTATTATTGTACTGAGGCTTACCTGTCCCTTCATGTTAAGTAGTGTTTGTTTTGTGGAATTGAGTGTACTGATGTTTGTGTGCATATGTATTTACAGCTGCCATATTTTCTTGGTGGATTGTTTCCTTATTAATATGTGGCAACCTTCTTTTCTTTGTTAATTTTCACTTTAAGTTCTCTTTGGAAGATATAAGTGTAGCTATTCCTGCTTATTTTGGGATTCCATTTGCATAGAATATAATTTTCCATACTTTCATTTTAAGTCCACGTATGATTTGCTGGTGAGATGTGTTTCTTGCAGGCAACAATGGTTGGATATTGATTTTTAAAAAATATTTATTTTTTAGTTGTAGGTGGACAATCTTTATTTCATTTTTATGTGGTGCTGAGGATCGAACCCAGTGCCTCATGTGTGCTAGGCAAGCATGCTACCACTGAGCCACAACCCTAGCCCTGGATATTAATTTTAAATTTAATTCCTCAGTATGTATCATTTCATCAGTGAATTAAGGTGATTTTTATTCAAGGTCCATATTGAAAATTATTACTCTGCCATGTTGTTGTTTAGTAGTTTGATTCTTTCCTATTTCTCCTTTGCAGGCCTATTCTTTTAGTGAGATTTGCTCTTTCCTATGTCTTGTGGTTGTGTTTTTTTTTTTTTTTTTTGCCCCTTCTGAGGGTGAAATTTTTTTATTATCTTTTGCAATGCTGGCTTAGTGGTCATGGAGTCTTTTAGTTTATGCTTATCTTGGAAAGCTTTTATTTCTTCTTCAATTCTGAAAATTGATATCTTTGGGGTATATAGCAATATAACTTGCAGTTATTTCTTTCAGGGTTTGAAATACATCATCCCATGCCCTTCTTGCCTTTAGAGTTTCTTTTGAGAAATTATTATTCTGATGGGTTTTCCTTTTAAGGAACATGTATTTCTCTCTGTTGTTTTTACTATTCTTTCTTTATTGTAAGTTTTTGGCATTTTGTACAATATGTCATGGGGAATTTCTTTTCTAGTCTATTTGAGGTTCTAAATGATTCTACTACTTGGGTGTCCATTTTATTCCTAAGATGTTTGAAATTGCTGTATAGGTTTTCTGTTTCATTAGCCTGTATTTCTAGTCTTTCTTCAAGATGTGTGAGTCTTGTGGCTGGGGTTGTAGCTCAGTGGTAGGTTGTTCGCCTAGCACACATGAGGCATTGGGTTCAAACCTCAGCACCACATAAAAATGAAATAAAGATATTACATCCACCTACAACTAAAAAATAAATATTTTTTTAAAAAAGATCTATGAGTCTTAAGTTAGTTATTTTAATGTTGGTCCATAGACTTTATACATTTTTGTTCATTGTTTCTTCTTTTCTCTATTACTGTATGAATGTTCTAATTCATTCACATTGTCTTCAAGCCCTGAAATTATGCCTTCCACTTGATCTAGTGTATTTGATAGGCTTTTCATTAATTTTTTTGACTCAGGCTTTTAATTTTTAATATTTCTGTTTGTTTGATTTTCAAAATATCTGAATAAAATTTTCACTCATATCCTTGTCTTCTTTAAAGCACTCACTTGTATTTCTATATCCTCTTGAAATGCATTGATCTTTGGAATGCATTGATCTTTTTTATAATCTTTATTTGGAAAAATTTTGTATGGTACTTTATCCAATTTGATATATTTGGAGTCAGTTGCTAGTAAATTATGAGCCTTAGGAGGAGTAAGATCAGCTACCTTACAAATTCAAGTGTCATGCTCCATCCCTTCCATCTTGTAGAAAGTGGGAAATGAACAATGCAATAACAATACATAGCAATGAACTAGATACAGCAATAAAGTAAAAAAGCCAGCTACCAATTACAACATCCTCAAAATTCACAATGAAAACAATGGGAAGGGTAGAGGCAAAAATTATTTAAACAGTTTTAAAAGATGATCAAAATCCAGTTGCTTTAAAGAGAAGATATTGGGGATAGAAAGGCATAATAAAAATTAGAATGTTCAACAAGTGAGAGGAAAGAAAGCAGAAGAAAAATAGAAAATGAAAGCTGTGGTTAAAGAAAAATAATTTTAAAATAAATTAAAAAAAAAGAAAAGAAAAACAGAACAAGAGAATTGGAAAAGAATAACCAAAAAGGGATAATAAAAATAAAAATTGATAAAAAAGAATATACATATGAATATATATTAGAACTAGTCTGCAAATACAAAAAAAAGTCTTAATAAGAAATGAAAGAATTATCTCCATTGAAGTGATCAAAACTGTAGACAAGAGTGAATATTCACTTCCTATGTCAATCTGCACTTCTTTCCTTGACTTTTTGGGCTATGCACCCCTAGAGCAAGAGCTCACTCATTAGTCCTTCCTCCTTTTGTGTTGTTTGCCAGGCTGCCAGCTGTGTCTAAAGCTGGTTGAAATGGCTCTCAGCTTCCCTGCTTACCAGTACAAGGTAGTATGGAATGGAGTATCTACTGGTAGTATCTATGGTAGTATCTACTGGAGTTTACTCTGGACAGATCAGATTGATGCACTTCCAAGGCTTAGCTGATACTGAGCCATGAATAGGACATTCTGTTGGCTGATACTGAGTTCTAAATGGGTCAAGTCATTTTGTCAGCTGGAGTCTAATCTGGATAGGTTAGATTGATAAACCTCCAGGGCCCAGCTGACTGCTGAGTATCTGGGACTTGGGTGCCCCAACCTGAGAATCCTCCTTAGAGGATGGGTCAACCAACTACCCTGTAGGCAGGACACAGCCAGTCCTGTGCACTTCACCATCCATGTCTATGGCCTTCCTAGGACCAGTCCTCATAAGTAATCATGCTTGCCTATTTTTAGCTAGTTGACTCAAAGGGAAAGTGAACTGTACTCCCGTCCATATAATGACCTGAATCTTACTGCATTTAGTCTTTATATCTGCCTCAGTAGTGTTCCATCTGGGCCACACTTGTCCTCTAGGTATATGCTTGTGGGGACAGATTGGCAATAATTGCTGCAATATCCAGGGTTCCCAAAGTAGCAAGCTCAGGCGTGACCTCTACAAGATGACTCTATGGCACAGCCCTCTACTTGTAAGTTAAGAAATGCAGAACACTTCTCAAGAACCAGCCTGCTGTGCAGCCCCCAGAGCAGCTAAATTAAGACTACCTTTCTGTTCTACAACTTTTTCTGTGTCAAATTTGTCCATTATATCCATTTTTCTTATCCTTTGTGTTACCCATCTGTACCCTGGGACTGCCACAATAGATTCAGGGCTGATACAGTCTTTCTTGCCCTTCCATAGATCAGAATTTCTAGGTCTAAATCTCTCAACTGTCTGATATTGAACTTCAGTGAATTTCTTTATTCACCCACCTTGCTAAGAAGTTATTCCCTTGCTGCTTTGATTTAGCCTGGAGGAGCTGGAAAGTGTAGCTTACTTTGACTTTGCCATCTATGCTCCTCTAGCTTCTTATTAAGCGGGGAGGGAGCTCCTGAAACATACTCTATCAGTCACCACCTACTCATTAAGGTTTGTCCTCCTAAGAATAGTAGTATAACATGATGTTTATGAGAAAGGACTCAAAGGCCAGTCAAATTGGGTTGCAATTCTAGATGCATCACTTCTTAGCTATGTGGTATTGAGCTAGGTAGTCAGTCTTAGTCTTTTCATTTGCAAAATGGAGACTAACAACATAACCTACTGCATATATAACTATCCAATATTAATGTAATAATATGTGCAGATCTACTCAAGACAGTCTGACATACAATGAACATTAAAAAAAGAAAAAAAACATTGGTAAGCAAAAAAATAAAGGGCTGAATATCATGATTTGGGCTCTAATGACTATTAAAAGAAGATAACAGCAAATTAACTTTTGTGAAAAAGATGAGTCTTGATTTTTCCACTGAATCATTCAATAACATATTAGGCAGAGGATACTATAGACAGGGTGAAGAATAAGAATAAACAAACAATGAAACAATAAGCATAGTGCATCCATTGGACCAGGAAATGCCCTAGAGTAAAGAGTATATGATCCTCCATCATGGGAGAATGAAAAGAAGGAAATTATATTTAAGGAAAATTAGATTAAAATCAGTTCATGGAATAGTTTGAAACAGTGAAGAATATTACTTTACGGGCTCTAGAAGCTATTGGGCTGTTTGGACTTACTACTAATAGTAAGAAGTGTCTAAATTATTTAATTGAAAGGATCTTAGAATCTGGAGAATTAGGCAACTCTGTTAGTATTTCTGAGACTCGGTATCCTAAGCACAAACTGAAGGTAATGTCTTCATAAGTTTACCATGAAGCTCATATGAAGTGATGAATGCAAGAGGATTTTGTAAATTCTAACATGCTATAGAAGCATTAATGCTGTGTTTACTCTTAAACCAGAGTAGCAGCATTAGAAGCAAGTAGACTATATGTAGGTTGTAGTTTAAAAATTTCAGAAACTACCTGATTAGCAAGAATGGAGAATCATTTGGTCCTGATTCTACATTAAATGGAACTTTCCTAAGAAATCTGTTAGCTTAGGAAAAGTCTTTTAAAACATCTTGGTTAGATAATGTTTGTTGAAGTATTTTAATAGGTATTTACCTAGTGTCTTTCTTTTAAAAAGACAAAAAAACTAATAGTTTTCCTGAGCCTTTTTTTTGTGTGTGCTTATGTGTGTGTTAGCCAGCTTTCTTTTATGGTAACAAAATATCTGACTTAATTTATAAACAGACTGGGCTGGTTGGTTTGGAGGTTCTAGTCTGATTGAGTGGTCTCTTTGCTTTGGGCCTCTGATGAGGAGGCATATTATGACAGGAGCATGTGGTAGAACAAACTGTTCACCTGATGGCTGGGAAGAAAAGAAAGAGGAAGAAACCAAGGTCCCAATCCTCATCAAGGGCATGTCCCTAAGGATCTAAAGACCATCCCTGTCGACTCCACCTATCAAAGGTCCCACCACTTCCCAGTGGCACCACTCTGGTGACCAAACCTATAACTCATGGACCTTTGGGGGATGCTTTATACAAACCTTAGCTTTATTAATTTTCATTGTCACAATCATCCCTGTGATCATTAGTCACATTATATACATGCTCTTTTTACCCTTTTCTATGGAAAAGATACAGAAAACAGGTATAAATCTTCATTTATCCTTCTGTTATCTAGTAAAGACATTTTAGAAGTTTCTTTTTAAAACTTGATCTTTGAAATCAACTTTCTCATCTCCTGACTTGTCTCAATTTGCTGTCTCTCATCAATGCTTGTGGGTTTTGGCACTGGATATAGGTATGGCTTCCTCTTCCATCTCCAGCTACTCTATTTTCACCTTTGCTGTGTTTGAAGGACCCTGCTGATAAAGTTAGCTGGCCAACATGATGGTCAGTGCTGCTTTCTCCTGGGGACTTTCTTGCTCACACATCTACATGGTCAAGTTTGTTTCTTCTGTATTGCAACAACTCTGCCTTCCCATCAGATGAAAGTGTCTTTGAGTCAACTGTTTTCCAAATCACCAAGAATTTACTATTGAACATATATTTCGTGAAACATATTTATGTAGCACTCATATTTATTCTTGAAAGAAATTCTTTTAAGTCAGCAGTCACAATATATAGTTTAAGACATTTTCTACTGATGAGCTGCTACAGAAAGAAGTAAGAAGCCAGGGCTTTCTTGCTGTGTTACATGGGAAATGCATAAAATGCATATTTCCTAATCCTAAACACAGTCCAGGATGCTTAACACAAACTCAATGCAAATGAAGGAGCAATTAAGAATGAGGTTACCCTACCATAATGGAATACCATTATGCTAGGATTAACCAGATAATAGAAAAAGAAACTCAGGTGATAAGCATAAGGTTCCTGTGCCAAGGACTGAAACCCAGGAGTTCAGAGTCAGGGCTGTTGAGACAAGCATCACACTCAAGTACAGAGGACAGGACTTGGGAAGGTGAACTAGCTGGACTGCATCATAGCAGGTCTTATCTCTTTGTCTTGAAAGTTAACCTCTAATTACTTTTACCACCTATTTCAATTCATTTGATAAGGAGTGTGGAATTGTTTATTGAATCTGAAAATGCTTTAACTGAATTCTGGTAATGATTTTGCAATAGATTTTGCAATGATTGCTGACTAATTAAAGGTTAATTAGCACCTTTAGTCCACCAGGACACCCAGTTTTAGACCCATTAAATAGTTCTTTTAAAAATGGACTTGATAACAAAAACAGAAAAATAAATATTAATTTACTATTAAATGCTAATACTATTTTCAGAGCTCACATACTTGTAGTCCAAATGTGGGGCCCAGAGTCAAGGAGATGTTGCTTTTTAATTGCATGATATAAGACAAGTTGCCCATATCTCAAAACCTCAGCTTCTTTTTCTGGAAAATGAAAATACTTTTTTGATCTAATTATTATGGAAATAAAATGAGGTAAATTTCAGAAAATTACATTAACAATGTTTGGCACAAAGTTAGTAATAAGTAAATGTTATTACTAAGGCTACCCACAACTACATGTTTTAATCTCCCTCAAAGATTTTATTCTGGAAACCTTAATTCTTACCCTGTAATTTCATTACTGAATACTGAATACAATGTGTGGTTGTTTAATTAAAGTTAACACAACTGGGGAGTGAGAATGACTTGTGGAGTGGTTGCTAACTAGATGTTGTTATCCTGCTGTACTGGTCCTCTCCTTGCCTGCTAGCCATACCACCCCTATTAATTTTGCTGTAATACAAGCTGTTTCCTTTAAAAAGAAAAAAAAAACATGAACTACAGAGAAAGGTGTAGGTATATGGGTTTATATTGGTGAGTGTAAGAACATATGTCAATTATCACTGGTAATATTTACTTTATATGCAAAGTGAAACATTTTAGAGACTCCAGGACTAAGGACCAAGCTATGTTTTTGCTTAGGGCCATATCTCTTTGGGCCATATCTCTTTATCTCTTTGAATCTCTTGTCTTCTCATCCCAATAATAGGCATAATAATGTGTCCTTTAGGGTTTCCATGAGGATTATTGGGATAATTTGTTTCTGGAGCATAACAGGTGCTCATTAAATGTCAGATTCCTTCCCTATCCCAGTCAGTTGTCTGAAAGATGTCCCACGGTTGGGACATTGCATTCACTGCCCCTTTTCCTAAGGCAGCTGCATTTAATGATTGGATTTTCTCTCTCTCTTTCTCTCTCTCTCTCTCTCTCTCTCTCTCTCTCTCTCTCTCTCTCTCACACACACACACACACACACACATACACACACACACACACACAAAACCAACCCAGTGTTGTCATTTGAATATGAGGTTTTTCTCAAAGCTTCTGTGTTAAAGGAGGAAGGTTCAGAGGTGAAATGATTAGGTTATGAGAGCTATAACCTAATCATCAGAAAATAAATTTGATGGCTTAATAATTCAAATGGACTAACTGGGTGATAACTATAGGTAAATGGGGCATAGCTAGAGAAATGAGGTCACTGGAGGCATGTCCTTGGAGATTAACTCTTGTCCCCCTGACTCCTCCCTCACACGTACACTCTTTCTCTGTTTCCTGTTTTCCATGAGCTGAGAAGTTTTCCTCCACCATAGCCTTCTGCCATGATGTTCTGCCTTACCTTAGGCCCACAGCAATGGAATTGACTAATCATGGACTCTCTAAAACTGTGAGCCCCAAATAAACTTTCCCTTCTCTAAATTGTTTTTGTCAAGTATTTTGGTCACAGCAACAAAACACAGCCAATAACTGGGAAGGTGAGATTTTAACATCAGAAATTTGTCATTCATTAAACTACAGAGATAAGGCATCCTTCTTTTTTCCCACCTGCTTCTCTAGAATGTATTTATTATTCATCTTTCAACCAAGAAAGATTCCTAAACTGACTCTTGCTTTTCACATAAAATATCACCCAATTCATATGTGATTGCTTCTTGTATCTTTTCATTATTATTCTTAGTAACAATGATAATGAATATTTTGGGGCTATGCTATGTTCTAGTTGCTGTTCTAAGAACTTCACAAGTGTTAATTCATTTAAACAAATACCCTATGAGGAGATACTATTTCTGTTCTGACATAATAAATGCACAAGGTAAGGCAGTGTAGAATTCAAGTAACTTTCTCAAGATCATTTATCTGGGGTGTCTGATTTAGAATCCCAAAGCAGGTAATATGGATCTAGGGACCATGCTGAAAGCCAATAACCATTAGTGTTTTCTCATCAAATGGAAATCCTTAACTTAAATTTAAAGTTTTCTACATTCTGTTTACATTTTCCCATCCTCTAGTCTTCATCATAGGTATTTTTTGGCCAAAGTAGAAGTCTGCTCTATCTGTGGACATACATGAACATCTTTGTTACTTGCCTTTTGCTCACATAGATTCTACTCTTGGGTTTCTTAAGGCCCAGTTCAGCTAATTCAGGCTTCTTGGAACCTTTATTGTTTACCTATTAATTATTGGATTTGCTATTTATACATTAATTCATTTGTTTCTACACTAATTCATTTATTCAACAAACCCTATGAGTGTATTATGTATCAAGCAATATGAAACATGGCCCCTGCTCATCAAAAATTAAGTCAGATTGGGAAGGCAGATGCACAGGTAAAATATTTCACGTGAATAATTATTGTGGGAGTTACTTTAACCAAGGTACATTCAGGGTATTGTGGGAGCACAGAAGTGCTGGAATTTGAAGAGATCTGATGCTGACCCATTGCTGATTCCAAGATGCACAGGTATTATATAGATATTCATTATAGAGATATGTGTGGGGAAAGGGGAAGGGGAAATTAATTTGAGGCAGAAGGAAAACCATGGGAAAAAGGTATACAGGTGAGACAAAAATATGATAATCAGAGAGCTGCTATTACTTGAATCTGACTGGGACAGGTGTGCTCCTGGGCATGACAGGAAACAAACTTCTAAGATAGTATTTTAAGTAGGAGGGTTCATATATTTTTTAGGGAAATTTGAAACAAGGGTCAAATTAGTGTTAGGAAGACTATTTAGGATACACTAATAACAGTCCATATAAGAAATTATGGAGTTTGAAATTGTTTCAGTAATGAGATGTGACACAGTCACCTCAGCTGCAGATCTGGATGGATCCTGTGGAATCTGGAATGACCCTTGGGCATATGTCCTGGATAAGTGTATGATTGCGGTAATACTAATTGAAATCAGTAATTCAGGAAAATGAACAAGTTTTAGATAGAGTTTAATTTAGGGCAACCAAGGAGAAATACTTTGCAAGTGGAAGAAATGTGCTAATTATTCAATAAAAATTTGAGTGTTTATTATGTGTGCTGAATTTTGGAGGTTTGAAATTGGCTAAGACATAACTTTTACCCTTAAAGAGTACATAGCCCAGTGGAGGGAGGCGGAAATTAGATAGTAATATAGAAGAATTATAGTGACCAATTAACCAGGTCTTCGGATCATGTGGCTAAGAGGATAGCTGAGTTTGGGTGGTGGATGAAGTGTGCACTGGGCAAATGATTTTGGAGTTTAAACACAATTTTTACAAATAGAGAAGGCTGAATATGAATGCTATTCTAGTTGTTGGAACATAAAAATTACTGATGTGTGAGAAAATGTAGGGCCCTCAGGGAGGTCATTCTATGGCTGAGATGTAGAGTGAGTGAGTTCAAAAACATGCAGTTGTGAATAGATGCTCTTGAGTTTGTGTTTGTTATAGCAGGACTTCAACTTTAACTTCAATTCAACTCTCCGACTCAAACTTTTTCTAACAATTATTGCCTAGCACAATAACTCTAAACTAGTAATTCAGGTCAGGAAATATCATGAAAATATCAAAGGCTTTAACAGGATTGTTACTTTCATTTAAACAACAAAAAAAAAGCTGGTATGTTTTTCCAGGTTTGGGAAACCCAGGATTTTTGACTGAGTGATTGGTGGAATGCTTTTCTACCAAAACTGTCTTTAAAACAATTTATTTACCCCAGTGCTGTCTGGCATTCCAAACCTTTTCTTTATAAGCAGAGGTCACAAAGGAGTATAATATAATGCCCTTGAAACTTAATTTGGGAGTCAATTTCATGACATTTTTATTAGTAGAAAACAGGTCCTAGTTTGTAATTGTGAATGAATACCAAATTGTTTTAGAGAAGAGGAATTACCTTCTGACAAACTTATAAAATCCAGAAAGACACAGGCTTTTATTATCAGTCTCTTTCCCTTCCCCATATTTCCCCCTCCCTTTCTCATTTATACTCCCTGTCTCTTGAGAAGCTTGGCTCTTGGCCAGAGCATGTGTTCCCCAAGTCCCTGCAGAATCTGATTGAAGTGAAATTGGCAGATTTCCAAGTGGAAGGAGCTGATAAAGAAGTTATATTATGTGCATATAGAAATATGCCTAATGACTCACACTATTCTATACAGTTTTTAATCATTGATTTAAAAAAGGGTCAGTAGATTCCTAAAACAATTTGCAGTTTATGATTTATGTTTTGGTGAATTGGGCAGATTATTTACTCATCCAAATGCATGCTTCAATACCAGCAAGGCTTTTGGCTGTTACTTTTATTCTGGAATTCATTTCAGTGATAAAATATTCAATTCAAGTCAACAAAACTCGAGTGCATAAAAGATACTGTATTAGTAAACCAGTAAAACTAGTAAAAAAATATGAATTTTTTTTCATGTAATTCAAGAAAATGGCCATTATAAAGATTATGTAGTTGTATAGTCACTTGCATTTCAACACAACACATTATAAAATTAACTCTAATCAACTAGTTCTTGATTATCTGTGTGCTTATTTTATCCATGGCACAATTTTTAATGTGTGTGATTTGGAACCCTATCTGCTGTCATGGTCCCAACCCCAGGATGGGTTTTCAGCCATCCACAAGGAGTTTGCAGCGGTTGATCAGCCTCGTTCTGCTGCCTCAAGCCACAGATTTTCAAAATTTGTATGTATCACCTGAAGTTTCAAATATATTTTACTATTGTTTATTTACTATTTTTACAATGCCTAATCTGATGTATCCTTAATTTACTTTCAAGTCATGAGATTCCATTGACAAGTTTGGTACCTATGTAAGAACTATTTTTTTCTTGGTACTTATTTAGCATATGAAATAATTTGGATTACTTTAATCATTACTTAAGAAATTACCAATCATTAAATAGCTAGAAATGTGGAGTTTATTTGTATAAGAAAAAAATCTTTCATACATGAATCATATAAATTTTGTTAATTTAAAAAATCTAGGGGAGGGAGACTATACTTAAATTTAAGTCTCTTTGTTTCTGTGAACAAAAACAATTTTAGGAAAGGAAATAAAGTAGAAATGGCATTCCGAAGTTAATATGACTTGAATTGTCATTTTAATTTTTTTTCTTCTTATTTGTTCTTTTTAGGTATGAATTGTTATTTTATTAGCATATTTTTTAAAATAGTCTTTATTACCTTTTATTACCACTTTAATTATGTCCACCCATAAGTGATTTAGGAAAAGACATAAAAATTTCTAAGAAAATTTGTATTTAAATTCAGATATTCCCTTGACCTCTCTGCAATTTTTTTCATGCATGATGTGTCACAAATACTTTTGGAAAATTTCAGAAGTGGGATGAATTAAGGATTTAATTCTTATATTCATTTTAACATTCTTTTCTTTTCAGACAGGACATGAAGATATGTGGAAATAAGATTCGTGAATCCCTTCCTCCAGGAATGTCTTTCACAAATGGAGCTTCACTACTGGTTTTTACTGGACATTGACCTTGTGGCAGAGCCACAACTGCCTTTCCTGCTATTTTCAATGATTCACAGAACATTTGAATAGTGATGCTTGCCTTGGCTTTACCGATTTTCATCCCAATACCTTGTTTACACTGTTGGGGCAGAAAAGCTTGCACTAATTTCTCTCCATGGTGGCTAATCTTATCAAGAGCTTGATTTTACCTTATATACATAAGCTTTGCAAAGGAATGTTTACAAAGAAACTGGGGAATACAACAAAAAAAAAAGAGAATCATCAGCAAAAAAAGAATCAAGATTTTCATACTGCTGGCCACACCAAACCCCCCAAATTTTCTAATACCTTAAAAAGCACTGTAAAGAAGATTGCAAAGTGTTCGTCCACTCGCAACTTATCTACTGAAGAAGACAAGACTAATAAAGACTTTTCCCTCTCACCAACATTCAGTTACCGAGTAGCTATTGCCAATGGCCTGCAAAGGAATATTAATGTAACCGACGGTGATAATGAGGATCTGTTTCAAGAGCTATCTTCAGTTGAGAGCTCTTACTCAGAATCATTAAATGAACTAAGGAGTAGTACAGAAAACCAGGTACAATCTGCACACACCATGCCAGTTAGACGCAACAGGAAGAGCTCCAGCAGCCTTGCACCCTCTGAGGGCAGTTCTGATGGGGAGCGCACTCTGCATAGCTTAAAACTGGGAGCTTTACGAAAGCTGAGGAAGTGGAAAAAGAGTCAAGAATGTGTCTCCTCCGATTCAGAGTTGAGCACCATGAAGAAGACCTGGGGAATAAGAAGCAAATCTTTAGACAGAACTGCCCGGAACCCAAAGACAAATGTTCTAGAACCAGGATTCAGTTCCTCTGGCTGCATTAGCCAAACACATGATGTCATGGAAATGATCTTTAAGGAGCTTCAGGGAATAAGTCAGATTGAAACAGAACTCTCTGAACTACGAGGACACGTCAATGCTCTCAAGCACTCCATTGATGAGATCTCTAGCAGTGTGGAGGTTGTGCAAAGTGAAATCGAACAGCTACGTACAGGGTTTGTCCAGTCTCGGAGGGAAACCAGAGACATCCATGATTATATTAAACACTTAGGTCATATGGGTAGCAAAGCAAGCCTGAGATTTTTAAATGTTCCTGAAGAAAGATTTGAATATATTGAGAGTGTGGTGTACCAAATTCTAATAGATAAAATGGGTTTCTCAGATGCACCAAATGCTATTAAAATTGAATTTGCTCAGAGGATAGGACATCAAAGGGACTGCCCAAATGCAAAACCTCGACCCATACTTGTATACTTTGAAACCCCTCAGCAAAGGGATTCTGTCTTAAAAAAATCATATAAACTCAAGGGAACAGGTATTGGAATCTCAACAGATATTCTGACTTATGATATCAGAGAAAGAAAAGAGAAAGGAATTCCATCTTCCCAGACATATGAGAGCATGGATATTAAGTTATCTACTCCAGAGCCCAAAACCAAAAAGAACAATTGGCAGTTACCTGATGACAGCGATGGAGAGCTGGAATCTGACTTCAATAGAAACAGTTATGCTGTGCTTTCTAAGCCAGAGTTTCCAACAAAAGGAAGTACTTCCAAGTCAAGTTCCAAATCACACAGTGCCAGATCTAAGAATAAAACTGCTAACAGCAGCAAAATTTCAAATAAATCAGATTATGATAAAATTTCCTCACAATTGCCAGAATCAAATAATTTGGAAAAGCAAACCACAACCCAATATGCAGATGCAATGCCTCTCTGGCATTCACAGAGTGATTTTTTCACTGCTAAACTTAGTCGTTCTGAATCAGATTTTTCCAAATTGTGTCAGTCTTACTCTGAAGATTTTTCAGAAAATCAGTATTTCACTAGAACTAATGGGAGCTCCCTCCTGTCATCTTCTGACCGGGAGCTTTGGCAGAGGAAACAGGAGGGTATACCCACCTTGTATGACAGTCCTCAGGACCAGCGTTTCATTGAGAGTACTCAGGGTGTCCAAGTGCACAGTGAAATTGAGAACACAGAAACTGTGGATAGTGGAATGAGTAATAGCATGGTGTGTCCATCTGGAGACCAAAGTCATTACAGTGATTCTCAACTCTCTTTACATGAGGATCTTTCCCCATGGAAGGAATGGAATCAAGGAGAACAAGGAACTGATTTAGGTTTAGACTCATCCACCCAGGAAGTGTTTGATTATGACACAAACAGTTTATCTGACCAACAGCTGGATGTCTTCAATAAAGACCTAGAAGACTTGGGAAAATGCCACAGTGACCTACAAGATGACTCTGAAAGCTATGATTTAACCCAAGATGACAACTCTTCTCCATGCCCTGGCTTAGATAATGAACCACAAGGCCAGTGGGTTGGCCAATATGATTCTTATCAGGAAACTAATTCTAATGAGCTGTACCAAAACCAAAGCCAGTTGCCCATGATGTATCGAAGCCAAAGTGAACTGCAAAGTGATGATTCAGAGGATGCCCCATCCAAATCTTGGCATAGTCGATTAAGCATTGACCTTTCTGATAAGACTTTCAGCTTCCCAAAATTTGGATCTACACTACAGAGAGCTAAGTCAGCCTTGGAAGTAGTATGGAACAAAAGCACACAGAGTCTTAGTGGGTATGAGGACAGTGGCTCTTCTTTAATGGGAAGATTTCGTACATTATCTCAATCAACTGCCAATGAATCTAGTACCACCCTTGACTCTGATGTCTATACAGAGCCTTATTACTACAAAGCAGAGGATGAGGAGGACTACAGTGAACCAGTGGCTGATAATGAAACAGATTATGTTGAAGTCATGGAACAAGTCCTTGCTAAGCTAGAAAACAGGACTAGTATTACTGAAACAGATGAACAAATGCAGGAATATGATCACCCTTCGTATGAAACACCTTATGAAACCCCACAAGATGAGGGTTATGATGGCCAGGCAGATGATGTAGTTAGTGAAGGAGAATTGGAACCCTTACATGAACCAGCATCTGAAATGGAAATTAGAGAAGATGAAAACCAAAACATACCTGAGCCTCCAGTGGAAATCACAAAGCCAAAAAGAATCCGTCCCTCTTTCAAAGAGGCAGCTTTAAGGGCCTATAAGAAACAAATGGCAGAGTTGGAAGAGAAGATCCTGGCTGGAGGTACTCACGTTTAAATGCTACATTGTGAATTAATCGTGTTTTGACTTTAACTATTGCTCCTTAGAGCATGATCTGTTTACCTGGATAAAGAGTGTATTTGTGATGAATTTGCATGTCTTTTTAGAGGATTTTATTTTGTGCAGCTAGCTCTCCCAGCAAGTTTTGGCTTGATAATCTAAAATAAAAATATATTTCAAATAGGTTATTTTAAATGGGTTCCAAATTTAACCCTACTCATTGGAAAAGGATTCTTCTGCTAGACACAAACCTCATTTCATATGAACCAACTGTGACATCAGTTGTCAAGAAAATGAGGAGTGAAATCAAAGGACAACCCCTTAAGACAACAGCTGGCTGTCTGCTCCTTGGTTTCATTAGGTTTATAGGGATGCAGAGAAAGGTTCAGTTAATCTTAAAAAAATTGAGAAGTTGGAATTTTAACTACCCCTCCCATCCAACTTACAATTTGGAGCATGATGCTAGAAAGAGTTGGGTTTGCACAGCCAATCCTAGCCAGCCCAACCAGAAACTTCCTTACCACCTACTGATGCAGCTGAGGGAGAACAATAAAGCCAAACCCTCAGACAATGCCTGATGAGTGGCCACAAGTCATACTTTAAAGACAAATTAGTAAGGGAATAGAACAGTGAAGCTTCCTCTTTGAGAGAGGAGTAAAATTCTCTTCCCCATTATGGAAATGAGAAAAGGACTTTATCTAGCACTTTTTCTTAATTTCCTGGGGGAACAATTTTGAATTATATACTTGGTAGCTGCATGCTCTCGCTTAAATGTGGAATCTTTTTAAAAAGTTTAAATATATAGAGGTAGAGAATAATACAATGAGTGGGATATATGGAGGAAGAAATGGTTGATACATGTGAGAGAATACAAAATAGCAGATAGGTAGGATGAACCAGGTCTAGGAATCTGATATATAACATGAGGACTATAATTGATAATAGTTACTATAGCCATGTTATATGAGTCAGTTGTCACTGTTTTATACACACACACACAGGACAAAGATGTGAGATGATAGATATGTTAATTTGCTTCAATATAATAACCACAATTCTCATTATGTTGTAAGCTTTAAATATTCACAGTAAAATGTATTAAAAATTAAAAAATAAAAATTCCAAATTATCAAGTCTCTACAAAGTAGATCGTTACTGGTAATGACCTTCTATTAGCTAATAAACCTAGTCATATAGTGGCAGCTCTTGAAAACATAAATGTATTTGGTTAACTCTGTGTCACCAATGTAAGGGTTCTAAGACAGAGAAAATAATCTTCTGACATTGATCTGACTCAATAGGCCTGGGAAGAGAGAACTAGACCCCTCCACCATCTTGGAACTTGGATTGTTGTCATCCTATGTGCCAACTTTGAATGGAATCTGTTGGATATCCTCTGTCCTAGAGGATCAGCACACACATCTTTAAGATGCTCTCTGGTTAGTGAAAGGCACCAGATTGACTACCCAGGAGGCTGCAGTAGATTTTAAAGGCCATCGCTGCTCCCCTTGGCAACAGTCAGGCAGTTTTCCCATCCTGTGCTACCAATATGCTTCAGAAGGAAGGGTGGCCAAAGAAGGACATTTTCCAGGCCCTTTCCCTGCCCAGAGCATTCCAATGAGATGCCAATTGTCATGATGTTTTCTGTGCCCATGGCCATCTGCTTGTTGAGTGTTGAGCAGATGCCAACAGATATTTCTCTCCATGGCTACCCAGTGGTCATTAGGTAGCAGTGCTATCTTTTCTTCATTTCTAACCTGGCCAGATTGGACCATAAAGATCTTGCTCTAAGGTTCTCTGTGAGATGCTATTCCCTTCACATAGATTTATGAACTTATGGATAGGTATTTGAATTATTAATTTCAACTCTTGTTTGAGGGTCTGGAAGACAAGAAAACCCTAATTTTTTGTAGATGTGGATAGTTAGTGATAGTATTCTTGAGGACCTTCACTTTGAGCATCATTCTAATAGGCTAAGGGATTTTAAAGTGTTTATGGCCAGATACTTATCCATGAAGTAAAATTCTTCCCTCGTTGCTGAGCCTTGTTGAATGGCACCAGCTGACCTAAAATAAATACCACAATAGGGACTTTCTTATCCTTACTTCCAGCCTTTTACCACTTACCATATGGAATTTACTCTTGTCTCTGAATTCCTATGTCCCTGCTTCCTATGGCCCTGGATTCCACCTTATATTTATGTACATTTCTCATTTTATCTTCTAAACTTTTAACCAGAGGCAGGGGAATCTTTTCTTTTTCATCTTTTTATTTGTACTATATGCTGAGATTACAGTGAGTTAATATGTGTTGAATGAATACCTGAATGGAGGTTGGAAGGATACTAAATGAAAAGCACCAACTTCCAAGTCAAATCCAAATTCAAACTGTGGCCTTTCATTGCTAAGGCTATGAAGGTGTTCGGAGAGCTCAGAAGAATGCTAGAGATAAAAACTTGTTAATCAGCAGCATTACGATGTACTAGCACTCTTCAGGCAGTTTGCCTGTTTTCATTCTTTCACTTCTTCTACCACCACTGTGAATTTGATTCTGTTATTATCCCACTTTACAGGTCAGAAAAATGAGATGCTAAAAACTTACATAACCCACTCAATATCATACAACTAATAAGTGGTACATCCAGAATCAAGTGGATGGGTATTTTGGACATTTAGAGCAGCTATATGCTGCCTCACTTCCAAGGTTCCATTTTACTCATGGTTTAGTTGCAAAAACATAATTAAAGATAGAGAAAAGTGTCTGCCACTATGTTTATTTCAATTTAGGATTTTCATGAGAAGCCAGTACTAATATGAAAGGCACTAAATTCTCTGTCACACTGAGGTATTGATATAAAATAGCTCATTCTGTTTTTTCTACTTCAAATATTTGGTCCATTTTATAAACAAAAGTTTGAAGTACTCAATAAATATTATAGAACATCTTTCTTTTGCTGCAGGGGAAGGGTACTGGCCACAAACACTCAGGGGTACTCTACCACTGAGCCACATCCCCAGCCCTATTTTGTATTTTATTTAGAGAAGAGTCTCACTTAGTTGCTTAGCACCTTGGTTTTGCTGAGGCTGGCTCTGAACATGTGGTCCTCCTGCTTCAGCCTCCCAAGTCCCTGGAATGACAGGCATGTGCCCTGAACCTGGCTTAGAACATCCTTCTTAAAGGATGATATAGTTCAAGTCTGAGAATGCTTTACCTGGATTTAAAGCCTAAAGTCAGTTAGAAGTAATTTTCCTAGCAGAAAAACAAAAATTTTGTTCTTAACGAGGCTGTGACATTATAATTATCACAATTACTAATTTATTTCATGGTGCATATTTTGTTTTCTAAGTGGCTATAGGACTTTGTGATAATATTCTGGTTCCACATAAGAATAAGACATTAAATACAGAACAATTTCCCAAGGTTGATTCTTTATTATGTTGAACCTAGTGTATCTCAGTCTGACTGGTTGTTAGAATCATCTGGGGAGCTTTTATGGTAGTTGTTCCTGTGGTGGTGTTTTAAATTTACCAAATCACTGACCATTATGATTTGGTGATCCTATAGTAGAGCCAGAGATATGTATTCAAAATTGTGTGAATTGCTAGGTGCAGTGGTGCATGCCTGTAATCCCAGCAGCTTGGGAGACTGAGGCAGGAGAATCTAGAGTTCAAAGCCAGTCTTAGCAAAAGCAAGGTACAAAGCAATTCAGTGAGACCCTATCTCTAAATAAAATACAAAATAGGGCTGAAGATGTGGTGCCCCTCAGTTCATGCCCCAATACCCCACCCAAAAAAGAAAAAAAATTGTATGAATTACTTATGGAATATATATGCCATTATAATAAAACCACCACTACCACACAATGCACAATTAAAAACATAATAAAGAACATTTAAGTAAAAAGTACAGTATATAGGAGAGACATTTATACTTCCATGTTCATTGCAGCATTATTCATGATAGTCAAGAAACAGAAACAACCTAAGAATCTATGAGCTGATGTATGGATAAAGAAAATGTGGTACTATGTAGCAAAAAATTGATTTACCTAACAGCAGATTTGTCAGCAGAGCTACAATTACAAACTGTTCTTCCAAATCATAAGCCAGTACTCAAGCCATCAGACCATTCTACCACTTTACATGATACCACAGGCAACATGATTGATTATTCAGGTATCATTTCTATGCAACCTGAAATAAGAGAAATTGTTTACTATATGTCATAGTGGCAACAAGAAATGACAGACTGAATGTTATTCTTATTTTCCAAAGATGTAGGTTAACCAGTGTTCCATTTTCTTAGTGCCATTTCTGATGCTTATGCAGTATTGAGGATAGCCTATGGTTTTAGGTTTTATATTTTTGTTTCTCAGTTATAGGAAGAACAAAAGTGGATAGTACCCACACATGCAAACACAAAATGAAAATTTACTTAGTGCTTAATATAGTGGTATTTTACAATCTTAAAGAACTGAATAGGAAATTCTGAAATTGACCAAAATGTTCTTAACTAACATTAATTGACTACTTTAAAAAAAGTTCATTATTATATATGTTGAATCCTCATAAAATATCAATGAGAGGGACTATACAAAGTTCCCAAATTTTTCTTCCTACAAAGTAATTGCCAGTAGTTGTGTAGACTGTGAAACTAGCATAGGACCCATTTTTTGCCCCAAGGTTTTGGAATCCTCTTCCAGTACTCTCTGCATAACAACATGTTCTTAGCTACCTGTGAATGTTTTTGCTTTTTTCATGGAAAAGTAGAACACCTATTCTGTAATACATGCTTTTACAGTGTTTCAAGAGTATTTCTGGGTTGAATTTTACAAATAGTGACTTTGAGATGTAAAAATACATGAGTCTCATCTGGGTTCACTTGTTTAAAAAAAAATAGATTCCCTGATGCAATCTCTAGTTGATTCTGATACAAGTTGACTCCAGGATCACATTAAGAATTTGCTTCATAGTTCGTAATGAATAATGCATCCTAAATCTTTTCATTCTTTCTTGAGTGATGTAATTTACTCCTGGAGTCACTATCTGTGTGGTAATGATTCCAATTAGTGTCTTTGGGCTAATATTTCTCCTCTTCAAAACTGAACTATTATATACAATTATTGTTTCAGTCTTTAACTCATGGACTAGTTTGGTCCTTTTAAATAAATATTTAATTATCTGACCAATTATTATGGTCTCGTAATAATTAAGTAGATGATATAAAGTTAATTTATAAGAATTACTCAGATAATTTTAAACTTTGACAACTGCTATAGAACTAAATACAAAGTGTTGAGAGAGCATTTGATAGTTTAGATGTTAGAAAGTTTCCTTGAGAGAATGATATTTGGTCTGAGATGTGAAGAATGAATATACTAAACTAGGCTAAGACAAAGGGAAAAGAGCATTGGAGGCAGAGTAAATGGCACAGACTCAGGGTCCTGAAGCAAAAAATTGTATGACATGACAGATTTCAGGAACTGAAAGAAAGCCAGGTGTGGCTGGAGTAATACAGCAATGCAGGGAACGGTGTTAAAAACAAAAACAAAAACAAAAGCAAAAAACAAAAAAAAAACAAATCTGGTGCAATGAGCAGAGGGCAGATTTTTCTGAATCTGGTGGATCCCTTGGTAATTGTTTTTCTTTTTTCCTCCTAGAAGCCACGAAAACACAGTGAAAATCAGTGGTGTAATGAGTAGTAGGAGTTACATCAAATACAATATTCTACAGGCCTCAAATTCAAAAGGTTTAATGCTGCATACTTTTTTTCCACCATATCCTTAACCTGATTGTCTTCCTGATTTTTCTACATTGACAAATGGCACTACTATCACTCTGTTTGCTCATGAATCATCCTCCTTGGCTCTTTCCTTGCCATGCTGTGTGGACATTTGCTCTTTTATTTTTGGCTACCTAGAGTCTGCATTCCTTTTTGACTTCCCCTTAGTAGTTAATCGGAGGGAATTAGTGTGTTCTTTTACAAAACCAAGGGGGCTAGATATCTTTTCCTATCCCTTAGTAGCCATGCCTTGAGCACATGGCAAATTCAGCTAACTGAAAGCTCCAGCCCAGAACTCTGAATTTGGAGGGAGTAATGGGAAATAGGGCAAATTAGGAATTATTCTTTAGTGTGTACATGGAGCCATGTGTCCAGGCCAGGGTTGCAGTCACACGTTGCTTAGGTGTCAATAGTGGGAAACCAACTATAGTGTGCCTTGGCTAGTTTCTGTGTCTCTTTGATGCCAATATCTCAAATGGAGTTCTTCAAACTTACAGTTGATTCTCTCTATGATCTACTCAAAGACCTTTTATTAGCAAAAATGAATTTTGTTGTGTGAGGCACACATCACCTTGGATTCATTCACTTCAGACGTGCTGGCATTTTTACCTCTAAGTATCTAAGTCTCTTTTTTGTGTGTGTTTGTATGCCTAGAGAGATGTTTATTTTAATGAGCTGACTCAGATCATTATGGAATCTATCAAGTCCAAAATCTGCACAGTGGCCCACATGCTGAAGAGCCAGGCAAGAGTCTATGCTACAGTTCAAGTCCGAAGTGTATCCTCTACATAGTTCACCCTTGCTAAAGAAAGTTAAAAACAGGAAATTCTTAAACTGCATTGATTCTCCACTAGTTCTAGCAACCACCATCTCTAAACAGTTCTAACTAAATTCTTCTAATTAGTCTTCCTGTCTCTATGCCTCCCCTCTCCCAATCTTTGATTTTGCTGTATCCATAGGTAAATATAAATCTACAAAACCATAAAAATGTCTTAGTATTACTTTAAGGAAGGGTTTCAAGCAAGCAGTGAGCCCATGGTACTGAAAAGGTCTCTTTCCTTCTTGCATCCATCACTAGATGCAAGTCCCTGCAAGGCAGGTTCAGTACCCTGGACCACAGGCATCTTTCCCAATGTGCACCTGGAGTTAACAAGGATCAAGGCAGTGAGTGGTTAAGAGCATGCCCTCTAGAGTTGTGATCATTGGTAAGTTAGTAACTTCTCTGTGGCTCAGTTACCTCATTTAAAAAAAATGCAGACAATAATATACCTCTATGTGATTAAAATAAAATAAATACATAAAAACAAAATAAATATATAAAAATATGGTAAGATTTCAGCCAAACCAGTAAATCAGTGGGGAGCCAACCTATCTAAAAGGCACAGTGACTTTTTCTGTTGAAATTAAACTATTTCTGAGAAATATGATCCAGAAGCCAAATGCTGTAATTATCTTCCTCTTTTTTAGCTGAACTAAAATAGCCATCCAGAATGCATTCTGGGAAGTGATCAA
Source organism: Marmota marmota marmota (assembly GCF_001458135.2). NCBI lineage: Eukaryota > Metazoa > Chordata > Mammalia > Rodentia > Sciuridae > Marmota > Marmota marmota. The sequence continues at coordinate 26,057,626 of NW_026000229.1, read as the reverse complement.
TTATGTTATTATTTCTATGGTTTCAATCCTTGAAAGACTCTGGGCACAGGCAGCTTGGTGCAACTGGACATAGCATTAATCATTACTTTATTGATGTTTTCGTAAAACCATGCAATTGCCTGAACTCTCTTGCTTGTTAAATGCTTTCCTAGGGCAGTATCAATGCAGAGAACCAAATAAGTCCATCAAGATTTATCGAGTGCCCAGTAGTTATGAACTCTGGATTAGGGTATGGGAATGGAGAAAACCCATGATAAAAATAATTTGGATTCTTTCCTTCATACCATTACAGTCTGGTTCAAGTTAGTTCAAAATTACTTCTTTAGCTGACTGTTGAGAGGCATGTGGATAATTATATATTATAATTCATATATTTATTAAAATATTTATTAGCATTTACCTGAATCTATAGTGTGAAAGACATATGGTTATAGTTAGAAGAGAAGACAGAAAAATAATTAAATAACTGGATGACTAATGGTATTACAATTTAATTGTTATTTATTTGCTATTGATTATTAATAATAATCTTAGAAATAAATGAAATCATAAAATAACTAACATTTAGTCAGCCTAAACTGAGTGAGTACAGAAGTGAGTACTTTGCCTGAATTTTTCCACTGACATCTCCATAAGACTTCAGGAGGTACAGCAGATGTCTCCAGAACCCCATGTGGTCCTATTCAACCTTCCTCTGATTTGAGCAGCAGCTGTGATAGACCATAGCATTAATCATGTTCAACTCCATCTTTCTCTCAAATAGGTACCTTCCTTCGTTCAGATTTCAGCTTCAGAATCTTCCCTGATGTTGAGGGATTCCCTGCAGCAAACCTCAACCAGTAGAAGACAGCAGATGCTGCACAATACCTGTACTTTTTCATCCTTCCAAGGTCCTACCTTCCGTGCTCCCCACTGAACACACCTCTGGAGAGTGTAGCCCAGTCAAGCCCTTATTGTCTGCAGTATTCACCTCATTAATAGTCCCTATTCCAGGGACTATTTTTTCCCCAAACGTGACTATCATTATGCACTTATCCCAGGTCTTACTTTTAGTAGGACCCTGATTAAGACCTGAAGTCATGACTATTAATATGTTCATTTTGATGATGAGAATATAGAGCCACAGGCCACTAAACTAAATGTCATTTACCTTGTTGATGCACCAAAATGAGGTTCAGATATCAGCCCTTTCTGCTAATTGTTATACAACCTCTTATAAATAATATGAAGCAAACTGTGAAAAGGCCTAATTAATTGCTATCTAGATGCCCAGATTAGAGAGCATTTAGAAATAATTTCAGTTAGTAAGACCAATTGTGTTAGAAATTATTTTTTTGTTTCAGTAATAAGTGAACAAAACCACATTTGTATATGTTAAAAGGCATTAGGGTAAAATTGAGTGGAAAAAAATTGTGATGTCCATCATCTTTTTTCCTCTTTTTCTTATTTTGATGGTACTGTTATTAAAAAAATACCAAGTATGTATAATCCATAAGGAACAAAATTTTTTTTCATAGTTCTACAGGCTGGGAATCCTAAGATCAAGTCAACAGCAAGTGCAATTGTCCAGTGAGGGCTGCTCTCTGCCTCCAAGATAATGTCTTAAACACTTTGTCCTCCAAAGTATAGGAACATTGGGTCTTCACATGGCATAAAGGGGAAAAAAACATAAAAAGGAATGGACTCCCTCCATCAACCTTTAATAAAGGCATCTAATCTGATTCATGAGGGCTCTGACCTGATGACTCAATCACCTCCAAAGATTTTTACCCCACATACTGTTTCACTGGGATTAGTTTCAACATGAAATTTGGAGGGGATTAAAAGCATTCAAACCATGGTGTTTCCATTTTCCCTTCCCTCTCACTCCCATCTTCTCCGCAGCAATGCTGTGTGTCTTCCAGCATCTGATGAGCCAGTTACTCTCTACTGTATCCCCCCATCTTATATTAATACTTTGTGAAATGACTCTAATATTTATTGTAATTGATTTTCAGCTAATAAGCTGTATCACCTGGGGATGTTTGCAATTTTTTTTGCCTTTTCTCTTCCCTTATATAATGAAAGACAAAGACTTTCCTGCTGATAAAGGCAATTCAGCCTTTGAAAAGCCTGTAGGGTACAGTTTATGGATTTAAGAGTTTGTACAGATATCCTGAAATCACATCATTTTAGCAACTGAACACATGTAAGATTTGGCTTGAATGAAATAATCTTTAAACAATTTGAAGCCTCAACATTTTGAGGTAGAGTTAGTACTGATCAAAGGACATGGAAAAAAAATAGAACATCAGTTCTGTACCAAATGTTTGGGAAGGGACAAATATTGAGTGGGGAAGGAGGCTGAGAAAAGGGAGGTACCATGGTTTGAATGTTTTCATGCCCTCTAAAGTGCATATGAAACTCAATCACCAATGCAGCAGTATTAGGAAGTATAGTCTTTGGGAGGTGTTTGAAATCATAAGGGCTCCTCATGAAGGAGATGGGGTGCTCTTATTAAGGTTTGTGTGTTTCCCTGTGAACACACTGCATGCATGCATAATGACCTAACTGTACTTACTGATAGCTGGGCAAATGGTTTTCACTGATGCCTTTTATAGATACAACATTAATAAAGATCAAATACTGTAAAATTTTTATATGGTTGCATAAAATGCACCATAATCATGGCCAAGTATTATCTATTTTACAAACTTACATTATTGTTAAAACCAATTATTACACAAAACCATTTTTTTAATATCACTGGTGAATTTAAAATAAAAATTGTAGTTGTAGATAGGCAGAATGCCTTTGTTTGTTTATTTTTATGTGGTGTTAAGGTTTGAACCAATGCCTCACACATGACAGCCTCATCCAATCACTAATGAAATTTGATGTCAATTTTGTTTGTTACCACACTGAGTCTTTATATAGGCACTCGATTCTTATGATCTGCTGCTTAAGCAACTTGTTTTTCTTTCCATCATGCAATCATTGGGAGTATTAATTAGAAAGATTTCCCTTTCTTATGGCAAAGATATGACTCCATGTGTGTAAAGACTTAGATGAGTATAGGAGGAGAACATACATCTACATTCTAGTTCAAGTCAGATAGTTGCTATGTCCTGAGTTTAAGTCATGATTGTGATTGAATTTTATTGGTAGTTTTGCCAGCTTTGGTATTTTGAATTTTATTTCTTAATTTTTTCCATATTTTTTATTGGAGTATTATAGTTGTACATAATGGTGAGATTCATTGTTAGATATTCATACATGCACACAATACTAACAAAATAATTTGGCCAATATCATTTCCTAGTATTTCCACTTTTCCTTTCCTCCTCCCTCTATTGTTCATTTTCTGCATGAATGATTTAGAAAGAAAAGCAGTTTGTGTGGAAGGCAGTCATTCCCATGTCAAGAAAAATCAAGTTAATTGATGGGAAAACACTCCTTTGATTATAGGCCTGAGTGAATGTAAGCAATGCTTGGACATGCTAGACGCTAGCTCCTGGATGAAACTTTTTTCACCTTGAGATTCTTCATTGCATTGTGGAATTGAAACCCACACTTGACATGTAAATAACTGTTGAGTGTTGTTTACTTGTCATACTCTGCTTAGCACAAGGTATTGGGTTTTGAAGACTCTTTTAAAGTGCAACATCAGACAAGGGAAGACATGTAGATTTAATATGGCATTTCTTAGACTCATGGGTTTTTAGGTTGTATGGAACCTTATAAATCATTTAGGCCAGTGCTGTCATTTACAACTTGAGGGAAGTGAAATTCTGGAGGGTAAATATGTTGGTCAAGATTACACAGGTGTTAGAGAACTTACTAGAAACTGATTTTCGCCAAGCAGACAACTGTAGGAGTAAATTTTTAATCTCAATGAAAGGAAGCTTCTATTAAAATAACTGCTTCCTTAATGATGGCATAAATACATTAATAATAGGGCTAAATACCTCAGAGCTCATCTCCTAATTTATAGAAAGAAACACAAATGCAAAATAACCAGTGCCCTTCTATTTATCAATAATAGATGAAAGTCTGAAATGCAAACAATTTTAAAAAGAACAAGTTAAAAAAATTTGAAAAATGTTAAGAGAAATGTCATTTCTTTATTTCTTAGCTCCTAGTTTTCTCTGCTAGCTGATAAGAAAAGTGATTATTTAGTTTATGTTTCTAAATTTATCAATAGTATTGGAATTTGGGAACTGGAATGTTCTTGGAGATCATTGACTACTTGGGCTCAAGTCTGGATGCATGGCAACATCACCTAGATAAGATTTTATGTACTAAGGTTCTGTGTTTTCCCATCTGAGGATTCAAATTCAGTGGGCCTGGAAAGGGACTTAGGGATATGTATTGTTTGTAGTATCCCCTAAGTTTCTGAAATTGGTCAAGTTGGAGAACACCCAGTATTATAATTCCCTTAGTAATTATAAATCAGCTCACACCTCTGTAATTCATCTCTTTCATAGGAAAGTCATTTTAACTATTAATTCTGTTTCCTTCAAGCATTTAGGTAAATATAAGATGTGAAATGTAATTATTTGTTTTCCTTGGTAATTATAAATTCTTGAGCACTTTTAAAGTGCTAGTATCTCCTTGAACTGATAATAATTAATCTTTAAGAATACAGTGATGTGATATTCTACTTTGTATGTTTACTTAATTTACATTATACATTACTATAAATTTTGTTATTTCTGCATACATACTAATGTCAAATTTGTTGATACAAAATTATGCACAATGTACTTGTGAGCTATTTTAAGACATTTTGTAAGATAATTTTGACTACATGGTCTTTTCTCCTTAGAAACTGCTTCCAAACCTTCTCCAAATGCTAGATACAATTTAACCATTTGCTGTATGTATCAAACATTTTAAAGATAGGAGGGAGACCATAGAGCAAGAGGACAAGAGTAGAAAGAACCCAGTTTATCAAATTCCTATAATCTGCAATTTGCTATGATGTAGAAATCTGAAACTTTTCTTCTCATGACTGCCTCAAAAGGCCCCCAGAAGAGTAGACATTGGTGCAACCACTTTCAAGGATGATTTAACAGTAATTACTAGTTTTAAAGGAACATACCCTTTCTTTCATATGAATGATTCATCAGATATACATGCAAAAGGCTATTTATTCATCATGGCATTATCATGTGAAACACAAAACTTAAACATCCATAAAGAGTACTTGTTAAAAGTGCATAATGTGTTTGGACAAGGGATTACTCCACTTTCATCATAAAGATGAGGAATGTCCAGCTGCTTGAGCTATATTAGGTTGAAAAAAAGCCAAGGTGCAGAACCTCCGGTCCTGTGACTCTGTGTGTGTGTGTGTGTGTGTGTGTGTGCTGTGTACGCATACATATAGATTTTACTTTATATCCCCTGTGTTTTTATTTTGAAAACTCACAGGAATGTATTATTTAAGTAATAAAACAAACCAAAATGTCTTAGTGATGGTGATGAGAATTTAGAAGTACTAAGTAAATACTAACTGCTAATTTACTGACTAACTCCATAAAAGCTCATTATCTCCTATAGAGATACTCCTCTGTATGGGAAGCTCTCTTCAAGTTCACCCGACCTTATTTCATTCATGTTAAATCTAAAGCCCAATGCTGGACACCCACATCTTTGTTACTTGGGAAGTGACTGGAGCTCTGACTTTATGTACAAAAAAAAATGCCTTTGCCACAGCCCCATCACTCAGAGGGGAATGTGGGAGCCAATTTCCACAGGTGATGAGAAGCTTTTCATCATCCAAGATGGCAGCAACACAAATGAGAATGAATGAGAGCATGATACTAGGAAGCAGAGACACGTTTCCAAAAAGCCAAGCCACTCACAGAGAGGTTTCATACAGGGAAAAGGTATTAAATCAAAGACAGGAGGATTTATATTCTTAGATGAAGTCATTGGATGTCAGAACAAAGTAGGAAAAATGAAGATGGAGTCATAAATTCCTCTGTCTTAAGAAACAGGTCCTATAGTAATACTTCGGTGATACTTTGTAGTGTGGCCTCTGAGACTTATGGTTATAAAGAATTATTATTGCATGCTAACTTGAGAGATTTCCCTAAAACATAATCCCTTTCCTTTCTAGGGACACTGGCTTATCTCTACCTAATTTTGCTCTTCTGCGTTTCTTCCTAAAGAGGATTAGCATTTAAGAATTTGAACAACTAACCAAAAGATTTCCCAGAATATGAATATTTCAAAACTGAAAAGGCCTCAGTGTTTGTCTCATTCATTGATTCTCATCTGTGAATGCTACTATTGCTTGTGAATAGAGGCCAGAAATGCTTCCCAGAGAACATAGGACAGATACCCTAGAAAATAATTATCTGGCTCTGATGGAAAAGTCCTCTTCTAGTTCAAATCCTTCAAATGATGGAGAGAGAAATGAGCCTCAGGGAAGTCTTACATTTCCTAAAGGCATTAATGATTGTATCTCTTATTTGTTAACATTCAGAAGTTGTTATGTTTCAGTTCTGCAGATGCTTCTTTGGGGAGCACATTTCAATGTCTTTACTAAGTTGCCAGAAGCAGGCCACTCTGTCCACATAGAGGGCAGAACCTCCAAGACATTGAGTTTCATCTGAAAACTAAATATAATTTATTTTATCTTGTTTTGGCTACCAAAGGACAAGACTGGGGAGATCTATCCTGAATACTCTGCTTTCTTGTTAAAACACATTCCTAACTCTTGAAAACAAATACCTGTCTTGAATCTAGCATCACTTCTTCTGCCTATTTTAATTACCAGCCCCACTATTTAGTATCCACATAATTTTTCAGGTTTCCTGTTTAACAAAAGTTGCACTTTTACATACTGCATTGATGTGATTAAAAGCAGGTGCTTCATAGTAGTCAAAAAAGATAGAGTTGTTGCTCTTTGAACTCCACCATGTGCCCTGGAAAAGTAGTGTAAACTTTCTATTCCCTGACTCTCAGCTGTAAAATTGGAACAATAATATTTTTATCATTAGATTATCATGTAATATATATAAAGGCTTACATCATGCTTATCATTTGGAAAATAATCAGAATATATCAATAACTATTTTGCTATTTTAGTATCTATTGATTACAGGAAAAAATTTTGAATTTCTTTATACTTTAAAATGAATATACATTTTTATTATACTATACCAGATGTATACATTTGATGTATAGTTACAGATACCGCTTTCATAAAGTAACCACTAAACTGACTTCTAACAGGAAGATATAAGTTTGGCCTGTTCATGGACATGGTGGTCACATTAGAAAATAGTTGTCTGATTTATACAAGAGAGTCCTAAGAATTTGTCTCTATGTGTTCTAACACTATCTGGTTAGCATTTAGAGGGAAAATGGTTAGGTTTACCACTTGTAGAAGTACTAAGGAATTTATTCATTTGGTGGAATTCATTTTTGTATCCTATTAAAGACAAATTTTTTCCCCAAATAAAACTATATCTGTGTACTGTGTAAAGTTTAATCAATATAAGAATCTATGTTCATTTATCAAAAACTGAGAAGTATAAAAACAAGGATTGATTTTTAAAATTTTTGTCTTTGAATGGAACTTTTGAACAAAGGCATTCCATTTAGATATAATATTTTAAAATTAATATTCACTTTATTATAGTCACAAGCATTTAAAAAACACACTTCCTTATATTTCTAAGTTAACATGTATATCTTACTCTATTTTAGATGCAGTGTTTTTTTAACAATCACTTGTTAGAATCAAGAAGACTCTAAATTAATGTTATGTCCCATTTATAAATTAAATTAGTAAAACAATTTTGAAGTTTAAAAACTACAATTATACATAAAACCATTTGGTTTTCTTTTTAAGAATTATAACTGACCGATAAGCAAAAGTTTCCTAAGTAATTAAGAATTTTTAAAATAATTAGAAGTTAAACTTATAAATATTTCGGTGGATACCAGATTTTCTTGAGTATCCTGACACTGTTTAGAAACATAATTAAACTCTCTTTGAAGGACATCACAATTCTAAAATTAATTATTTTACGGCTTAATTTATAGTTCTAAACTCATGTTAGTTTTATAAATCAAATCATTCAAAATATTTCTAATACTTTAACTACTATTTCAGTTAGCTCTTTTGCTGCTGTGACTAAAGGACCCGACCAGAACAACTGTAGAGGAGGAAAGTTTATTTGAGGGCTCACAGTTTCAGAAGTCTTAGTCCATAAAAGGTGGGCTCCATTCCTCAGGGATCAAGATAAGGCAGGACTTGATGGTGGAAGAGTGTGGCAGAAGGAAACAGTTCACATGTGATCAGAGAGCAGAGACAGAGACAGACTTTTCTTGCCAGATATAAATACATACCCAAGGCCACACCCCAATTCCCACCTCCTCCAGCCACACCCTACCACTTCAGCCATCAGGGCTTTATTCACTGATTGGGTCAAGGCTATAATGCAATCATTTCTCCTCCAACTTTCTTGAATTGTCTCACACCTGAGCTTTTGGAGGACACCTCACATCTAAGCCTTAACAACTACTAAACATAGGTGCTTTCCAATTTCACAAAAATCATTTTCTGAAACTAATATGTATTTTAAGTATGGTGTGGATCTGATATATCCTATGATAACATCTCAGCCTTGCTGTTTAAAAGACAGTTGTTCTATCTCAGGCCTGTGGAGGTTGTATCAAGGAAGGTTTGGGGTCTAGGCACAGAATTTGGTTCTCCCCATGTCCTTACCTACGTGAAAACCTGCTTTTTATGGTTTCTGTAATAATGGAGTCCTCATGCTTTGTAGAAGTCATCAGGTTATTGTTATTGGGTTCAGGTTATTGTTAGGTGTCATTTCTGTCCACTCCATTGATGTTGTATGTATTCCTCGGCTTGATCAGGTTTTGCATTTATTTGATTTTCTTCATACAGTTTAATGTTTTCTTTATATGGCTCAAAACACATTTTATTTTCATTCCATCAGATATTTTACTTATGTAATACTTTTGAAATCTCATTTAATTTTATTGCCTGTTTTGAATTGTCAAATTTCTTTATTCCTTTCATATGGTACTCAACTGGCAGGGCCACAGTGAGACAGAATGACAAGTCATTGGATGCTGCATTTCCCTTGGGTCTTTGGCTCCACAGACATAACACTGAAGGCAAGATAATGTCAGTAAAATTAATAATAACAACAACAACTACCAAGAATCTCTGCACACAGATATTGCTACTGTTGACTTGGAACATAACTGACCTCCAGTTTCTAAGACTAAAGTTGAGGACTCAGTTCTTAGACTTCTTATTTTTCTTCTATTTATACTTACTTTCTAACTGATTTCATAGTCCCATGACTTTAAAAGGCACTAACATGCTGATGTTGACCACTTTCATATTTCCTAGTATAGACCTTTCCTAAATCCTGTTACAATACAACTGTTTGCTTAACTGCTTCATTTGGATGTTCAGAATCTGATTACTTGTGTGTCAATTACTGAGTCAATTACTTGATTCAGTTTTCTTCTCAGTTCCTCATGTTCCTCCATCATCTCCATCTTGTGTTTCTGCAATAACCTCTGAACTGATGTCTGTTTCCCCCTTGACCCCACTGGTTGCTAGGGTGAGGATATTAATGTCAGAGCATATTATCTTTTCATCCTCTGCTCAAAACTCTATAAGAGCCTCTTATTGTACTGAAGCAATCCCCAACCCTTATAGTTGTCTTGTATGATTTTCTCTTATTACCTCCACACATTCTTTTTCTTATCCCAGTACTTAACTTACTCATTCAGCTCCAGTTCTTGCTTATGTTTCTCTAGCTGACCAGGGACATTCCTATCCTTAGGGCTTTCCCAGAAACAGCACCTAAGATGAAGTGAATGCAACTAGTTTATTTTGAAGGTGATGTCAAGGTAACACTTTATGGGAGAGAGGAGATAAATCTGGGATGGGAAGGAAGCTGATATGAAATTTGTTTATGCTATATGCAAGTGGGCCCAATCCCACTAAGTATCTGCATGACCTTGCTACTTAAGGTGTAGCTTGGAGACTGCAGCATTGGCTTTGCCTAGGAGTTTGTTGAAATGAGACTCCCAGGAATTGCAGGCCCCACTCAGAAAGGACTTTAGAGACTTCCTATGCACTGATTAATATTTAAGAAATATTGCTCTAAGTGACAGTGTTGAACATAATCTTTAAGTTATCCTACACAAAGGCAGGGAAATGGGGGTGTTTTCCTCAATACCTTAGCTGATGGGTCAAGTCCTGCTTCCAAAGCCATTAATTTTCAGCTTGCCTCGTGTATTGGCTTAGCATGTTCTACAGCCTGGATATAAAGGCCTGCAGGAAGACAACCACAGGTGTTTGTAGTAAACTGTCTCAAGTGTGTTTGTAGGGAAGCATCCAATACCAATAGCATCTGTTATTGAGCCTTTCCTCCAGCTCTTCCCTCACCCTAAAATGCTTTTCCCTCAAATATTCACTTAGCTAAACTCCTTACCTCCTCAAAGTCCTTGCTCAAATCATAGTATCTCAGGGATGCTTGTCTCATAGTATCTCAGTGATGTATCTGCATGTGCCAACCTACCATTTACAGTTCCCATTACTCTGCTCTTTACTTTCTCTTTTCAATTGTACTTAGCTTTCTAATTCAGATGCAGTTCATTTATTTAATATGTTGTTTGCTTGCTCCATTGGAAAGTTAGTTTCACCAGAGCAGAGGACTTTGTTTATAGATACCATAGAGCAGCTTTTTAATATGTGCTGAATAAGTAAATTTCTGTCTTTTTAAAAAAGTGAGAAGTATGCATAAAATTTTACATTCTGCAGTGTTTAGCATTATAAATGTTTCCTGTCATGGAATTTGGGTGATGGCCTGAGTGGTAAAAAGTATTCATGAAGACAAAGAGAAGCAGCAATTAGTAGAGTTTATTGGAATAAGATACCCTGCACCCTCACAGCAGGGACATGACAAAGACATTGGCAGCAGACTCAGAGAGGGTCTGGGCTTATGTACATTTCTTAGTTCTTTGTTTTCCTTTGGGATGCTTTTTGCTAGGAGTGGTCTATGCTAAACAAGGGTTGACTGACAGATTCCTGTGCCTTGCCCAAAGTGCCTATTGCACATGCACCAAATGCTTGTTCCCAAGTTTTACATTAAATGCATGAGATGCAAATAATATGTATGAAGTTTTAGGTAGGGAATTCTCCCTTCTATGTTACTATAGGTCAAACTTGGGGTTCTCTGAGCATATTCCTTGGGATGGGCAGGCAATCATTTTGAGAAGAAAATCTTATTTACACTTTGGGAAAGTTAGCTCCTTGGATTTCAGCAGTGGGGCAGGATGAAAAGGTGGTCATTAGCCCCACATCAGTTCTGTGGATTGAGGTGGCATGGGACCTGGGACAAAGTTTCCTAATCTATCCTGCCTCATTTTCCATTTCATGAAAACTCATGTTATGCTCATTTGCTGCCAGATGTTTCTTTGTTTCTACAAATTATAATTAACATAAAAATTCTCACAGCATTTGGCATTTAGATTATTTCTTATTTTCTTTCTGTTATTATAAATATTGTCATGAGCTTCTCTGTGCATAAACCTGTTGCATTTTAAATATTATTTTAAGATAGATTCCTAGAAGTAAAATATTGAAACAGAGGCTAAAAATTACTGTCAAGATTCTTGATAGATACACAGAAAACATATTTCAGAAATTATGTCTCTATTCTTGATAGATACACAGAAAATATATTTCAGAAATTATGTTCTAAGCAGTAATGAATGAGTATGACTGAAATGTCATACACTTTCTATCAACCCAAGGCAATGGAGTTTAGTGGTTAAGAGAATAATTTTAGAAATGAACCACCTTAAATATCAACTTTAACTTAAGTTACTTAATTTATCTGTATCTCACTTTGTTAAATTGTAATGATGAAAATAATCTTGCTTACCCATAGGATTATTTTGAGGATTAAATTTGTTAATAAAGAAAGAGAACTAAGACGAATAATTGGTACATCGTAAGCACTACAGAGTTGTTATGATACTGAGGCCTTTTTAAATTGATAAATGAATAAATGGTACTTTGGTTTGACTTTCTATATTTTTGCATTTTGAAATCGTAACTTACTAAGTTGAAAATTTGATACTTTAATATGTATTTTTTCTTTTTGTGTGTATGTGTGTGTTGGGGAGGTATGAGGGATTGAACTCAGAGGCATTCAACCACTGAGCCACATCTCCAGCCCTATTTTTAATTTTATTTAGAGACAGAGTCTCACTGAGTTGCTTAATGCCTCTCCACTGCTGAAGCTAGCTTTGAACTTTCAGTCCTCCTGCCTCAGCCTCCCAAGCCACTGGGATTATAGGCATGTGCCACCGTGCCCTGCTTATGTTTTCTCTTTTGAGAATTTTACACATAGTAAAATATTAAACTTGCATATTTGGAACAAAAATTTTCCTAACATAATATTTATTCATCATCACTATTTATAGATTTTATATATATCATGTGGTAAGTTGCCCTACATGATATCTTCATTTTTTAAATTTGCAAGATTTTCTTCATTCATATAATTAGAGAGATGTTTACCTATAATTTAGATTTTATCTTTATTGTTATAGTTTTACTTTTTGCTTCTTTTAATCTCCCTAAGATGCATTTTAATGTATTTTAAGAGCTAAATCCTAACTTGACTTAATTAGTGTCTATTACAAATTAGCCTATGATTCCTGAGGAAAACTTGATTAAGATCAGAGAAGAATTCAGACTAATTCTCTAATTCAGGCACCAGAAGCTATGGTAACTTGAATCTTTCAAAATTTTTGCCAGAATTCCATGACATTTCTCAGAGTTGAGATGTGAAGACTCTCATGACATTTCTAATTGGCAGGAGGACTAACTCTATGTCCTTGACAGTTGAGACAGTGGTACCAAATAGTTTTAAGTTGAGGGCAAGTTCTGAGAAAGATATGAAATAACTGTTCTCAAATGCACATGAGACATCTGGCTCCATATGAATAATTTGATGTCATCTGTTGAAGAAGGCCATCACTGGGCACAGTTCTGGATAAGGGAATATTTCTAACACTTTTCCCTGATGAAGTGTGTCTGTTCTGGAGGGTATAGTGCTGTCAGTGGTGAAGAGGATTAGCTAGTAAGATTTATGGAAGCCTACTGTTTCACTACTGGGTCTTGTACATCTCAATTTAGCACGATGGAGTTGTGCTTGGAGTTACAAGAAATCACAAACCTGCAGAGTCAAATGTTGGAGCCTAAATTCAAATAATTGCCAAAATACTTTTCTTATTTTCTAAACTTCTTATTTTTTACATAAAGTATCAAATGAAAAGAATTTATCACTGATAGTTCTTTGTATCAGTTTATTTTCACTCTGAGGCTGATTTGGAGCTTAAATCACAAAATGGGGGCTAGAGAATTGTGTCTTCTCTAAGCAAGTTTGAGCTTCTTTCCTCTTCCAGCTTCTCTCTTGGGGAATAGCATGGGGAGGAATCTGAACATACTCAATTCATTCTTGTAAGGGGAACTAGGTTCCTATTGGTGCTACATGGTCTGTACAGCTCTGGGTCTTTAATGTGTAGACCTGCAGAACTTGTGTGTGAATGCTGTCACTGGAATTGCCCTATCCTGGATTTTTTTCAAGAATATTTTCTCTCTCAGTTGAGGGTTCTAATATTTTCTTCTCTCTTTTGGGCCTTATATCACCTACAACTAGGTCCTCAATTTCTGAATACTTTTTTTTTAATTGCAGCTTTATTGAAATATAATTCACATATTATTGAATCCATTCTTTTAAAGTGTATAGTTCAGTAGTTTTTGTATGTCAGAGTTGTGCTATCACCAGATTTTAGAAATTTCTTCACCCTAAAACACTGTATGTATTAGCAGTTACTTCTCATTGGCTTAAACCAATCAGTTCAAACGAATCCCTCCTCTAAGCCTCTGGAAACTACTATTCACCATTTTTGTCTCCATGGAGTTGACTATTTTGGACATTTTGTGTTAATCCATATTGAAGCATATGTCTATACTACATTTCTTTTTGTGGATGAATAATATTCCATTGTATGGCTATACCAAATTTGTTTATTCATTAGTTGACAGACTGATGGAAAAAAGTTGGCTATTGTTAATACTTCTATTATGAACATTCATAGATAGGTTTTTATGTGGACACAGGTTTAATATTCTCTTGGGTATATGTCTAAGAGTAGAATCGCTTGGTCATATGGAACTTTGTATTTAACTTTCTGAGGAATTGCCAAATCATTTCGCAAAATGAATACACAATTTTCAAATTCTGCTGGCAATGTGTGAGAATTCTCATTTATTCACATTATCACCAACCCTTATTGTTATTTGATTGCCTCATTATAGGCATCCTGTTGAGAGAGAAGTAGCATCTCATTGTGTTTTTAAACAAATAAATTGTATTGGGTATATATGAGACTTACAATGTGTTTTGGGGATACACATAGATAGTGGAAATTATTATATAGTGAAGTAAATGAACTTATCTATTATCTCACATAAGGTAAATTATTATAGTAAATAATCTCTGGGAAAATATTTCTGAGATTTAGGGAATATTTTACAATCTTCTGCAAAGTAGTTTTAGCACTCAGTAATAATTCTTCCTTGAGTTTATAATTACTATAGTGATTACAAAATGATGATTTTTCTAATTCTGTCTTTTACCTTTATTAATGAGCATTCTTCTGTAAAGAAGAGCTTCTTTTCTCCTTACTCTTTTAACTTCTTTTTTAAAAACCATTGTATAGACTTTTTGACTTAAAAAATTCCTGGTGGTATTTTTATGTAGATTGCAATAAGCATAAATGAATTGAATTATAAATAACATTTTTATGGTGTTGGGGTATACGCTCCAAGAAGAAAGAGTGATTTTCCATGTGTTAAACTCCATCTTAAATATTTGGTATTTAAATTTTTACGTTAAAATCTATTCTATAGGTTGTTTGCCTTCCTGAACTGTAAAGGTTGTGCTTTTCCCTTGCTATCTAGGACAACTGTTTTGCTATAGATTGGGTCTTTTATTTCCCCCTAAAGGTTGAAGACTTGGTCTCCAGCTTCGTGCTGTTTCAAGGTGGCAGGAAATCCTTTCTCTCTGCTCCATAGCTCTGTTTTGTTTTTGTTTTTTTCCTAATTTAAATCCTCCAGGAATGTATTTATTTTGGTTATAAATGACACTATAGAAATAGCTGGTTACTGCACTCCTAGGCACATACCCACCCTGCTGAGTTGTTTATCACAAATAACAGGAGAGATCTGTGGAGCCAGGTGTCCCTGAGTCAGGCTAGGTGAGGACCCTAGCAACCACCAATCAGCATGAAACAGGGAAAATACCTGGGATGCCAGATGATCCTCCCAGTAGTTTATGGTGGTTGATAACATGTTGGGAAACCATGTAGTTCAGCATGTACTCCCCTCGTGGCTTAAACCAATCAGTTCAAACAAATCCCCCTCTTGTACTAACCAATCACCATTACCCAAATGTTCCCGCCAGTGAATGCGCTATCATGTTTTAGAGTTGTTTTATGATTTTCCCATGGTGTGTGATGATTTACTAAGAGATGCTATGATGTATGTGAAGTCCCTGCCTTCCCCCAAAGAGTGTATAAAACTGCTGCAAACCCTGGGCTCAGGGCCTCTCAGTGTCACCAGTTACTGTGTGGGCGCAAAGGACGGAGCTAGCTCACAATAAACACCTCTTTGCTGCTTAAAAAACAAAAAAAGAAAGAAATAGCTGGTAACTTCTGAATAAAGTTTGTAGATTAGATCTTAATATTGAGCTAAATTCAGTTTCCTAATTTTGATCATTACACTATAGTTATATAATTCCTTGTTTTTAAGAAATAAAAGTATTTATCATTAAGTAGGTTTCATGTTTACAACTCACAAATAGTTCAGAGGAAAAAAAACCCTTTGTTCTCTATTTTTATATATTATCTAGAAAAAGAAGAGGAGAAGGGATAAAGCAAAGATAGTAAATTGTTAAAATTTGGGCAATATTTCCTAAGAGTTCTTTTACTATTGTTACAAATGTTCTAAAAGTCTGAAATTCAAAAATTAGAACATTTCTGAAAAAAATGAATTTTAAAAATAATACTAACAAATAACAGTCACACTATAAAATAAGACATAGATCCATTATAGGTACAATTGAATGAATAAATTGGAAATTGGATGAGGAACAGAGAAATTTATATAGTCTCAAATTATCTCCCTGCAGAACACTAAATAATTACAAAAGAAAAAGACAATATCACAGAACAGAAACCCAGCAGATCCACCTTTAGGAATCAATGTTAATATCAATAATGGGAAATTAAAATTATAGGCCACATGATGATTTTCAAAGAGAAAATTTAAGAATCACTTTTATGATTCATTTTCCACAAAACATGTAATCTGCTTCTAGTCATAAAGAAACCAGAAAAAAAACCACCTAAGGCACATTGTACAAGTCTTCTCCTTAAAAGATTAAAGGTCATGAAGGTCAAGGAAAGGCCGAGAAATATTTGAGTCTGAAGGAGACTACAAAATACAATTAAGTGCAATTCAGAGATCTGAATGAGACACTGTTGATATGAAAGACAATATTAAGCAAGTAACAGAACCTGGAAATAATCTGATAATTAAGTGGTAGAAAATGTATTAGTATTAACTTTTCAATTGTGAAAATTGCACTCTAGTTATGTAGAATGTTCTGACTTAGAGGAAATATTAAAGTAATTATGAATGATGGCAAATATCAGCAATTTACTCTCTAATGGTTCAGAGGAAAAGGTTCTTTATATTAGAACTTTTCTTTAATATTAAGACTATTTACAAAAAGTTAAATACGATTGTATAAACAAAGAGAAAAGGTGAAAATCCTTAAACAAATGTTGTTTCTCATCAGGAAAGAACTGTACTATATGTTAATGTAATGTTTAGATTCACCAAGGTAGCATTGCCCACTTGGTTGTTTGGATGCTATTTAAATAACTGGCATATGGGCAGTTTGGATATATAAAAGTCAGGAATACTGACTTGTACCTGCATTTCAAATTTTGTTATATATACGAAGAAATAGTTTCAAATAGTTCCTGAATTTCATCCTACATATATGATATAAACATTTTCCTTTAATAAAATTTCCATATCACACATTTAATGGGAAACAATTAAAATGATATATCAATAGTCAGAAAGCTAATAACAATATTATTTTTCAGATCTTTTTTTTTTTCTTAAAATCTCTGTGTATTCTTGTGATGCTTCCAAAACATTGTTGCTTTTTTAGCTTATTAGTAAATCTTAGGGGAGAAGTTTTAGTGGGTCAAGATTCCAATTTTTATTTTAGTTCTCTAGTTAAGCTATTCTCCTTCTCCTGCTTCAGCTAAAGGCTCATGGTTTCAGAGGTCTCAGTCCATGAGTGGACAACTCTATTGCTTTGAGCCTAAGGTGAAGTAGAACATCATGGCAGAAGAGTGTGGTGGAGAAAAGCACCTGGGGACATGGAGCCAGGAAGGAGAGAGGAAGAGAGGGAGAAAGGTGGGGGTGGAGAGGGAGAGAGAGCTTTCTCCTCTCATTAAGGACAAAATATATATCCTGAAGGCAAGCCCCAATGACCTACCTCCCCTAGCCACATCCCACCTGTCTACAGTTACCACCAATTAATCTATCAGGGGATTGATGCACTTATTAGATTAAAACTCTCATAACACAGTAATTTCACCTCTAAACTTGTTTTCATTGCCTTACACATGAAATTTTGGGGAACACCTCATAACTAAACCATACCATTTATATTTGTTTTTTGCATGTTTTTTTCTTATTTTTTTCTATTTAGTCTTGATGAGCAGTAGGCATGCACAGAATTGACTTTCAATGGCTGATTTCTATTTTTTTTCAGTATTCTTTGTGGCTTATGTTGTTTGATTCAGGTGTTAGATTGCATTGTTTCTTCATTTTTCTTTTTAATTATAGTCTGAAGATAAATAAACTTTTTATATTACTAGGGATCAAACCCTGGGCCTCATGCATTCTAGGAAAATGCTCTATCCTGAGCTATATCCCTAGTCCTTTGTATTTTATTTTATTTTTATGTTTTGATTGGTGATATTACTAAGTTGCCCAGGCTGGCCTTGAACTTGAAAACCTCCTGCTTAAATCTCCTGAGTTAGCAAGTATTACAGGTGTGTACCACCACATCCAGTGAGACATTGTTTGAGAAATTGAATTTGGTTATGCTATATATTACATTCCAAGAACTACTCTGTCTCCAAAGGCAAATTAATTTGATTAAGTTCACAAAGAGGCAATACAAATAATTTATTTATTATAATAAAATCGTCATGTTTGACTTCTCAATTAGTTAAAACAACTCAAAGTAATGCTTCTGCATATTTGGATTTCCTCAAATACTAATTTAGCTGCTTAGAAGCTGGTCTTTGCCAACTTGATCATCATATCTTTGTCCTATATTCTATCATTTCCCTGATGAAGTTATACTAAACTAACTATTCAATTAAAAGTTGGTAATTATTTATTTTGGGAAAATATGTTTCTTGAGATTCTATTTTTTTATTTTGATATTCTTTTTTGATATGTGCTGGTAAAAGCAAACAACTAAGTGCTATTGTACTGATGTCAGAGATGTAGCTTGAAGCATATCAACTGAAGGATTTTCCTCTGTAATCATGTCTAGACTAAATGCAAATGTGGGAATTTGATTTTTTTCTTACTGTCAGTATGCATTTGAAAAGTTTTGAGCATATTTTTCTCAGTTGTTTAAAGAATAAATTATGAAGGCTTTTAGACATATATGGTATTTTAGCCAGCTTTTTTGTTGCTGTGATCAAAAGACCTTAAAAGAACAATTAGAGGAGAAAAAGTTTATGTGGGACTCACACTTTCAGAGGTTTCAATCCATAGAAGGTTGACTCCATTGCTTTGGGCCATAGGGGAGGTTGATCATCATAGTGGAGGAGGAAAGCAGCTTAGGACATGGTAAAAATGAAGCAGAGAGAGCTCTGCTCACTGGAAACAAAATGTATACCCCAATGGCATGCCCTCAGTGACCTACCCTCTCCAGCTATATCCTTTGTGCCTACAGTTACCACCCAGCTAATCCTTTCAAGTGGATTAATCCTCTAATTAAGGTTCACAACAATCATTTCACCTCTAAACTTTCTTGCATTGTCTTATACATGAGCTTTTAGGGGACATATCTAAACTTTAATAAATGGTGTTTTAGTTTTTAGAATGAATTTGTTCCTGCATACATTTTTAAGAAGATATTGATATAATTTATTAACGGGATAAACACAAGTAAGCTGGCACTAGTAGAAAGTGAAAGAAAATGAAACTGAAATATGTCTAACTTCCAATGGGTGTGATTTATTACTGACAACTAAGATATTTAGGTGAATTGAATGATAGAAAAGGAGAAATCCCCAAAGGACTGTAGGAAATCTGTGAGTACTCTCTGTATATCAATCAGACACATTCACTTTGCTTCTGTGACTCTTTGTGTAATTTCTCTGACTATAAGAGCATGCAAGGCCCTTTTCGGAACGGGTCAGAAAAATCAGTAAAATTAACACCTGTGGAGCAAGCCTTAACTAACAACTGGAGGGAATTGATAGATATGTTTCCTTGCACTTAAGAAACTCAAGGCATGTCTTATACCATTGTCCAGAAATGAGCCCCAGTTCCTCATGGAGTTAACTTTTCTGTGTTGGTTTCCTTCTTTTCCCTTTCCTGCTTTCCACTCCTCTGCCAATATGTTCTCTGATTTAAATTAACTACAGTTACCTCCTAATGAAGAACCCAACCTAAGACTGTAACCAAGGACTATGCTCTCTCAGAATTTAGGTTGCTGAAAGAAAAGGAGTGCTCTATTCAGTACATTTTACTTGTACAAATAAAGAAACATCTTTGCTTTGCTACTGAAATCTTGCCTGTCTTTTCCCTTGGATGAGTGTTTTTGTTGTTGTTGTTGTTGTTGTTGTTGTTTTTTACTAATTGGACCACTGCCCAGTTTTCCTTCATACCTGATCTTTCTGTCTGAAAGCAAGTTTGGAACACAAAGACCACATTAAGACTGCCATGAAGTATGTAGCCCCCTATATGCATGTCCAGATCTTGGAATATTACCTCTCTTATTAGAAAAATGGTACAGCAATCCATCTTATGCATGCTGAAGTGGGAGAGAGCAAAGGTGGCAAGATAGTGGAGAAAAAAGGATGCGAGCCTTTTAACACAGAGATGAGAGAACATAGAGGAACGAGATCCCTTCTACAAAATCCTTCATGTGCAGTGAGATTGCTCAGTATAAATGCTCAGTATAAATGCCTGATAAAGGTTCCACAATGTTTTATTATTTGGAAGAATCAAGGAGAAAGTGAGTAGAAAGTGCATGGGCAGAGAGGTTTCTCCCCCTTTCCTTCTTACCATAGGTATGCAAGTCAAATCTCTGTGTACATTTTAAAGGTAACCTCAGAATTGAGAAGCCTGTATTATTTACCAGTAACTTATTCTTAATTTATGCCAAGATGCGAAGTGACTTAAGATGACTTTCTGAATGTTTTATTCCTCTAATACTATAGAGGTCACGGTTTCCTCTAGAAGAAAACTTGAGCTCCACGTTCTAAACTTCAGGCAAAGTCCTGAAGGTATGCCAGCTTTCTCCACTTGTTCCCTCAAACTCCATGTTCCTTGCCCTTGTTTTCATAAATCTCTGGGGAAAGCAAAATGCCACTAGTACTAAACAGAAAACTCTTTTTCACAGGATTGCTTTGTATGCCTTTTGTCTCTTTGGAATATTCTTTCCATTCTACATGGAAGGGAAATTTAGTGTAGGGAAATGGTTTTTAATGTGTTTCCCTAAAATCAGCATCACTGGGGAGGGATTTAGTCATGTAAAATCTTGAACTCACCCAAACAGACCTACTTTGAAGCTCTGTGGGGTTGAGTCCATTATTAAGCCCTATAGGTGATTATGATCCACCTTAAGCTTTAAGAACTACCATATAATTGCTGGTAGTTACAAGGAGATCCTGTTGGTAGTTACTCTAGCTTGGTATAAGAGTAGGCTATCCCAGGCTAGGGGTGTAGCTTAGTGGCAGAGTGCTTGCCTAGCATGTGGAAGGCCTGGGATTAGATCCCCAGCACCTCAAAACAAAATTTTTGTTCTTCTTTTTAAGTAGGCAACCCAAGTGTTCTACCCCAATCTCTTACTGAGAGACAAAATTGTAATTAGGGAAGCTCATTGATCTTAACTCTTAAGTTACTAAAAGGAGAAGAAAAGGCTCATAGTTCCCATCAGAATAGGCCTGGAGAAATTTGGTAGGAAGAGAATAAGTCCAAAACTTGTTTTGGTTTTCTCCTTCCTGAAAGACAGCAGATGACTTCCTATCCCCAAATATCTCCTACATACCAACTGAAATTTCACCAATTAGAATTAATAAGAAAACATTCCTGAGTAGGATAAGGCGATGTGGGGAGATGATTAGTCCTACAAATTAATGGCAAGTAGCCTAATTAACTTTCCATCTAACCTGGCTGAAATACCTAATGGTAGTTTACATTTTAGGAAATAAGAATGACAAAGAAAGTGAGATTGAGTAGGAGGTATGTGGAACTTGTTAAGGGTGTGTGTAGTGGGGAAAGCGTACTGGGAACAGATTTAGGCAGCTAGAGTCTTTAGTGGGCTTGGAGAGGGCACCCAGAGGAGGCAAAGTCCTGAAGGTATGCCAGAGCAAATATTATCTCTTTATTGCTTTTATTTTACATCCCTTTTTAGAAGCCATTGGCTCTCAGTCAAGGATAGTGATAACTTGATCAGTTTTTAATATCCCTGTTTACTTCTGCCTCATTCATTTTCATTCCCTAGATTCAGACTTTTAAGTATATGGAAGCAAAATAACATTTCATTTTTTGGCAATAACACAGAAGGAAAACTTTAAAGAAGACTTTATTATGGATAAATTCTAGACATCCAATAAATGCTACAAGAATAGCTTAACCTCCATAAAGATGATCAGATTTATGTGTTAGGTGTGTGGAAGAAATACTATGCTTCCATTGAGTTCTACAAATTTTGTGGGGAGGAGGTATATGCAGAAAAATCACAGTGGGATGCAGCACAGCTACTCTAAGGCAAGAGACATAAGTGCTACCCTGGAGCATTGCCACAGTCTGGCTGCAGCAAAATAACCCGGGGGGTGACGAACAACTTGTATAGATTGATACAGCATGAGTGGGAGCCGTTTATTGTAGGACAGGAGCGGTATTTATACATTCCACACAGCTTATCTTAATTAGCATAAACTAGATACATCAGTCAACCAATAAGAAATCTCCACATTTAATGGCTTGCTGGTGTTACTTCACAAACCACTCCCTCTGGCATTTTGCCAGGCACCATCCAGACTTGTTTACAGACTCTAACATTTCTCTGGCAAAATGCCAGGCGCCATCCTGACTTGTTTACAGACTCTAACAGAGCATAGGTCTTTGAGGAGAAGGGGAGAAGACCAGTAGAAAAAAGATGTAATTATGGAAATAAGGGATTTCATTGGCACAAAGGTCACTAAGTGTTTCATGGAAACACATGTTTGTGGCCACCCATGAATTTCTGAGGCTTGTCATGTTTAAAAAAAGAAAAAAAGGAACTAGATGGAGAAGGCCTTCTTGTATCACTTTAGATCTAATTTCTTCATATATTTTTATGAAGTAGGAGAAAAAAAAAAAAATATATATATATATATATATATACACACACATGATTTTTTTTCTTGGTACCAGTGATTGAACGCAGGTGCTTAACTACTGAGCCACATCCCCAGCCCTTTTCATTTTATTTTTGAGACAGAGTCTTGCTAAGTTGCTTAGGTCCTCTCTAAGTTGCTGAGGCTGGCTTTGAACTTGTGACCTTCTGACTCAACCTCCAAAGATGCTGTGATTACAGGTGTGTGCCACTGTGTCAGGCTTCTTTATATTCTTAAGATATGATGTTTTGTGTGCAACTTTTGGTGAAATCACTCTCACAAAGGATGTTTACCTTATAAAGGTACAGAGAATTATTTGAAGATATTAACTCAAGGTCTTATGGTTTAGTTTATGAAACAGAGATCCATGAATCCATCATCTTGCTATGATTTCATTTCTTTTATTATTTTTGCCCACAAATAGACTTACTGTCTCTACACACATGCAGTCAAGTTTTTACTGAAAAGCATTTAAAGAAATGATTACAACCTTGAAGTCTGAAAAAAAAATGTTGTAATTCCCTTAAGAACGGGGAGACTATGTGAGGACTTTCTTCACAGTACAGGGCTGGCAGGCCAATGCCTGAAGTTTTCCCTGTTTCCCTCAGTTAGGATCAGCAGAGAATACATTCATAATGAGTCTGCACAGTTTCATTCAATATGCAGGTGGGAGCAGTGAAACAAATGCAGTGTGGCTGATTTCCCAAGAGACGCTGCTAATGTGAAACAGAAGCTCATTCAAAAGAATTAAATGGAAATCTTCCAAATACATATTTATTCATATCCGCCACTTCCCTTACCATTTCCGGTCCTTCTCACTCCTTTTCACTCAATCTATTAGTAGGAACCACCACCCAAAATCTTGTCAAGAGCAGTTAAGCAGGAACAACTAGACACACTGTTTAATTTGCCTTCATGAAGTAGAGCTTAATTGAAGATTTCCCATCTTTTTAGATATACTTGCTAAAATCTTAGAGGTTTTAGTTTGTCATTGCTGACCATCATCAAGACTTTTGAAGAAAGTCTTCTATTAAGTTCTCAAAATTGGAAAAGAGTAAGTGTACTTGAGAAGTAAAATATGTGGGAAAAAAATCACTGTATAAATATTTCTAGCTGTTATTGCTTTTGCTATAGAAAACTGCCTGGATTTAAGACTCATTCACTCTAATTTTATGGTACTCTTAGAATTCTCAGCTAATATCTAGGCCTCCAAATGAGATATGCAAACCACACTGTTTTTCTCAGAGCTCTCTTCATCAGTTTACATTCCAACAGGTTTGGCTACTCAGGAGTTTATCTTCTAGCCTGGACCTGAGAAAAAAATACTAGGTAGTCTGTAGAGTCCTCAGGGGCTCTGCCTTGCCTGTTTTGCCATTCCTAACAAAGAAGCCAGCTCCAGGTAATGTTTTACAGCTCTACCTTGATTTCTGCTATTTCTGCCTATGATTGCCAAGTCTCAGGTTCTGAAGGTTTCCAATTCAATTCTCTGTTTTGCTTTTTCTGCATTGCATGATCTCTACTACCAATCCATACTAGTCACCATTTCCCTCATTGTTCCTTTTTGGATCTGAGACCACTTTTCCTTGATAATGAACCATGCTAAGGTGAAACAGAATATTGAGCCTGAGCCTCTTCCTTGATGTTAAAGCAATGCTGGTAAGCTCCTTTAGCAAACAACTCCAAAATCATAGTGGCTTAATACAGCAAGGAATTATTTCTTGCCCACATCAAATCTCAGATAGATATAGGAGGCTGTCATCCAAGTGAGGATGTGAAGATGCAAGTATCTGGGCTTTTTGTTCAGGATGGTTTTGTCATCATGGTGTTCTTAACTTCTACTTAGTGGGAAAGAGTCAATGACCTGACTGGAACTTTTGAGGACTAGGGCATTCCATTGGTTAGAGCTAGTCCTATGGCCCAAACCTAACTACAAATGAGACTAGAACATGTACTCTTCCTATATGTATAGGAAGAGGAAATGGTATTTGTGAACTCTGGCTATTGAGCCTATCACTAATGACTTATTGACCTCCAATAAAGGAACTAATATTAAGTAATCATAGTACTTAATATTAAGTAATTATAGTACTTAATTATACTATAATTATAGTTTGACCCCCTTCCCAAAGTTCATATGTGATATGCTGATTGTATTTGGAGGTGGGATTCTTTGGGAGGTAATTAAAGCTAGATGAGATCATAAGGGTGGACCTCCATGATGGCATTAAGTAACTGTAGATTAAGTAATTGTAGGTTAAGATTATATCTAGGGCTTTTCCTGCTTCCTATCATGATACTAAGTAATCTAGTACACAATAAATACTGAATATGCCTTTGGCCCTGTTCTTATGTGTAACTTCTCAAGTCAATCTGAGGATAGGCTTTTGAAATCATTTATTGATAAATTCAGTACTGATGTTTGTTTATAGTCAAGACATCTTGTGCCAACTATTTTCAAACATTTTTTTTTCTAGGATTGGAGGTCCATGTTCAAATTCAATGTCATCTGCACAGTTAAGTAAAGCAGACACAGAGAGAGGTGCTGTAAGCCAGGAATTTCATTCAGCTCCAAGTCTGAGCCCTATCTTCAGGTGGCCACAAGCGTTCCTCAGAGAACTCCCCACTTGAGGAAATTGAGGCCCACCAATTTCCTTGGGACTTGTGATGCTCAGAGGAAGTCACACATTATACTTAGGATGATTTCAGGAAGTTGAGGATCAAACTGACAGGCCATTTCTCTGTTATGAGTAATAGAAATCAGAAATGAGGCCAGTGGTATATGTGAGCATTCAAAATTGAAAAACTCGGAGAGAGAGTCCTAGGGATGTTAGTGTCAAGATGTCTATCTGATTTTGTCCAGTACAGTATTCTAGGAGGCAAAATATCCAAATTTAATGCCTAGATTTTTAAGGTCAGTGTTGAAGGAAAACAGAAACTTATATTTGTTTTAAATCTAGGCAGACTAGATTTTGCCATGCCAGTTCATGAAGGGTGTTAACCACAATCACTCTGTCTAATGCTTGGCTTGTTTGACAGTCTTTTAGCCTAAATCCCTTGTTGATGCTGATATTTTTCAAGATGAATGAGTTCCTTAGATTATTAACAACAGCAATTCTTTCCCATATCCCTATTTACTTCAATTTAATGACTATTATCTTAATCATGGTCAAGTCTTTCTGAAAGTAACATTGCCTAAAGTAAGTACATTTACTTCAAGGAAAACTGGCCTATCTTCACATAGACATCATTGAATATTTATTTAGATCAATGCCATACTTAAAATCTTCTGAAAGAACAACTGTGACTGTTAGGTTGTCTTTTAGGGCAACATAATACACACCTAACTCTGTATTCTCTATTCTCATATTTAATTAATGTCTTTATAAAATTATTAAATGTTTGACTTTCTTTAATTGCTTAAAAAAAAAAACATGTTTTCTGCAGAAAAGGAGACTTCATTTTTTCAGTCCGTAAGTCAAAACTGTGACAAGGAAAAGATGCCCTTATGATGAGTCATTTAAATATTGTTTTAGGAAATAGTGGCAAATGTTATGCTGCATAAATGAAATAGAAGGGTAAGTGGAAGTTTACACTTTTGACAGGCATAGCTGTATGAATGCCTGTTGTACAAAGTAGACAGCAATTCCTTAATGAACTAGATGTTTGTATCTCTGTGAAGTTAGAGTGAATACTTAGACTTATTTGTCACTAACCTCTAAGCCTGCATAATTCATAAATCCTGGCACCTCAGCTCTTACCTGATTAGAATGAAGATAATGTTCTCAGTGCCCGACAGGTGGAATGCTAAGAGACATAATGAGGTCAATACTGGTGAAAATACTTAAGTAGAAATGTATACAGTCTGACTTCTTTCCCATATAAAAACATTGGAGTAATATGTATTGCCAGGTAAAATACAGGATGCTCAATTAAATGTAAATTTCAGATGAACAACAAAAAGTTTGTATTTGGCAAATCTGGGATGCTAAGATTAGAGTTATTGAGAAGCAGTTTCCATCACTTTCCCAAGGTAAACAAAACTTCCTGTTCATTCTGTTACCTATGTTGGTGACAGATACCAGGGGGCCTTTTGGAAACCTCTTTAGCCCATCTTTTAAAAGCCTCAATCAACAGTTTCAAACGCAGTTGTAGTGCAATCTGAACAACTCAGCTGCAAATCTGAGAGATTTAAGTTACTAATTCAGGGATATGCTAAAAATTGAAGATCTATTAAAGATCATCTAACCTGCTCCATGTAGACAAAGAGTCAGGCCTAAAGTTGTGAAGTGATTGTTTGCCATGATAATGGTAGCTAAAGGAAGGACCACAATGAGAACTTTGTTTTCCTAAATTCCAAGACAATGTTCTTGCCACTCTCCTATGCTGTGTCTGGGAGCTAAATCCAGGCAGCTACCTGCTTTGGTAAATACATTTTTATTTAGAAAACAGTTATCCCATTTGTTTACATATTGCCTATGGCTGTTGTAACTCTCCAGTGGCAGAGTTGAGTAGTGGCAATAGGGACTGTATGATTGACAAAGCATATATTTATTTTCTGACTATTTATTTAAAAAAAATGGTCTGTGAATTTCTGCTGAAGGAGAAAGGGTTGTTTTCCTTATGTTTGTAAGCATATCACTGGGTTTGCCTTTCTAATTGTCACAGGCAGAACCATACTAAATGTACAATTTTCTTTTCAAAAATGACAATGAATCACCATGAATGACTATATAGACTATTAAATATATAGTAGTCACAAATTTTAAGAAAGTGCACTAGAAATGTCATTTTTTTTCTTTTTTCATATTGATCCCATTAGGAGGGAGACTATAATTGAAGGATAATAGAGTTGGTTGAACAAAGGGCATTGTGTCTATTTTAGGTGTTCTCTGATAAAGCACAATGCATGTGTTTTGTCATCAACATGACAAATTATGTAAAAAAGTGCATTACACTTATCCTGTTTTATCTATAATTCACAAATAATTCCAGAAACACAATGGACATTCAGTATTTATGCATATAAGCTATTCTGCATGTCTACAGAGATCAGGCTTGAGAGACAATAGGAAACAGCTTTAAGTTCTTGTCTGAATTGTAATCCATTCTCTCAGCATGGCAAATACTGTAGAGAAGGACTTCGTTCCCCCTGGGGTTAAAAGTGAGTAAGTAGCTTCAGGATAGCCATCAGGAAGTTGTAGGGATAAAGGTTGGACCGTGTGGCTGGCTGTTAAAGTCCTCTTTTTTCATATTTTTATTGGTTCATATTAGCTATATATTACATTAGGATTAAATTTGATATAATTATAAATGTATGGAATATAATTTGCTCCAATTCAGACCCCAATACTTTTGAAGCATTCTGTGATGGAACGTCTCTGACATTTTGGAAGCTCTGTTCATAAGCCTTCTTTTAATCAGTCACTGGCAGTCTTGGGCTCATACAGCTCTTGTGCTTAGACAACCATCAGCTTGGAGTACACCTGTGAATACTGAAACATTGTGTATGCTTTCATAATAGGTCCTTTCATTTTAAATATCTATTATATTTTGCATAAAATAATCTTGGGGACCATATACCTTCTTTCAAACTTTTCTTCTTTTTTTCAAAGCTATGAACATGTTCTGGCCATGCATTTGATGAGGTATTTTGATTGCTTCAAAGAAGATTTATCTTTCAAGTCAACTCAGAAAACCATACTTGATTTGAAATAACAAAAGTTACAGTGTAAAGCCAGTGTCTTGGGCTATGTGACATCTGTGTGCTTGATCCCTGGATGTTCCACAGCAGTTATTGCACTTGATTTTCTATGGATGATGAAGAGTAATATGAGGAGTAATCTTAAATCTCCTGTAAGAACCCTTTTCTTTCCTTAG
The DNA here is from genome assembly GCF_001458135.2 of Marmota marmota marmota. Taxonomy (NCBI): domain Eukaryota; kingdom Metazoa; phylum Chordata; class Mammalia; order Rodentia; family Sciuridae; genus Marmota; species Marmota marmota. The sequence continues at coordinate 26,028,967 of NW_026000229.1, read as the reverse complement.
CCAGAGAATCAAGGAAAGGAATCAGTGGTTATTGACATATCCTTTATGCTATACACTTTAAACCTAATTTTATTTAATTTACCAAATTAGTTGAATGTTGTTAACACTTTGTTTTACAAATGAGCTAGTTGATTCTTGGTCAGTTATGATAACCTCAAGGTCATATAGCTTGAAGTGCTGGCATTCTTGCTTAGGTTTTAAAATTTTTTATTGATGTATTATAATTATACACAATAATAGAACTCATTGTGATACATACACGTAACATAATTTGGTCAATTTATTCCTCATATTCCCCTCCCCCGCTGTTTCTCCCTTTTATTCTCTAGCTTCTACATACAAGACAAACATTAAACCATTGATTTTCTGAGTCTGGCTTATACCACTTAGCATTTTGTTCTCTAATTCTATCCATTTTTTTTCAAATGACATAATTTTGTTCTTCTTTATGGTTGAGTAAAGTTCGTCTTTTATATAAACCACATTTTCTTAATAGACTCATCTTTCAAAAGACACTTAAGCTGGTTTTGTATCTTGGCTATTGTGAATTGCACTGCTATAAACATGTGTATGCCTGTATTAGCGTAGTATGCTGACTTTTATTCTTTTGAGTAAACACTGAGTAGTGGTATATCTAGGTCATATGATGGTTCCATTCATAAGGAACCTCCAGAAGGATTACCATAATGGTTCTACTGATTTGCAATTCTGCCAGCAGAATATGAATATTCTTTTTCCCTACATTTTCTCTAGCATTTATTGTTGATATTTTTGGTGGCTGCAATTTTAACTGCAGTGAGATGAAATCTCAGTATAGTTTTGATTTGAATTTCCCTGATTGAAAAAGACATTCAATTTATTTGCCATTTCTATTTCTTCTTTTAAGACGTGTCTGCTTAGTTCATTTATTGATTGGGTTATTAGCTTTTGTTAAGTTTTCTGAGTTCTTCATACATCCTAAATATTGATCCTCTGTTGGAAGAGTATCTGGCAAAGATTCTCTCCCATTCTGTAGGCTCTCTTTTCATACTCTTAAGTTTACTTTCTGTGAAGAAGCTTTTGAATTGAATGCTATCCTGTTTACTAATTCTTGGAATTATTTCCTGAGCTTTAGGACTCTTATTGTGAAAGTCATTGTCGGCATCTGTATGTTCAAGTATTGGCCTTATGTTCTCTTCTAGCAGTTGCAAAGTGTCTAGTCAAATTCCTAGGTCTTTGATCCCCTTTGGGTTATCTTTTGTGTAGGGTCAGAGATGGGGATCTAATTATGTTCTTCTACATATAGATATACAGTTTTCCAAGTAACATTTTTTTTAAAAACCTGTCTTTTCTCCAATGTATATTTTTGGTACCTTTGCTAAGGATCAGATGACTATACATGTAGATTTGTCTCTATGCCTTCAGTTGTATTCCATTGGTCTACATGTCTGTTTTTAATGCCTGTATTGTGCTACTTTTATTACTACAACAGTGCAGTTTGATTGGAAATAGGGTATCATAATGCCTCCGGCATTGCTCATTTGGCTCACAATTGTTTTGATTATTCTGGGCTTTTTATTTTTCCATATGAATTTTAGGACCATTTTTTCTAGTACTGTGTAGAATGTCATTTATATTTTCATGGTGATTGCACTAAATTTGTAGATTGCTTTTGGTAATATAGCCACTTTAACAATACTAGCTTTGCTTATCCATGAACATGGAGCTCTTTTTTTTTTCTAGTATTTTCTTCAGTTTCTTTCTTCAGTACTCTATATTTTCATTGTAGAGGGCTTTCACTTTTTGGTTAGATTTATTCCTCCATATTTTTTGAGTCTGTCATGAATGAAATTGTTTTCCTAACTTATTTTTTAGATGATTCATTATTGGTACATAAAAAGTTATTGCGGGGTCATGAGATGAAATTGATTTCCATGCATGTATGACTTTGTCAGGATGAACCTGTCTACTATATATAACCAGAAAGCTCTAGCAAAAATTTTCAAAAAACAAAAAATGTTATTGATTTTGCATGTTTATTTTATTTCCTGTTATTTTGATGAATTTTAAATCAGCTTGAGAAAATTTCTTGTGTACGTTTTTGGAGCTTCTAAGGATAGGATCACCTCATCTGATACAATGATAGTTTGATTTCTTTCTTTCTAATTTGTATCTGTTTTATTTCCTTCCCTTGTCTGGCTTAGGTTTGATTTATTCCAAAGCCCCCATTTGGGCAGTCATACCAGTGTGTACCACTATCAATGAAGAATCAAAGTAACTAAAAATTGGGCTTTCTGATTTATCTAGGGCTATTTATAACATATTTCTACATCATCTGAATGATTTCATTAAACCCTGTGTTGAAGGCATTGAGCCAATTGTTATGGAAATTGAGAGATATTTCATCTTCCTCAAGGATCTTATAATCTACTCAGGAATTAGGACCTGAAGAATGAAAAAATAACTGAACATGGAAGGCAGACTATGAAGAAGGGCAAGTTACTGCATAAGCTTCTGGGGGAAAGGAACTTGAGTCTGAATATATGTAAGACAATACTATATACCATCAGTCAGTTGAGGGCTATAGGTGTACATAATCACATGCAACCTACAGACTTGTTTTGTTAGACTGTATAGGATTTCATTTGTTTATCTGCTCTTTTAAAATATTTAAGTATATTCACATGAAAATCAGATGTTTTATTTTTTTCAAATACATTTTATATTTGAAACATGCATATCCATGTGACAAACGTCAGGACCTGTGTTTTCCAGCTTACGGCAGCCTCTTGTCTTCCCAGGGTCTACAGTTTCTCTCCTTCTTTGTTTAGACTTCTTGTCTGACCCTATGAGTATTTGAGACAATAATCTCAAAATGAAGAACCTGAGGTTCAGAGAGGTAGAAGTGAAAGTTTCAATGCCCCAGTTGATTAGTTAACAGGCTGAATTAGACTCAAGGATTCATAATTATTAATCTAATCTTTTTGGTTTTGTTCTAATTTTTATTTTTTTTGTTTTGTTTTTGTTTGGGGTACTAAGGATTGAGCACAGAAGTGATTTACCAATGAGCCTACACTACCAATTGATTTTATTTTCAGATAGGTTCTTCCTAAGTTACTGAGGGCCTCACTAAGCTGCTAAGTGTAACCTCAAACCTGCATTCCTCCCACCTCTTCTTTCACAAACCATACTATCATTCTTGAGGACAAATTCAAAATTTGTTAGAGAATATTGAGTTAAAACAAAGTACATTATATTGACCAATATTCAATATATTTTCCAAACACAGAAACTCAAAGTGTTTGGAAACTCATAGTGATTTAAACCTTTGACAAGCGATTCTATTAATATATTGACTATTATGAAGAAGTATGGCAGGGTCTAATGTTACATTTGAGAATAAAATAAATTAATATTTATGCAATGGAATATATGAAAAATTCCCCCAATTGGGAAGAGTAAATAGTAAACTCACAGCCACAAACTCAGAACTTTTCAGTATTATTTTCTGTTGGTAAACTTCTAGAATTTCAAAATTACAGATAAATTGTAGATAGCTACAGATCTTAATGTTATGTCTATTGCTTAGTGTCCTTATCTATAAATGGAGTAATAATAATTTCCACAAAGATTTAATATGTGTAAAAAACAGTGCTCAGGCCGGGTACGGTGGCACATGCCTGAAATTCCAGTAGCTCAGGAGGTCAAAACAGGAGGATGGAAACTTCAAATTCAGCCTTAGGGACTTAGGGAGGCCCTAAGCAGTTTAGCGAGACCCTATCTCAAAATAAAAATTGAAAAGGGATGGGGATATTGCTCAGTGGTTAAGTAACCCTGAGTTAAATCCCTGGTACTAAAAATAAATACATAAATAAATAAATAAATAATGTTCAGAACTTAGTAGCATCTAATGGTCATTGTTAGGATAATTTTCTATTATTGGTATTTTTGTGTAAAATGTGCATTTCATGAATCAGATCCTTGACCTATTCTTCTGTCACCACTTCATAAACCTCTACTTTTAAGCATATAGAAGCACCACAAAACAAGGAAAGATGGGAAGTAGAGAAGAGAGAAGAAAGAAAAGAAGAAGGAAGGAAAAGAAAGAAAGGAGTGAGCTCTGTACTGTCCATTCTGAATGACTTACCCTGAACTAGCAGTCAGCAAATAATTTTGTATGGGCCAAATATGGCCTACCACTTCTTTATAAGGGCAACAAGCTAGAAATGGTCTTTACATTTTAATATGATTTAAAAAAGAACATATCATGAAAATTATATTGCAGGGTCCACACATATAGTTTAAGACACAGCCACACCCATTTTCATGTTGTTATGCCCTTATAATGGAAGAGGTGAATAGTTTCAACAAAGACCACTTATCCTGCAAAGCATAAAATATTTATTGTCTTGCCCTTCATATAAAAAGTTTGCCACCTGCTGTCCCAGTCTATTCTTGGTCACCTATTCCCTGCTGTTCTCAGTGTTTGTGACTCCTGACTTATTTGCCCTTCATCTTCCATGTGGGGCTGTGCCAAGGAAACCATTTCACTCCAAATTTCCTAAGACAAAATTGGATTTGTTTCTGTTACCATCACGGTATCCCTCCTTCTCCATTGCAGAATTTGATCCTCTCTGAAATTTCTTATTTCTTCTTCCAGAGACTTTATATCTCCTAGCTTTCCCAATTCCAGGGGTAGAAACCAGGAACTTGATATATGACAGATCTATAATATTAATCTGTGGAAGACAGGGCTGGGAAGCTGGGGTGAATTTCCTATGAAGTAATGCATACAGTCTGCAATATTAATTGTTATTTTTTAAAAATCTTTTATTAGTTATTGATGGACCTTTATTTGTTTGTTTGTTTATATGTGGTGCTGAGAATCGAACCCTGTGCCTCACACATGTGAGGCAAGTGCTCTACCACTGAGCCACAACCCTAGCCCTATCAATTGTTATTTTAAGCATGTCCAAGATGCCAAAGCTCACTCCCAAATAATTTATATATAT
>NW_026000229.1:26003122-26022731 GCF_001458135.2 Marmota marmota marmota | reverse complement strand
ACTGGAGTGAGATGGTATCTTAGGGTGGTTTTGATTTGCATTTCTCTGACTGCTAGAGATGGTGAGCATTTTTTCATGTACTTGTTGATTGATTGTATGTCCTCCTCTGAGAAGTGTCTGTTCAGGTCCTTGGCCCATTTGTTGATAGGGTTGTTTGTTTCTTCTTACAGTTCTTTTAAGAAGTGATCACCTTAAAGGCCTGCCATCAATATAGTGTAGCTGGAGCACAAACCTGTGTTCCAACACTTATTAGTCATTTGAGCCTTATTTTCTGGATCTGTAAAATATCTTAATATTCAAAGAATAATAACAGAGCTAAAGAAGAAGGTATATATAAACTACTTTGTTCAGCATCTAAGGCTTTTTGAACTCTCCATGAAAGATGGCTGTTAGCACTATTGAAAGTATTAGACTCCTAATATAGAATATCAGTATGGTCCACCATGTCGCAAATTACTATCAGATAACTCATGGGTAATCTGAATAAGTTAAAAGAAGCCTCCATATGTATTTCATCAGTGAATTGATGTGTGCACATATTTTTTTAAAAAAATTCTTGTGTCACTACTCTCTCCAGGTTAGTGCCTGAAAACTATTTTCAAATTTTTGGTAATAAAATGCTAATGAGAAGTTTTTTAAAAATATGAAAGCTCAAAGGTCTTTAAAGATCATCTAGTTAATTGCCTTCATTTTATAGATGGGGGTGCTTAGTAATTTGTTAGTACATTACAGGGTCCAGTTCAACACAGGGTCTTTTAGAGTTCTAGGACCCCTCTTTCCACTCCCTAAGGATTTGTAGTGTTACATCTAGTTTAATTCCCATTTAAATACTCCACACTCCTACCATCCACTCTTATTTGTATCATAGAAACATTCAGGTAAATAAATTTTTAAGTGCTTGCAGTTCCCTGGAAAACACATCATTTGTTAATGGTAGAAACTATAGGAAGTTGCTGGTGAAGTACAGGTGGTTAGTTCCGCTTCATAATGAGTTTACTTCAATGTAAGGACACTAGAGATTGGAATTTCTGCCATTACCTCCCATCCCTTATATTCCACAACCACACACACACACAAACACACACACACATACAAATACAACTTTTAACATCACTCCCATGTTCTGTTTTGGGTCCAATCCCTATGGGAATGATATTTGCTATGGAATAGGAATAAAGGAGAAAGAAAGCTGAACCAATATATCTGCTCACTTTCTTTCCTTGAGAGTTGAACTTTATTAGAGTGATTTAGATAAATAATCATAAAAACTCACTTTGTATGGTGACTTACAAATTATTTGAGTGTATTTTTCTAATCCATAGAATGAACATTTTATTTTCAAGTTTTAGGATTAAAAAAGCAGTGTCTGAGAGAAGAGTGCTTTGTCAAGGTCACATGGCTCCTCAGTGGTTAAACTGAATCTTGGGTTCCCACCTTTAGGCCACAAGTGCAGGGCTCTTCTGAGAACACAATGAGTCTTTATTTCCCTGCACTCATGATTCTGAGAGCCTTGGAGGCAAAGGGAAGGAAAAAAGGGGAAAGACTGCCCATTGTGAATAGACTATTTCTCACTGCATAGCTTGCTTAGGAAATTCTAAAGATGCATTCTTAATATAGATTATTAAACAAATAAGTTTATTTAATTTTCTTTCTTTTTTGTTGTTTTTAGATATACATGACTGTAGAGTATATTTTGATATATTTTTAAATACTTGGGGTGCAACCCATTACAATTTTGATCCCATTCTTGTGGTCAAACATGATGTAGAGTTACACTGGTTGTGTATTCATATATGAGCATAGGAAAGTTTTGTCCAGTTCATTCTACTGTCTTTCCTATTGCTGTCACCTCTTCTTCCCTTCATTCCCCTTTGTCTAATCCAATGAACATCTATATTTCCCCTCCCTTGTTAACATTCACATACCAGAAAGAATAATTAACCTTTGGCTTTCTGGGACTTGCTTCTTTCACTTAGCATAATATTCTCCAGCTCCATCCATTTACTGGCAAATGCCACAATTTCATTCTTCTTTATAGCTCCACCACATTTTCTTTATTTATTTACCTGTTGAAGCACATCTAGGTTGGTTGCATAGCTTAGCTATTGTGAATTGAGCTGCTATACACATTGATATGGCTGTGTCACTGTAGGTTGCTAATTTAAAGTCCTTCAGGTGTAGGCCAAGGAGTGGGATAACTGGGTCAAATGGTGGTTCCATTCCAATATTTTTCTAAGGAGTCTCCATACTGCTTTCCAGAGTGCTTGCACCAATTTGCAAGCTGACCAGCAATGTATGAGTGAACCTTTTTACCCACATCCTTGCCAGCATTTATTGTTATTTTATTCTTGATAATTGCCATTCTGATTGGAGTGAGATGGAATCTCAGTATAGTTTTAATTTGCATTTCTCTAATAACTAGTGATGTTGAGCATTTTTTTCATATATTTTTTGACCTTTTGAATTTCATCTTCTATGAAGTGTGTGTTCAGTTCCTCTGCCCATTTACTGATTGGGTTGTTTGTTTTTTGGGGGGTTATTAGTTTTTTTGAGGTTTTGTATATCCTGGAGATTAGTGCCTATCTGTGGTGCAGGTGGTAAAGATTTTATCCTGTTCTGTAGGTTCTCTGTTCATGTGCTTGATTGTTTCCTTTGTTTCTTTCCCCATGACTTTTGTTATTGTTGTTCTCTTCTGACTCTATTTTTTTAGTCAGTTGGTTTTATTTCATTCTTTGTAAGAGAGTGCATAAAGTAGTATTCTTGAAAAGATCCCTTTCAGCAACTGAATCTTATGGGTTTATGGATTATCTTTATAACTTAGAGGTCAGAGATGTTGGGGGATATCTAGCTTCCTTCTTCTTAGATAAGTTTCATTTAAACTATTGATTTCTGGCTTCACAAATTCTTAGGCTCATTTCTGAATTATTTGTACCTACTTTTCTAAAATCAGGAGTCCTTGGTCTGTATCTGTTCTCTCTACTGACATTGCCATTTGGGGTTCTATATCCTTGGGTGGTGACTTAGATCTGATATTTCCCTTTTAAACTAATAAAAGAGTAATAATACTAGTTCACATGTAATATATATATATATATATATATATATATATATATATATATATATAACATGAAAGTATATATAAAACGAGTAGCACATTTAGATCATAAGGAATCCACAAATTTTATTAATAGTTGAGTAACTTGAAAAAATTATCTTCTCTATCAAAAGAAATTTTCTTCTCTACTGCAGATGAAATCGTAATGCCATCCAGTTACTATTTATAACTTACAATGAGGGACCCTGAGCTTCAATACCATAGTTGGAAGTATTAAGAAAAAATCATGTTTTGTTTTACATTATAAAGTAGTAGTGTGTCTGAACAAGTGCATTATAACTATTACTTACAAGTAATTTTAGTGTTTGGTAGGTATGTACCTATTTTAGAAAATTTATAAAAATAATTTATTACTTATAAAAGTAAGTGATTCAGTTCATCTGAATTATAATTATTTTAAGTAGACTTTTGAGTGTGAGTTATGGAGATTTCTGCTGATATTATTGGTGGGTTAGAAATTTGGACTAACTCTCCTGTGAGGGCAGATAAAAAACTTAAGACAAAATAAAAACATCAGAAACTAACAAGTCATTAAAGAAATCCAGAACTAAGATCCTGTAGGAGACAGAAATCCACAAAGATGTTCCCAGAATTTGAGTCACTTTCTCTGGGTATGTTTATTGATTCAAGGAAAGTCACCTCGAGGTTTACATGCAATTTTTACACATTCCTATGGCAGGAGATATACACAACTGTTACAAGGAGGGATTCCAGCATTGTAGTTTGGGATCCCTTAGAATTTGGCTTTCAAAAGACTGTGCCCATGCTTTCAGTTATTTCAGTTGCTGAATTTGGATTAAGGGGATTCCGGATTGCCAGTACCCAGATGCAAACCAGACACAGATATAAATCTTCTCTTAAAGAAGACATACCATCCTTGGCCTCAAATTATTTCTAGAACTTTTTTTCAAATTCAATATTTTGCACACAGTGAAAAAATGACTAGACAGATCAAGAAAAATGATAGTATAAATAAGAGGGGAAAAAGTCAACAATAAAACATATCCATGGAGATTTTAAATATTGGAGTTATTAAAAATAAACTTCAATATGGTTTGATGCTCATAAAAATAAAAGACAAGATTGAGATCTGGGAACTATAAAAATGAAAAATGAGATTGGAAAAAGAATCAAATGGAAATTCTAGAGTTGAAAAATATAATACAAATAGTTTTTGACTTATGAGTATTTTATCTTTATGATGGTGTGAATTTGATATAAATTCAGTAGAAACCATATTTCAAATTTTGAACTTCAAACTCTTCCCAGGCTACTAATATGTAATATGGTATGTTCCTGGAATGCCAAGCAGTAGCAACAAGCTTCAGCTCCCACTCAGCCATGCGGCTATGGGGTTAAACAACAGGTACTTTACAGAGTACTATGTTGCTAAGTTATGATGTTTAGTAGGTTAGATGTATTAAATGCATTTTTTTAAGATGGGGCCTTACTGTATTTCCCAGGCTGGTCTTGAACTCATGAACTTGGTGATCTTTCTGCCTCAGCTGTTCAAGTAGAAGGAGCTGGGACTACAGGCATATGCTACCATGCCTCGCTTAAATGCAATTTTGACTTGTGATATTTACCACTTACTATAGGTTTAACATAACTTCAATATGGTTTGATGCCCATAAAAATAAAACTCAAGATTGATGACTTGGAAATGTAAAAATGAAAAATGAGATTGGAAAAAGGATCAAATGGAAATTCTACAGTTGAAAAATATAATGCAAATAGTTTTTGGCTTACAAGTTTTTTTAACCATGATAGTGCTTAACTCAAAATAAGTCAAGGAGCCTCTGTATATGAAATTAATGATACTAATGGATGGTTTCTAAGAAGATTAGACAGGGTTTGAAGGAAAATTTGTATATTAAAAGGTAGATATTAGATTTTTAGCTAAAAGAAGTAACTAAAATGAAGCACAGTAAATGGATAAAAATATGTGAAATTCAGAACTAACAATATAAGTTATTAAAATTCAGTGAGCAAGACAAACAGATGTTAGGAGTATCATAAGAAGAAGGAATGTGAAAGAAGTAATATTTAAAAAGGTAATGACTGAGAAATTTCAGAACTGATAAAGTTATTAAGTTCACTTTTCAAAAGTCTTTTAAATCCCTAATAGTACATATAAAATTAATTCCAACTTAGGCATATCATAGTAACACTGCTAAGATAAAATAAAAGAAGGAACTATTGAACAAGATTATATTTAAATAAGCAATAGACTAACATCTGACCTCCTCAACACAAATAACAGAAGTTCCCAAACACAAATGTACCTTTAATGTACAACAAAACAAAGCCAAATCTTCCAATGTAGAACCATTAACCAATGAAAATATTCTTAAGGAAGAAAAGATGCATAGATAATTATAGACAAATAAAAGCAAATAGAATTCATTACTATTAAGAGAAATTAATATCTGTATGGAGTTTTTCAAACAAACAACAAAAAATCCAAATAGAAGCACAGAGATGAAGGGAATAATGGTAAACAAAATATGAAATATATGGTTGAATTATAATCAATATTGATCTGTAAATCTTACTAATACTATGGGATTTTTAAGGGATTAAAATTGTACATTGAAAGTAGATATTAGATTTTGTTACATGTTACAACAGTAACATTTAATTTGGGTGACTGGAGATTGTCAATGAAGTTAAATTATTTGTAGCTTCTCAGGATTTTAGAAAGATGGTAAAAATAATAATGAAGACCTGGATAACTTAATTTTCTAATTGGGATTGCTACAAAATAAAACATTCCAAAAGTTAAATGAAATATGATAGCCATTTTCTTATGCCCACATATTCCAAAAATGAGGAATTCTAGCTCCTCTCTGTTTGGAGGGGTGTCATTTGGGACTGTTTTCTTTCTTTCTTTTTAGTACAGTGGATTGAACCCAGGGGCAACATAACCACTAAGAAACATCCCATACCTTTCTTTTTTTTTCACTTTGAGACAGGGTTTCCCTAAGTTGCTTAGAGCCTTATGAAATTGCTGAGACTAACTTTGAACTTGTGATCCTCCTGCATCAACCTTACAAGTAGCTGGGATTAAAGGCCTGAGCCACTGCACCTGGCTGGTGACCCTTTTTAAGATGTCTCACTCACACATCTGACAAAATGGTATTGAATGTTGGCTGCAGATCAGCTAGGGCTACAGATTAAGGGTCAGTTTTCTGTTCCCACATGTCTCTTCCCACACTTTCTCAAAGTCTGGCATTTGGGTTCAAAGAGCAAGTATCTCAAGTGATTAAAGCAGAAATACATGGTATTTTTACTACTAACCTCAGAAGTTCCATAAAATCATTTCCACAAACTATATTATTCAGTCACGAAAGCTTGCCCATGTTCAAGATGATGGGATTTAGACTCTGTCTCCTGCTAATTAATTAGCAAGACTCTAGAAGAGCACATGAAATGGAAAATCTTTTTGAGGCCATTTTGTGTAAATATAATCTGCCATGGTAAAGAATCTCTACTACTGTAGCAACTGTCTGAAAGAAGAGTAAAAACATCAGTGTATTTCCATACCTTGAAAATTTTAGCCTATTTAAAAATAAACAAGAAAAGGAGGAAAGAAAAAAAGATAGATCAGCCAGAACACCTTAAAGATAAAAAGTAACCCAATTGATAAAACCCAAATATATGACAGTATAATGACAAAATCAAAAGGCAAGGTTGTTACCCTTTATTAAAAAAAAAAAAAAAAAAAAACAAGCACCATGAAAGAAGCACATATAAAACAAGACTTGGACAGTTTAAAAGTAAAGTGTTGGAAAAAGCAGTATTGTGCAAAGTTCAAAGAAAAGATGGCATGCTTGCATTAATATCAAGATGAATAGCCATCCAGGGAAAAAGGATCATTAAAGAGAAAGGATGGTAGTCCATAATGACAAAACATTCCATTCACCAGATAAATAATACTAAATTTGTTTGTAATTGATAACTTTAGCTTCAAAATATACAAAGTAAAATCTGATAGAAATATAAGAATAAATATACAAAGTTATAGTCAGAATGGTAGATACTGAATACATTTCTTTCAATAAGTTACAGAATTAGCAGAAAACAATTAGGAAGTACAATGAAAATTTGAAAAGTATTATAGGTCTAATTCATACCTTTAGACTACCATACTCTCAAAATTCATAATACACATAGAAATTCTTCTCAGCACATGGCATATTTCCAAAAGCTGACTGAACATATGGCAAATATTAACAAATTGCAGAGTAATAAAATCAGAGAATGTTCTCTAATACAATTAAGCAATAAATAATATTGGAAATAAAGAAATACAATTCTGATATACAAATAGTTGTGAAATAAGGATATCACAACTTACCTGCATAAATATACTTTAAAAATTAAGTCATGAAAATTGAGAATATGTAAATAGACTTGATATGGGGTTATAGTAAAGAATTATTGTGGTTATGTATTTTAAAAAATCCTTATATTTTAAGTTATTTACAATGAAGTATGCACAAATGATTTACTTTAATCTAATCATGAAGGGAAAGATATAGATGAGTATAAATATGAAAAAAAAATATGCCCATGAGGTATAAATCATGGGGTTTGGATTTAGTCCAAGGTGGATTTGTTAAGCTACTCTTTCAATGTTTATATGGTTTGTTGTTGTTGTTGTTTAGTTTTGATTTGAAATTTTTCATGATTAAAAATTTTAAATGAATGCATTTAGAAGTAACTCCTGAATCAAAGAATAAATTTCAGTGAAAATTAACATGTATTTTAAACCACAGAATGTAAATAAAACCAGATTTAGAGAGAAATTTATAATCTTTAATGGATATATTATAAAAGAAGGAGGACTGAAAATTACTGATATAAGAATCTCAAAATATCTGGGAAAAAGTTCACACTGAAAAAATGAGAAAAGGAAATAAAGAGGAGAAATTAATAGCTAGAAGGCAAATATAAAAACAGGATTTAAAATGCCAAAAGCTGACTTTTTAAGGAGACTAATAAAAGTTCTAAAACCTGGTGAAATTGAACAAGAGTAAAAAAGAGAAAAAGATAATCAAAATAATTTTCACGAGTTTTTCAGACATTTAAAGGACTGTTCGTATGTACAATTATGTGTTCATTAAAAATTTTAAAAAGATGATAGCAGTGTATTATATACACTAGGTCAGTAAACAAAAAGTTAAATGAAATAGACAAACATTTAAAAAATACAATTACTCTAAGGGGCACAATAATAAATAGAAATCTAAATAGCGCAGCAACAAAGAAAGCAATTAAATCTACAATTTAAAACATTTCAAAAGTGAAACTCCAGTGTCAGATAGCATCCATCACTAGAAAACTCTACTCAAGTCTTAAACAATAATATTAATTTTCACAAACTCTTCCAGAGTCTTAAAAAAGAGGAAACACACCAACTAATTTTATGAGGACAGCACATCTTTGATACAAAAACCTGAAAAGGCAATATAAGAATAAAATACAATAATAAAAACCCATGAACATGAATATACCACAGTGAATGTCACCACCATGTGCATCCACAAGAAATTAATTAAAAGAATAACCATGGGTAAATGACAGATCAGTAGAGTAGAGGGAAGGGAATGTGGGGTCGGGAGAGGAAAGAGGAAGGAGAGGTACTGGGGATTAGATTAAAACAAGATATATTCCATGCTTTCATAATTATGTCAAGATGAATACTGTTGTGTATAACTAAAAAGAACAAAGAAATAAAAAAAGAAACTATAAAAAATCTATGAATATAAATGTAAGTATTCTGTATAGGTATTAGCAAATCAAATGTTGCAAAATATAGAAAGGATAATATCATACGCAAGTTGAGTTTCTTCCAAGAATACAAATTTGGTTGTTGTTCCAATACTAAGTCATGGAACTCCTCATTACCAAAATGAAAAAGGAAGGTTATATAATCATCTTATTACAGAAAAAGTATGAGAAAAATATAATCATTCATTTATGCTTACAAATGTCTACTGACTGGTAAAAATAACTTCCTCAGGGTATCTATAAAATGAGATAAGTGTCATCTTTACAGGTGAAATGCTGAAAATTTCCTAGATCAGGAACAAGACAAGTATGTCTGTTATTGCTGCTACTATTACACATTGAAAATCCAGGACAATGAAGTAAAGCAAGAAAAAAAAAATAGATAATCATCCTTCAATTTCTATGGGGGATTGGTTCCAGGGTACCCAAGAATTCCAAAATGCACAGATGCTCAATTCCGTTATATGAAAGGGAATACAATTTGCATATAACCTTAGCACTCTTTAATTCATCTCTAGATTACTTGTATTACATTATACAGTGTAAACACTGCACAAATGCTTTATTATTTAGAGAATAACGACAAAAATAAGTGTCTACACATTTTCAAAACATATGCAATATTTTAAAAATAGTTTTGATCCATCTTTGGTCATATCTATGGATGCTGAAGACACAGAGGGCAATTTCACATCCAAAAATAAATTAAAACAATTTTGTTATTCATAGAACTATATTTGTAGAGAATGTAAAATACTACACATTAAATTTCCAGAATTTAAGACTGAATTGGGTGTATAGCTTAGGGATAAGCACTTGCTTAGTATTCTTAAGGCACTGGGTTTAATTCCCAGCACTGCAATAAAATAAAAATAAAAAAATAAAAATCTGAATTTAGCAAAATTATTGAATACAAAACCAATATACAGGCATAAAGGCACTATTTCCTTATTCCAGCTATCTATAATAAATAAAGTGAAAATACAATACCATTTATGAACATTAAAACAACCACCTAGAAATAACTATAAGAAATGTTGTATAGGACCTGGACACAGAAAACTATAAAGTATTATTAGGAGAAGTGAAAGATTACCTAATTAACTATAGCCACATAGTATAATTTAGAAGACTCAATATTGTTAAGATATTAATTTTCTCCAAGATGATCTGTAGATTTAATGTGATGCAATCAAATTCAAATACCAACATGTTTGTTTATGGACCTTGACATGCTTTTTCTTTCTTTCAAACACCTTTATTGAGATATAATTTACATCTTACACACTTTAAATGGACAATTCAATGACTCTTAGTTAATAAGCTCTTTTTAAATGCAAGGTCTTTTAAACACTTTTCAACATATCAATTTGGTTATTTATAAGATAGATTTTTATTTTAACTCTTATTATAAAACTGTAAAGAATGTACAAAAGTTAAAAATATATAATGGCATATTCATATATTTCCTAGACTCAACAATTATTTTAACACTTTGCCAATTTATTTTTATTGTCCCCCTACCCTATATAATTTTGCTAATTTTTTTTAACATTTCAGCCATCTGACAACTTCACCTTGAAACATTAATTGGTACTTCTATCAGATTAGGAATTTCAAACCAATGTTTATGTAGGAGAATAAGGGAGGATTTGTTTCTAACTCAGACATATAGTATGGTTATAGTATTAAGTTAGAGTGTTATTGATCCCAGAATTAAAATATATATCAATGGGTGAGACTCAAGATCCCAGAAATTAACTACTGAATAAGAATGCTTGATAACAACAAAGCAAGTCCTGAAGAACTATGGGAAAAGGATGATATTTTCAGTAATGGGAATGGTTAACCTGCATATCTGTGTGGGGAAAATAAGCCTCAATTCTATCTTCACATCCCTCACAAAAGTTAATCATATTATTATATATACAAATTTAAGAGGTAAAATAATAAAATCCTGAAACATAATATAGAAAATTATCTTTACAACTTTGGGATATAAAAATAATTCTTAAAACACAAAGAAGCATTGATTATCAAGAAGAATACTGGGGCTGGGGATAGAGCTCAGGTTGGTAGAGTGCTTGCCTTGCATGCACAAGGCCCTGGGTTCAATCCCCAGCACCACAAAAAATAAATAAATAAATGAAAAGAGAGAGAGAGAGAGAGAGAGAGAGAGAGAGAGAGAGAGAGAGAGAGAGAACATAATGATATATGGGACTACCATTAAAATGAAGATATTCTTTTCATCAAAAGATAGCATTAAGAGAGTGAAAAGGGAAGCCACAAAGTGACAAAATATTTGCAATGCACATGATGTGGACTGAATTGTATTCCTCTAAAATCCATTATGTCGAATCTCTAACCCCCATGTGACTGTATTTCAAAATTAAGGAGGAATTGACATTAAATAAGGTTGTAAGGGCAGAGTCCTAATCCCAAAGAACTGTCCTTATAAGAACAGGAGGAAACAGGAATGCACATATATAAAGAAAATGCCAGCTAAGGATGCAGTGAGAAGGCATGCTTCTCAAGCCAGGGAGAGAGACTTCACCTGACACCAATGCTCTGTTCTTCATCTTGGATTTCCAGCCTCCAGGACTGTAGGAGAGTAAATTTCTGTGACTTAAGAAATTTACCGAGCCTGTGATAATATGTATGACAGTCTCCATAAACTGATACAGCATATAATTAACAAAGAATCTGTATTCAAACTAGATAATGAATTTCTACAAGTCAGATAATCCAAAATGGGAAGATATATGAATAGGCACTACACAGAAAGGATAGCCTCTTCATCCATAAACTTACCAAAGAAGGTATACAACCTTGTTAGTAATCAATAATGTACTAGTTTTAACTACAGCATACAAAACTATTTTTATGCTGCCTGGAAAGTTAAAATGAAAGCAATTACCAGTTGCAAATGTTGGTGAGGGGTTGAAGCAACAGAGGCCCTCATGCACTGATGACAGGCATGCCAATAGTTTTAACTGGCCTTTATGAGCCAAAACTAAAGAGACCCTGTGATGTTGTGAAAATATAAAGTTGCTTTGTGTCCCTATTTCTGACATATCTTTCTTGCTACTTGGGGAATTTCAGCAGTGATCTTTTATATCTCAGTGTCTTGTATGGTAATAAGATGGGTGGAGTCTGATAGCCCCCAAGTAGCATCTGGATGGGGCTGAACTGGGTGGGAAGCACAAAAGACCAAGAAGAAGGTTGGGACTTCCAACCCCACCCAACCCCAATCTCCTGGCAAGGAAGGGGGACTGAAGATTGTTGATCAACAATGGCCAATGTTGTAATTGATCATACCTAAGTAAGGATGCCTCCATAAACCCCAAAATCATAGGTTTCATAGAGCTTCCAGATAGATTTATACTTTTAGCTGCCTGGAGGGTGGAACACCCAAAGAAGGAATGGAAGCTGTGTGCCCCTAAGCCTATACTTTGCCCTATTAATCTCTTCCATATGACTATTCATCTGTACCCTTTTTTATATCATTTGTAAAATACCAGTAAACTTAAGTATGTGCTCCCGTAACAGAGTTCTGTAAGCCACTCTAAGAAGTTTATTAAACCTGAGAATGGGGTCATAGGAACCCCAATTTATAGCTTGTTGGTCATATATTTCCAAAACCCAGACTTGTGGGTGACATCTGAAGTGGGCAGCAGTCTTGTGGTACTGAGCCCTCAATCTGTGGGATCTTACACTACCACCAAATATTGCCGTAATCAAATTTCATTAGAGGATACCCAGATGGTGTCCACTGGAGAATCTGCCACAGAACTGACTGGTTCCTGCTTGGGAAAACTCCCCACACATTTTTTGTGATCAGAGGTCACAGAAGTATCATGTGGTGGTTGTGTATAAGAAAATAGTAGAAGAAAGTTTGTTTTTTTCCAGTATCTTTACACTCATACTTTATGACACTAATTTTTCTAGATGTGCATAAGAACATTCTTAGTCATAAAATGGGTAAGAATATTCATAGTAGTTTTATTTTAATAGTTAAACTGGAAACAACCCGATATCCATGATCAGTAGTTTGGATAAATTATGGCATAGTCAAACAGGAAATATTCTACAGCAGAAATTCCTAGCAGGTGACAGTCTGATCCTCCAGAGGACATTTGGCAATGTCTGGAGAAACCTTTCTGTTGTTATGCCTGAGGCAGTTGATTACTGGCATCTAGTAGTTGGAAGTAAGGGGTGCTGCTAACCATCCTACAGTGCTCAGGATAACTACCATAACAGAGAATTATCTGACCTCAAATCTCAACAATGTCAAGGCTGAAAACACTTGTTATATACTAACTGGAATGAATGAAAAACAACAGCACAAGCAATTTTGATAATTCTCACAAATGTAATTTTGAGGAGGAAGGCGATCTCTGAAAAGTGAATGCTGTATGACTCCATTTATATAAGTTCAAAAACTAATATAAATTATAGGGCTGGGGCATACCAGCTCACGTAGTGAAACTAAAAATAAAAGCAAATAAGTGATTAATCTAGATGTCAGGATTATAGTTACCTTTGGGGCAGGAGGTGAGAGGAAATCTGGATGAGGCACAAGGTGAGTTTTAGGCCTGCTGGCAATAATCTACTTGCTGACCTATTAGGGGATTACAGGGATGTTCACTCTGGGATAAATATGAGCTTTTCAAAAACTATTTTGTGTGATGCACTTTTCTGTGTGTACAATTAAAAATGATTTAAAAATAAGAAACCATGATGAAATTATTGTTAGTAAACTCTGTGGATATGTTTAGCCTGTCCTTTTTCTCCATCCCAAATGGGAATACATGGTTTAAGAGACCGAACGGAGACAGATATGTAGATAGTAGTGAAACCGCCTGTAAAACACAGGTGTTTTTAAGATGATCAGAAATTGTGTTCCCTGTCTCCTTAACGGTCACATGCTATGACTAGAACTTTTTCAGTAAAGCATCATAAAATCAAGGCTGTTCGGTGTCTCTGAATAAAATGATCCTCAAAGGGCCTGGAACACAGAAAATGGGTTTCATACTCTGGTAACAAAGAATAAATGTCTTCTCAGCTGTTGTGTTTGTTTTGTAATCTCTTTAAGATGAGAATTCAAAAGAAGGAGAGTGTAGTGGTTAAGAAAAAAAAAAAAGAACCTTAAATCTGTTGTAGCAATGTACTGCCATATAAATGGTCTTATTTTTTGTAGATTTGAAATATCACTATTCAACTCACATGTACCGTGTGTGCTGCTAATTTTCTACCTCAGTGCTTACCAGTTGCTGGAAGTGATGTTTTCCTCTTCTCTTAGCAAAGTAAATTGAACTTACCTGATTCAGACAAGTGTCATTTGCCTCCTATTATGTGTTTTTCTAATTATTACTACTTTAAGCACTCTTTTTTTTTTTTTAATGAACTCCACTTCAGAAAGTGGAACCAGATTTAAGTTCGGTTGTCTCTGTATTAAATATAAGTCTAAATCTCAATTCTGGATATGTTTAATTTATTGTTTTGCATTCCATGCTTTGGGGAGAAGGCAAAATATAAATTTAATTTCTTTATAAAATCAAAAAAGAATCTTTAGATTAAAACAGCCCTTAAAAATTACTAGTTCATCACTGTGGGTCTCTTTCCATCACATCATATGTGGCAGCTGGGTTTCTAGCCTGCACTGGAGTCAGGGAACTCATTACCTGACAGAGCAGCTCTCTGAATTTTTCCAAAGCTTTGTTTATAAAAAAAAAAAAAAAATTCTTTTCTGTAAAATTGTAGTGTGAAATCCTATATTTCCAACTCATTCTTACCCACTTCATTTTATCAGTATTATGATGTGATCATTTTTGTTTCCTTTTTCAGTAGTAAGCATATGCTAATTTGTGTATAAACTGCCAAGGATTCACTGATGTCCACAGCTGTATAGGTTACAGGAATAAATTAGTTTGATGTACGTTTCTACTACAGGTAGATTTCCTGTTCCATAACCCTCTTGGTGCCCCTGAGAGATTCTTATAGAGCAGTCGCTTTAGACATAGCCTTGTCTATGTCACAAAGGAGAATTATAATAGATGAGCTAAAAAGCTGGATTAAAAGTGGCTTTCTGTTTCATACTCTTTCAGGACATTTTCTCTAGTGATCAAACTTTTATCTCTGCTAGGGGCTTCTTTGACTGAGGAAATTATCAAATAATTTACAGCTCTACCTGTTTAACTTGGGTATTAGAAAGAAACAATTTTAAAGATAATCTCTAATGTTATTTAGAATGAACTTGTCATATGTAGACCCAAGTGAAACAAATGTAATTTTATTTACTTATAATTGTATATGTAACAACATATTTATATGTTCTAAATACATTGTATACACTTAAATGTATCCAAATAGCAGCTATATAATATAGCAATCTAAAATAATGCATGTGTCCCTTGATTTTAAAAGTCTTAAAATACTCGGTTAAAATGGGCTCCCACAGTTTATTCATATACGAATTGTCCTGCATGTAACACACACACACACACACACACACACACACACACACACACATCTTCTCTTTTCCTAATACATTAGACAAAAATGTAGAAGCAGACATAACAACACTCTTTCTTCTTTTTCCTCATCCAATCACCTGATTCCTTGCATTTCACAGTCCTAATTTTTCAGGATGCTGGCCTCAGGCATCAGCGCATGCACACTCCTGCTTACATCCTTCATGTCCAGTTTAAGGCAAGTTATTCACTCTTAGGAAAAGCTGGCAGAAGGAGGACATGTTATTTTGACTGAGGGAAAAGCAACAATTTTAGTCAGCATTGGCCAGAATGTCACTATAGATAGAGTTCCAAGCAATAGATGCTTTTAAGTGGGTAGGTTATGGTGCCAATTGATAGGAATTTTTATCTTTTCCTACAAACACACTATTATCGTTGCTGTGTGTTGGTGGTGGTGTTTGAAGTACAGCTCGACTATAGACAAGTTTATTTACTCCCAGACTGCAGCTCTTATCAGCGCCTGGTACTTCCTTCCTCTAAATATTTTCTTAAGGTTAGAATTGATGTGGGAATTGAAATCATAGGTTAAGGAGAAAGTGACTGCCCTCTGTGTGTCCTTTTATCTCTAATTTTATAGAGGGTGGAGACCATGTCATGTGTAATTTACTAAATGGAGATTTAAATACTTTCAGCTTTTCCTTGCACATTTTTTTTTCTTCCAGTGAAGAAAGAGGTTTAGAGGAAAGGGAAAACTAATCTCACATTAGTGAAACAAAAGAAAACTTGGGATTGGTCACCCCTGGCTTTGGGGCCTAGAATTAGGGAAGGAAACATCACAAAAAATTCCAGAAACTTAATGCTGGGCTTAGTAGCATCGTGGTCCCCTCATATCCCACACACCCATGGCCCTGAACACTCTTGGCAGCCTTGTTTGCACCATTTTTTTCCTATGTTGCATTCCTATGCCTCTCTTTCCTGCCTCTTTTCTGCTTCTGTTTCACAACTCCTTTTCCATATGGTTCATGGACCTGCCAAGCGTCTGATTTAGGGCAAACCACTTATCTCTCCCAGGTGAGCAAGATAGGGCTAACAATGTGTACTTTGCTGAGCTCTTGTGAAAAATTAAAGGTGAGGCATGCCTACTAACAGCATAGTGCCTTAGAACAACAGCAACAAAAAGCTCATTCTACAAACTGCAATTTGTCATTTGAAAGAATGTGTCTATATTTATCATTTCCTCTGATAGTTTAAAGAGGATAAAGGACCTGGTATATCATTAGGTTTCCTGGGTTTAAGTTGTGATATAAAAGAGGGAACAGAGAAGCTGGATTTCAAATTCATCATGTGCAGATGTTAGATTGTAGCACTTTCCTGATTGTTCCCTCTCTGAGGCTAGAGGATTAAGTGTGTAAGTATGTGTGTCCCGGTATATGTATGTGTTTCCACTTTGGAGGAGGTGCTGAACTGTGTGGTGGAAAATATGTACTTTACTTCTAATTACTGAATTTTGAATTAGTTCAAGGGAAGGACTTCAGGTTATTGCTTTCTACATTTTTTTTCCCCAATCTAAATACCTAATTTAGTTGTGCATTTGATGTACTCCACATATGAATTCGAAGTAGAACATTAATTTCTGCTGTCTGCAGAAATTAATATAAAACATACCTCTAAGGCCACTCAGAAATCCAATTCATATTAGAGATATTATAAAGTTGTAAATAAAATACATGAAAATGAGATTTGGTCCCATGTTTCCCAGACTGACTGTGGGAGTGGGACCAGGACAAGCAATAGGACTTCTAAATGTGCTGCTTCAATCCTCAGGGTAATGTATGACACAGAATGTGAGTTGCATCACAGCTGACCCATATTATTGGGAAGGACTTTGTACTCACCCAAATAGCCTGGAGCTTACATGTGTTTCCTTTGCCAACTTACAAAAGAACTCTGACATTGGTTAAATTTCTTTGTCTGAAGACGTGCATCACCTATAAATGTCAAGTGATTGTTTTGAGCTAGCCAAAGGGAATCAGCTCACTGGAAATGGAACTACTTCAGGAATGTTTGGGAGGATTTATTCTGTATGTGCCTTCTCTTGGGGGTCTTTTAAGCTGTGCTGAAGGGTTTTTTTCAGGTACTGTTTGAGAACAGATCTGTCAGTTATGATTTTGTCATTTCTATTGAGAACAAAATGTGTTGACAAAAAGCTTATGGGTGAGGGATAAGTCCTGTCTACCCAATACCAGAAGCCAAATTTAAAATAAGAATAAGAGCAAATGCTTTATAGTGCTATATAACTATGCTTCTAAATGCTTTATACTTTTTCTTGTAATTCTCACAACAATCTTATAAGAGATTGACCCTCAATCTCCCAGAGATAGGCCAAGAAGTTAAGTGACAATTCTCATTTAGAAAGTGGTAAAGTCAGGATTCAAACCCATACATTCTGGCTCAAGTTCATCCTCTTAACCAATTATGTTAAATTTAGCCAGTTATCAAGAGGTTTGTCCTGAACACTGCCAAACAGTGATATATTTGAAAATAAATGAAGGCTTGGAGTTACCCATCTCCTTTTCCCATCAGGATGTTGACCTTCTATGAAGATATTGGGTAACACAGCATATGATGGCTCTTTGTACAGGGGCTCTCAGCCTTGCAGCCCCTCTTATGGGGCTAAAATGTTTGAGATTTAGGCAAGTGCATCTCCTCTGGGAAGTATCAACTTGATTCTGTCCCTATGACTGAGAATGCTTAGTGGGACCGGCACATGTCAGTGGGGGACCTGATGATGTGATTGAAGAGCACTAAGGAGGATTTGAAGTTTGTGTAGAAAGATGAGAATGCATTATGTGTCCACTTAGCCTCAGTTCTATAAGCTCTAAATCCATCCCCAAATACGTGTGAATCACACACCTTCCACAGAGCCATCAGGGGTTGCCCCTGTAGCCCTCTGTGGCCCTTCTCAGTTGGTCTCCTCTAATGATCTCATCTGGCTCCTGCTGAACTTCTTTATGATGCTAGCTAGTTTGATTTTGCCTCTGTCATTTTAGCTTAGGATTTATTCTTAGTCCTCTGTACTTGGGACCTCCTATTTTCCTAAATGACCTGCTTTTGACATCCTCCTGCTTTCTTATCTTGTGTTGTCTCAGGTAAAACCTCCTCCTCATTCTGCCTTATAAAGCTTCAATTCCAGTTTTTTTAAAGACTACATTTTTCTATTTATTCTTCCAGGATGACTTTAGAATTTATTCAGAGGTTCTAAACCATCAATTGAAATTTTTATTGGAGATAATTTATGTTTGTGGATTGATTTGGGAATATTTGATATGTTTATAATGATGAATCCTCCTATCCTTGCTATTCTATACTTTACATTTATTTCCTTTTTATTTTATATCTCTCTGTATTTTTATATATATTTAAATGTAGCTCCTATATATTTGTTGATGCATTTCTATAGATTTTGTTTCTATTGTTCCTTTGAATGGAATATTTTTTCATTGTCCTTTTTAACTGAATACTGCTTGCTTGTAGAGAAACTATCAATGTGTGAATATTTATTTTTTAACCAGTTCTATTTCTGAAAACTCTTATTAGTTCTTGCAGATTTTTAGTTTATAGACTTTTCAGAGCATTGCTTAGTACCAGCACTCTATCTGGTACTAAGTCTTTACATACATTATTCCATTTATCCTCACAACGACACATTTAGATAAATGTTGTAACCCCTGCTTTAAACTGTGTCTTGAGAAAGCATACTAACTTGCTCAAGGAAGCACATTTTCATGTTGGAGAAAAGATATGAATTGAGCAAAATCTTTCCTCTTAATCACCAAGAACACTACTCTCACCAGTTACAGAAAAAAAATGTCAAGAAGTACTTAAAACCTTCAATATGTTTAAAGTGTATTGGGGAGATAGACATTCAAATAAAATGTTTTGTTTATATATGAAGCATCATCCCAAAGCTCATGTGTGAAACAATGCAAGAAAGTTTGGAGGTGAATGATTGGATTATGAGAGTCTTAAAATAATCAATGCATTAATCAACTTGAATTGATTAACTGGATGGTAACTATAGGCAGGGTGTGGCAGGAAGAGGTAGATCATTAGGGAGTATGCTTTTGAAGATTATATTTTGTCCCTGGTGAATAGTTTCTCTCTCTCTCTCTCTCTCTCTCTCTCTCTCTCTCTCTCTCTCTCTCTCTCTCTCTTTCTCTCTCTC
>NW_026000229.1:25972706-26003110 GCF_001458135.2 Marmota marmota marmota | reverse complement strand
ATAGTTTCTCTCTCTCTCTCTCTCTCTCTCTCTCTCTCTCTCTCTCTCTCTCTCTCTCTCTCTTTCTCTCTCTCCCTCCCTCTCTCCTTCCTGATTGTCATGTCCTGAGCTATTTTCCTCTTCCTCCATGATGTTCTGCCTCACCTTGAGCCCAGATCAATGCAGTCAGTCATCTATGGACTAAGATTTCTAAAACCATGAGCACCAAATAAACTTTTCCTCCTCTAAATTGTTCTAAACAGGTATTTTGGTCACAGAGTGAAAAAGCTGACTAAAACAATATATAATATGAAAACTATACATGTACTATAAATATAAGTATATATAAGATGAACTCGGACTATTAGGGCATAAATGACTGTGACATCACCATATATTTGTACTTGAATGTGAATTTTTATATTGCCTCATTGGATACCTGAACCCAAAACATTTTTAAAATTTTCATTAATTCTATGAAAAAGAGGTGAAAAGGTTTCTTTGCCTAAAGATTAAGTATCTGACAATGTCATCCTCTCAGAGGAAGATGAAGTAACATAATTTAGTAAGAATCTTCTTGCTTTTAAGATTGAAGTGTCCCTGTTCCCTTTGCCTCTACTTGTTCTTACCCTGGGAAGCTAGGTTCCCTGGGGTCCTTCCTTTTTTGGCATTTATTCTTGATTATCTGTTCTTCAATTTATACTTAAGCTTCTCTCATTCTTCCCTAAAGCTGTGTGAATCTTGTCTATTTTGGAAATACAATTGAAGGCTGATTCCAAACAAAATTTGAGTCAGTTAAATGTGTTTGTCCTACTTGTTCCTTATTGCACGGATAAAATAACTGATAGGATTATCTTTTTTGCTTTTCAAGGGTCCTTCAATTTTATGCAGAATTGACCAAAAGAATTAAACTGTGTTTGCATCACTCTTACTCCTTAAATTGTTCTTTGCTTTTAGGCAAAGATGTAGTTTGATGATTAGCAACTTAATAAAAAACTTGAATTAGAATTTGGTAGAACTGAATATTATTAATGTTGCTCTCTTGAATAATTTAATGAGAATCTTTTTCTATTTGAGGGGCTGGAGGTACCAGGGTTTGAACTCAGGAGCACTCAACCACTGAGCCACATCCCCAGCCATATTTGTATTTTATTTAGAGACAAGGTCTCACTGAGTTGCTTAGTGCCTCACTTTTGCTGTGGTTGGCTTTGAACTTGCAATCCTCCTGCCTCAGCCTCCCAAGCCACTGTGATTATAGGCATGTGCCACTGTGCCAGCTGAGAATCTTTTATTTTTAAATGAGCATTTATTTTAAAATATTTATATCAATAGATAATTTCTAAATGCTATATAGGAGTTGCAGTTACCATGGAATTAGCACGACTGAGATCCCATAGAGAGCCATACGCAGATTCTTCCTGCTGTAATTGAAGTATCTTCAGGACCTAGTGTGACTACCTCTTGCTGTTGTTGAGTTAATGCCCATATTTATTTTATGGATCTATAATATTATCATTATGGAGTACATTATGGTAATTTGACATATGTATACAACGTGTAGTAATCAAGTCACAGTAGTAAACATTTCATCTCTTTGAACATTAATCAATTATATGTGCTGGGAATTTCGTGTACTTTTAGTTATTTGGAAAAATATGATAGTTTGTTTTAACCAGTGGTTACTCTACTGTGATAAAGAAGAACCACTTTCTGTGTTTGTGCTCTTATTGAGATTCCTTCAATTCCCTCTGCCCTCCTGTGCATCCCAGTCTCTAGTAATCACTATTCCAATTTTTTAATTTTATTTTATAAGATTGATTTTTTTTTAGTTTCTACAAATGAGTGACAATATATTATTTGTCTTTATCTGTCTTATTTTGTTTAATGTAATGACTTCCAGTTTCATCCTTGTTGCCACAAATGATAAGATTTTATTTTTTATGGTTAAATAATACCCCACTGTGTATAAAATGGGAGATACAGATATGTATATGTTACATATACATCTATACAAACATATATGTATATACAAATGTATATACACACACACATACACACACAAACACACACATATATAGCTATATTTTAGCTATTGTGAATACTGCAATAAATATGGAAGAGTAGGGTTTTTTGTTTGTTTGTTTGTTTGTTTTTTTGTATACTGATTTTGTCTCCTTTGGCTATATAGCTAGCAGTGAAGTTGCTGAAGGCTTTAGTTAGCTTTTTTGCCACTGTGACCAAAAGATCTGAGAAGAACAATTTTAGAGGAGGAAAGTTTATTTGGTGTTCATAGTTTCAGAGGTCTTATTCTGCAGATGGCAAACTCCATTGCTATGGGCCAGAGGTAGGGAAGAACACCATGTGGAAGGGTGTGGTAGAGGAAGACAGATCAGAACATGGCATCAGAGAGAGCTCTTGTTCATCAGGGACAAATATAAACTCCAAAGGCAGAACCCCAGTGGGTTCCGAACCCCAGAGCCTTTCACTCAAACCCTACCTACCTACAGTTAACACCCAGTTAATCCATTCAAGTGTAATAACACCCTGAATAGATTATGGCTGTCATAACCCAATTATTTTACCTTTAAACTTTTTGCATTGTCTCATGTGTGAGCTTTTGGAGGATACCTCATATTCAAACCATAACACTAGATCATATTGTAGTTCTATTTGTAGTCTAATGAGGGTCTACAATTGTTTTCCATAGTGGCTATACTAATTTGCATTCCAACCAATAGTACTTAAGATTTCTCCTTTTTGTATATCCTTACCAGCACTTGTTATTGTCTTTTTGACGATAGTCATTCTAACTGGAGTGAGATAATATCTCATTGTGGTTTTGATTTGCAGTTCTCTAATGATTAGTGAGACTGAGCATTTTTCTTTCATAGCCTTATTGTCCATTTATAGGTCTTCTTTTGAGAAGTGTCTATTTAATTCTTTAGCTGATTTTAAAATTGAAGTATTTGCTTTTTGGTGTTCAGGTTTTTTAATTCATGTATGTTTTTGGATCTATGCATAGTTAGATGAATAGTATGCAGATTTTTTCTTCCAATCTGAAGGTTGTCTCTTAATTCTATTGATTTTTTTCCTTTGCTCTACAGAGCTTCTGAGATTGATATAATCCCATTTATTTATTTTCTGTCTTGATGCCTTTGCTTTTGAGGTCAGATAAATGAATGGAACTGAAGAATATCAGAAATATACCAGACTCAGAAAGTCTAGGTTTGTACATTTTCTTTCAGATATGGAAGCTAGAGAGGAAAAAAGGGGAGGGCAGTATCTCATGAAAATAGAGGAGACCAGTAGAGTAGAGGATAGGGACTGGGGCTCGGAGAAGAGGAGGCAAGGAATAGGGGAAGTGGTACCAGACAATGAAATTGACGAAATTATATTATGTGCATATATGAGTATATACAATGAATCTCAATATTTTGTATAATTTTAATTCTGCAATAAAAATAATTATTGACTACAAGGTGTTTCCTTACAGTAATTTCATAGTTTCATATTTAATATTTAGGACTTTGATCCATTTTGAGTTGATTTTTATGTATAGTGAGAGGAAGGAATCTAGATTAATTATTTTGCATATAGATATCTAGATTTTTAAAATCATTTTATTTAGATTTTTAACCTTTTCTCCACCGTATGTTCTTGGTGTTTTTGTCAAACAATCAGTTTGTTGAGTAAAAGTGAATTAATTTCTGATTTTTCTATTCTATTCTGTTGATCTGGGTCTGTGTGTCTGATTTTATGGCAGCATGATGCTTTTTTTTTTGGTATTATAGCTTTGTAGTATATTTCAAAGTTGTATACTGTGATATCTCCAGTATTTTGAGTCTCCCTACCCTCAGAATTCCTTTGATTATTCTGAATATTGTGGTTCTGTATGAATTCAGTATTTTTTTCTATTTCTGTGAAAAAAGCCATTGATATTTTGATGGGAATTGCATTGAATCTAGAAGTTACTTTGGACATTATCATCATTTTAATTTTATTAATTCTTGTAGTCCATTAAAATCACTATCTTTCCTATTTTGTTTATCCTCTATAATTTCTTCCATCAGTATTTTTATAATTGTCATTCTATCAACCTTTTACTTTCTTACATTTATTTCTAAATATCTTATTTTTTTCTAGTTATTTTGAATGGGCTTGCTTTCTTAAATTTTCAGCAAGTTCATTATTTTTATGTAAAAATACTACCATTTTTTGTGTTTTTGATCCTTCAAATTTACTGAATTTATTTATAAATTCAAATAATTTTATAGAGTATTTAAGGTTTTGCTATGTATAAAATCATGTCAACTTCAAACATGGATAATTTAACTTCTTGCTTTCCAATTTGGATATTTTTAATTTTTTTCTCTTACATAAAAACTCTAGTCAAGATTTCAAAAAAAATATATTAGAGTGTTGACAGTGGGGCGGGCGTTCTTGTCTTGTTCCTGATCTTAAAGGAAATATTTTCAGCTTTTCCCCATTTAGTATGATATTGACTGTGGATTTTTCACATTTGGCCTTTAGTATTTTGAGTTAATTTCTTTCTCTGCCTAATTTGTTGAGAGCTTTAAGCACGAAGGGATATAGAATTGTATTGAATGCTTTTTGCAAATGATCACATGGTTTTGTCTTTCACCCTGTTGGTATGCAGTATCATGTTCATTGACTGATTTGCATATATTGAACCATCCCTGCATCCCTGAGATGAATCCACTTGATAGTAGTGTATGACCTTTTTGATGTCCTATTGAATACAACTTTCTTACATTTTATTGAGCATTTTTACATTTATGTTCATCAGGGATAAGGATCTATAGCTTTCTTGTTGTTCTTTGTCCGGTTTTTGTATCAGGGCAATGCTGGCCTTGTGAAAATTTTGACAGAGGGTTATCTTTTATTTAAAAAAATATATATTTTTTTGTATTTAAATGGGATTCAGGATCTTAGTTGTAGACATATTTTGGGTTTAGTTACAGGGTGTGATTCCTTCATCTGTGGTTGGTGTTAGCAGTGTCTAGGAGTACCTCAATAGCCTAGACTGAGGCAGTTCATGAAGGTAGTTGCATGATTTTACAGTGGATATAGGCTTCCAAAGGTGTGTGACTTTAGGCTTTGCAGAGCTGAGCCCTGATGGCACTGGGGCTTGTGACAGCTGCCACAGTCTTTGTGTTGCAGGATGTAAAGAGGACTTCTCCCAGCTCCTTCAGGGAAAGAGTTGACACAAAGGCTGTGGCCCCAGCAGCCACCATACCTGAAACACAGGAGGTGAAGGAGACCTTCCCTAGAACCCTCTAGATGAATGTGAGAGATGATAAGCCTGGTTCAAGCAGTCACATTTTGGGAGCCACAGGAAGGGATGGGATAAAAACAAGTGAAACTAGGGTCTGTTGTACCAGTAACTATGAACTTGAGGTTTGGAAGCACAAAGATGACCTTCCCTAGGTCCCATGAGCCTATTGCAGCTGGTTCTAGGGCTTGTAGCACAGTTATCCACTTCTCTAGAGCCTCAGAATTCATATGATATCTTCTTCAGATCCCAAGGTGCAAGCACAAGTGGTATGAGTGCTTTTTTTCACCAGCATCTGTGGTCTGAAGTCTATAGGCTCTGAAGGATACTTTCACTAGGTCTTCTGGAGAATGCCCAAGTAATGTTTGATTTTACAGTGCTAGTATTCATGTTCCTTGAGGTGTGGAACATGAAAGACACCTTCTCTAGGTCCCTTGGGTTAAGTATACATGGGCTAGGGCTTGTGGTTTTGATATCTTTGGTCATGGAGCCACAGAATGTGGATGGGAATGCCCCTAGGTCATATAGGGCATATGCTAGTGGGGCAAGGCTTATGGCATTGTATTGATTAATGGCAATGTATCCTATTGTCCAATAGTGATTTCATAACACCCAAAAGTATGACAACATGATCCATGATTCATCCTAACCATGCTATTTTTTCAGTTCAAGGTTTCAAGGCAAAATTGAGTAAGTAAAGTAAAAGCATATTACTGTGGCAATGATAAGAATGCACCTATTATATGCAGGGAATGCAATGGACCTGTATATCCAACTGCTAAACTTTGAATGCATTACTGCTTTTCTGCTGAGAATCTGCTTCCATGGATTGTGCTCACCAGTCACTGAGTAGGGCAGAGATGTAAAGGCAGGCTGTGTTGGGTGGCAGTAAACTTCTCTGACAGGCAGCGTTGGCATCAGAACTCTCCAAAGAAATTTCCAAACTCCTAGAACTGCACTAATAAGAAAGACACTTTTACCAAAACTTCCTTTCCTTTCTCCTTCACCCAGGGTCAGAGTTAGTTACCAGTTTTGTATGGTATTTTGACAGCTCTTCTACTCTCCTGGCTCCCTTTTTATTTTCCCTTACAGATGCTACCACTTATTAATCTCTGTGCAGCTAATCCCATGTTGACATCTGCCTCTTGGAGGACCAGATCTAGCACTCCCAGCTTTTAAATCAAGAAAATCTTTAATTTTCAGACCAACTGAGATTCACAGATTTGTGCATTTTGTGTTGTGCTTTGAGGTAACTATAGAATTATGTCTTTAAATAAACCAGACTCATAGGGAAAAACTTTTAACACAAATTTATTTTTGTCCTCTTTCATTTCAAACTTCATTTTTGCGGTTTGTTTTTGTAACCATCTCAAATGAAAGTTGGGCAGATTCCATTGTCTTTGATGTTATTCTCAGATAACAAAAGTCCTTGGAATTTGAGTTTACTAAAGAGTCTCAGCTCATCAGTTCAAGGGCTCACTCTCAGTAATAATCAAAAGGTATATTAAAGTTTTGCCAAAATATCTCTCCCTTCCATTACAGTCCTACGAAGCTATCTTGCATTTAGTAAGTGTTTGAAGCTGAGCCCTTCTCTGTTGGGTTTAAGAAAAACTGTCTTTGCTGCAGCCCCTTCATTTTTGTTTCAATGAAACAGTTAAATACAAAGTAATGATGGCTATTGAAGTAAATTCTCCCTCTGCCTGAAGGATATACCCCAATAGGTTTAACATCTTTCTGATGAGGTATTCAAGTCCATTCTGATGACCCTCTTGGGCAGATTCTAAGAAAACCCCACAAAGACTTACTCATGGATGTGGCCCTCATACATTCCTCATACACTCACATATCCTTTTATCCAGTGAACTCCAGGCATGTGGCTGCCCCAACACAGCAAACTCTCTGCAAATAACCATCTCCCCAGCAGGCAGGTTATTTTCCCCCTTATGTTTCTCAAGAATTGTTCCTCTTGAACTCTAAGAGATACAAATCAAGCTGTGTATCAGACTCATTCAAGATCTTTTCTCTAAATTTGAAGGGTGAAAAAGCATCAACTCTCTATCATCCACATAGCTTAAGGTTGTGAGTGTCTTCTTTATTTAATATTCTCTTGAAAATTCCTCTAAACTCCCTGCCTCTTGGTCACTCCAACCTTTCTTATAAGCTGGAGATGCGTTTTCTCCTCCGTGTCTGTGTCACTAAACTAGTGACGTTTTAAGTATCCTTCTCTGCTTTTCTGTCTAAACTTTGGAACATGAGAATAATTGGCACTTCTTCAAAATATTGGTAATTGGAATATAGTTCAAGTACCAGCAGCATCTTCACCTGGGAGCTTGAAGAAATGCTGAATTTCAGGCTCCATTACAGACCTACTGAATCACTGTTTTGGGGAAGTACCTATTCGTCTGCTGTCTTTTATAGCAACCCTTTTCTCATTGCTTTATGGTTATTATCTCCAATTCTTCAATTTTGGGCAGTCTTTTATCTGGAATATACCCATTCAGATACAGTCTCCAGTCTGCTGCCAGAGTGTCTTTAGACATATTTAGATTATGGCAATTCCCTGCTTTACGCATTTAACAACAACTAACTTACTCACTATTGCCTGATGTTTAGCATGGTCTGGCTCCTACTGTTCTGTCCAACCTTCCCTTATACTCTTCCACCCCTCATCCACTGTCCTGTCATCCACTGTCTTCTGGCCAGAGGCAGGAGAAGT
Organism: Marmota marmota marmota; assembly: GCF_001458135.2. Classification (NCBI taxonomy): domain Eukaryota; kingdom Metazoa; phylum Chordata; class Mammalia; order Rodentia; family Sciuridae; genus Marmota; species Marmota marmota. The sequence continues at coordinate 25,995,122 of NW_026000229.1, read as the reverse complement.
ATAGCATGAGGAAAGAGAGATCTAGGCAAAAAGAAAATCCTGTCAATTTCTCTGCATACATATGTATATAAATATATATCTAATATTCAGAAGCATACAGAATGATTGATAATTATGGTTATGTTGGGTAGGGGAGAAGATATTGAGATTAAAATGTTGAACTTTACCTATAATATTTGACTCCAATTTTCTAAAAGAAAAATATGTTCATATATTGGTGAATGCATTTTTAAAGTCAGTTATTAAAAGAGACTGCTAGGATAAAGCCTTTTCCTTCTCCAAACATCCTCAAGTAAAGATAATTCCATCATTTATTTCTGCATTCTCAAGGTAGTGTGGTTGTTTTCCAACATTGTTAGTCCCCAGATTTTCATGAAATACCCAGTATATGCGTACTTTGTTAAGATAGTCCCTGCTCATTTTTCATGGAGCTTACTTTGCATAATTATTTTAATGTTCAGTTCTCCTTTAAAATTGTTATCTGTTTTACCACATGTGCTATTTATTAATCTGTTTTTTCTTTATTTTAGCAACATGTCTCAGAGGTCTTTTTCATTCTCACCAATGCATGAGAAAATTAATTGTTTTAATGGAGAACTTTAGATAGCTCTTTGTAAGAAGACTATGAGATGCTTATAAATTGCAGTAATTGGTATTTTGTATAGCTTAAGGATTCTCAGACACTTTTTCACTTATTCCTTATTTAACTTGTGAAGGAATCTGAGCCCTAGCAAAATGGAATATTTTCTAGGAAGGAAATATTCGAGGCATAGAAGTTTAAACAACACTCTCATCTTCTTAGCATCTTCTAGGAATGAACCCAAAAGAAGGGGTGGCCTCAGGTCTATCTGTAACTCATTTAGTGGTGAGTCACTCATCATTTATCTGTTAGCCTGTCTATCCCCCTTGGTCCACAAAGGATTTAAAATGTTTATTGTGCCTGGTTATAAGATTGATATTCTTAAATGATTTGTATAACATCTTTAAAAAATGCATCAAAATATCGTTTAGATTATTGTTAGGATAACTTGCTTTAAAGGTAAGTATTATGAACACAAATTTATGTGTGAACTGTGATTTTTAAGAACAAAATTGTCTCCCTCCTGTAAGTCACATTTCACATATGATAATGACAATGAAATTTTTTGTTCCAAATCTGTTTAAATTTTCACAGACTATTAGAGAAGAATACACTTTTGCCAGTGCAGAGGTCCATAAGGAGTCATGGAGAACTCAGGGGATTCAGCAGGACAGCCTGGCCAGGGCATGTCCTCCTAGAGATAGTGCATGCCACCCTCTGTCTCTCTACAGTTTCCCTCCCTCCCTTCAAACTTCTAGGAACTCCAAGAAGTATCAGATCCCCATTCTACTTTTATGCACATGCCTCCATATAATTTCCAAGGAAAGAGGCATTAAAATTTACCTTACACAGATTTGTTCCTGCCAATGGATTATAAAGAAAAGCACAGTAGCATAAGGTATATTTGTCACAATGAATTACATGTCTCCAAATCATAATGCAGCAGAAAAATGTCTGCTATTAAAACTTTCCACGGGTCCACTTAAAAAATATTTACCAGGAAAATATTTAACCAAAGTATTTAATGTTTTATATTTTGATAATTTGAAAATGATCATGATAGATATTTTCATCTTTATCAAATGTCAATGAATCTCTAAAGAACATTTTTATTCTTTAATACTCTGCTGAAGTGGGTCAGCTGAGTTTGAGACAGTCAGGGATAGAAGGTCTCACCACAGCTGCCTCTTTAAGAGGGCCAGAAAATGGATTGTCATTTTGCAGATTGTCACTGTTTTATGTATCTTATCGATCTAAATAATTCTTCTGAGGGAAGACTTATCAAAGGCTCAGCAGTCCCTTTTGCCTTTAAATCAAAGATTCTGATACCACTTGATGAACTTGTAGAGTTTTATACTTAGTAAAGGGCAGTTTTGTCAGAGTAAAATGATGAAAATTGATAGCAAATTCAGATTTCTCATCCCCAGCTTCCCTTTGTCTTGAGGTGACAAAACTTTCCAGGGTACTTCAGGGCAAGAGGCTGTATGTAGCATCTAAGATGAATGAAATACCTTGCCATCTTTCCATCTTTTTCCCATTGAAAAAGCCAGGCTGTGGTTACATTTAACTTTCTTCTTGTCCCCATATTCTGTTTCATACCATGCTGCTGAAATTTGCTTGATAAAATGGCAAATTTTATGGGTGGTCTCACTGTAAACCTATGGCCATGCCTCTCAGAGAGGCTCTCTCCAACAAAACTCTGCTGTATTTCCTGGGTAAAATTGCTCCCTAACACCCCTTATTAATACATTTTCCTTTCCTGGGCTCCGCTGACACAGTGCTCCCCTGGTTTTTCTCCTTCTCATTGGTCACTCCTTTTCAGAAGTGCATCTAGCTCTTGCCTCCAACTTCTAAATGTTGGCATACTTCAGGACTTAGACCTGGGTTCCTTTCTCTTCTCCATTTATATTCTCTCCCTGCATGACTTCACCATGTCTTGTGGCTTTATCATTTTCATGTTGAGACCTTGATTTATATTATCAGTCCACATCTACACTCTGAGCTTAATGCCTACATGTCCAGTTACCTATGTGGCAGATGTTTCACAGAAAAATCAAACTTAACTTTTCCAAAAAAATAAATAAAAGAACTCTCAGAGCTTACAAATATATAAGCAATCTAATTAATGTTATTTCAAAACCTTGCCACTTGTCATTTTCTCTGTCATTTCCACCAGGATGGATTCATGCTGTCATCTCTTTCATGACATGGGTTCTTAACTCATCTTCCTTCACTCTTGCCCATCCCTCTTCTCATTCCACAGTTCGTTTTCCACAAAGTAGGAGGAATAAATTTAAAAGCACACTTATTGAGGTACTATGTATAATAGACATATAGTAAAGTGTATAAATCTTATATGTACACTCAAATAATCAGTATCCAGATTAATATCTTTTGTTAAATCCATTTCATTTTTTATTATTTTTTATTTTACAATTTCATTTGACTCAATTAATTTAAAAGTTTATTTTTTTTTCAGTGAAATCCTCCATCTTACCATGTGTTTCTTTCCACATATCATAGTTTTAAATCTAATATCTAGAAAACTGGTTAACCTCTATTTCTCTTTTTCATTTTTGTTTTTAGTTATTTGACTGATAGAACAAGTCAGGAATAAAATCCAAGTTTCCTGGCTTACAGATCATCACTATTTTTACTGTATCTCTATTACTATTTTTTGTCTCTCTCTTTTGCTGCCAAATTGTTTTCTGAGTGAGAGTCCCCAATCCTTTCCCCATTGTTAATGGCTATACTTTATATTTTTAAAGCAGAAGAGCCTATGTTCTTTTTTAAATAAAAAGTTACCCAAATGTCTAATATATAGACAAGAGTGGAATTCCTTCAGGTCAAGTGTGAATAAGATATGAAAGTCCATTCTATTTGCTCCTCCTCATTCATCACCCCTGTCCACTACCATTTTTACACTTCTCCTTGGTAACCTACAGAACTAAAGAATAGAATTTTAAAAATAAATGATATATTGAATTAGTTTAAATTAGTAAGCCACTTGTCCTTGCATTACAAAGTTCTTGTGCATATGTCATTTGATGCCTAATGCATCCTATGTGAGGTATCTAAGACAAAGAATTTGAATAACCCATGATATAGGTGGGAAAACTAAGACTCAAACATGTAGAGCAAATTTCTGTGCATTTTAAAAATAAAGAAATGAAAGAAGTGAAACCAAAGTATTACAGCTTAGAATCCAGTTTATTATTTTCCACATTTAAGTGCATACATAGAAACTTTTACCATATAATTAGTAATATAATTAATACAGTGCTAGAGGCACTGTCTAACCTGAGAATATTTGTATTACCTTGCAGTATTTTTAATAACATCCAGTTTTAAAAGTTTCCAAGAAGATGTCAAAAACTATTCAGAAGTACCTGAAGGGCCTCACGTCCTGGCTGAAGGATTTTCAAGTGAAAGCTTTCTTTCTGCTATAGAGTTTGTTCATGTGCTTCACTCCTAGGATACAGAACCATTACCTACCCACCTCTGTCCCCTTACCTCCTGAGGCAGGTCTGCAAAACTATAAATATAGAGATTCTTTATCATGCTTTTTTGGAGATTGCAGGAGCAAAAAAAAATTGTTTTGGTAAATATTTTCTGTTTATATACAATATTTTCTACTTTCTCAACATTAATTTTTGAAAAGCTATCTCTTGTTAAATGTTTAAATTAAATGTTTTGGAGTGTATATTCTACTGTTCAGAAAATGCTTGTCTTTCCTCCTCTGTGCCTTTCCTTACCTGGACTTCTCTCATATACTAAGAACATGAACTCCAAGGGTAGCCACTCAGTCCTGCTAATTCATGCCTCATGGGGAAAAAAAAAAAAAAAAAAAGATAAGATTGGTCCTCTTGGAGAGCAGCATTCTCTGAAACTGTTATTGCCATCATACTGGCCAACTGTCAAAAATAAGTGATCCATTGTCCAAATCCATTATGGTGTCTCTTGCTGGAAGCCTGTTGGTAGCTTTAGCAGATTAATACTCCTGGCCATGTCATTTTTTTATCCTGGAATGAAAATGTAGTCTCTATGGCTAAAGTTCATGGTTTAGCAAATTTTCATGGGCAGATCAAACCAAGAAAGCCCTCCTTTCTGTAGCGTATTGCACAGAAAAATAGTTGTTTTTTGCTCATTGTAGTCCATCCGTTACAGCTATTTAATGATTACTCACACACTCACAGACATACACTCACAATACATCCTCACAATACATTTTCACTTCTCCCTCCCTCCTTCACACACACACACACACACACACACACACACACTCACACACGCCTATCTGTACTATCACACTTTTTCTTAGGAATATGCCAGGATCATTGAGCACAGGCTTCATTACTTTAATATCCAGGATTTTGAGAACTGAATATTTTTATTGGTTGTTTTTAGTTATATATGACAATAGAATTCACTTTGACATAATTATAAAAGCAAGGAATATAATTTTTTATAATTCAGTTACCAGTACTTCTGCTTCCGCTCCTGTCCTTCCTATCCTGTTCCCTCCCTCTACTCTACTGATATTTCTACTATTATAATTTTTTTTTAATTAGGATGGCTGAAAATTTACCACCTTAGACCCAAAGCCCATTCTATTTCCTGAAACAATATGAATAGTATTTGTTCCAAGAAAAAGCCATATCTGGTGATATGTACAAATTATTTCATAGGTCATAAATATTTAACAATCTGATCAAGAATGGTTATAAAAAACTGGATATTTTGATCTTTATATTATTTACACCACTCTATACTGCTCTTTTGGTGCAATAAAAATCTTTTCATCAGTTTTTTCTCAGACATACGACTATATGATTTTCATCTCTTCAGTGTGGCCCATTTGGCATCTTGGATTTGCTTTTTAATCTATTTAGGAAGTACTAAGGCCTGAACCTCTAGGATATTGATTTGCAAGTTCAGATAACTAAAACCATCATTCCCATCAGAATTAAAATTAACTAAGAAACAAAGAACATCACTTTAATTGATTATCATTAGGAGACACTCCTGATGTGATACACACTAAGGACTGTTAATCTTTTTAACATGGTACAAGCTCTTTCCTTGCCACAATAATAGTAGGACAAAGTTGAAAGAACAGTGATGTTGCAATCCTTTATTTGGTAGATGGGGAAATTATCACTTATCTAAGCTTGAATATTATCATCTGTAATTGAGAATAATAATGTAGAATTAAGAAGGTTTTAGTAAACATAGATAATAAATATGAATAATATACTATCTAAAGAGCTATAGATTTTTAATTTTGTATGAATTTCATTCCTCTTTATAAAAACTAATTTCAGAATGCCTTGCCCAAATATTTGCTGCATAGAAAGAAATGTTCTTTGAAAATGATTTAACTATTGAAATACCAACAGTAGGGGCTCAATTAATTATTAATGGCTACATTATTTTTTAATAAATTTTCTTTTTTAGTATATCAAATTTTAAGAAAATAAGTTACGCTTTGGAATCAAATTTTCCTTTCTTAGAATCCTTACTTTACTATATATTTAACTAGAAGTGAATTGGAGAAGTCAGTTTTCTTATTGGTAATATGGAAATGATTCCTTTAAGATCATAATGAATATTGGAGTTAGTAGATTCAAATCTCACCCTGCATTGCCTGCTATCAAATTAAGTATTTAATAATTAGTAGCTACTATTTTTACCATTTCATAGGATTAAGTCTTCAAATGCATTGGCATAATTGGAGGAGGAACTTCTAAATCTTCTTACCTGCTTGAGAACAGTCTCATTGAGATAAATGCTAGTGAATAATAACTCATTTTTTCTCATTAATAAATGGAGCCCTGAAATTTTCATAGTATCTTTCACAGTCATCATTGAACAAGTGCACATAGGATAAGTGGGATAATGGAAAGTAGATGATTGTTTACCCAGTTATTATCAGGTATACACTAGTTACTAAACAACAGTCTCATCAGCATACCTGAAGAGATTAGCATATGCATCAGTGATATAATACTTTGACCTCTGGGATTCCTAGAGTAGGGAATAAAGGAGAAGAGATTTTGGACTTCTCATTGCAGGAGCATTCTAATTGATAATGAATCATCAGCAGGAATTCAAAAAAGAGACATGGGCACATTTTTATAACCTCTTCCATGGAAAAGAAAAAAAGAGATTTAAAATAAAAAAAATAGCATGGGATTTTCCTAGTTTTTGCCGAACACAAACAGAAAAGAAAAGCTTCAGCAAGGCACAATACAAGCATACTGCTCAACCCAGTTTTTAAGAACAAATGGATTTGGCAGGTAAAAAGACTAACCCTTCAAGCGCTGGGGATGTGGCTCAAGCGGTAGCACGCTCGCCTGGCATGCGTGCGGTCGGGGTTCGATCTTCAGCACCACATACAAACAAAGATGTTGTGTCCGCCAAAAACTAAACAATAAATATTAAAATTCTCTCTCTCTGTCTATATCAAAAGAAAAAAAAATTTAAAAAAGACTAACCCTTCAAGAAATGTTAACAGAAGTCTTCCAAGAAACAAACAAAAAAATTATACTAGTTAGAAATATAGATTAACACAAAGAAATAAAGAGCACCAGAAATGCAAAGTACATGGAAAACATAAGATAATGTCCTTGCTCACAATGTGTTCAAACCAATTAGGGGAGTAAAACACTGGGTTGAATTTTACCATTCAAAAAGCTTTATTGTTATTAAAAATTATATTTTAACTGAAGGTATATTTTTAATCAATAGCCTGTTTTAGTCAGCTTTTCATTGTTGTGACCAAAAGACTCTATAAAAACAAGAGAGAAGAAGCTGGGCATGGTGGTCATGCCTGTAATCTCAGCAGCTCAGGAGGCTGAGGCAGGAGGATCGTGAGTTCAAAGCCAGCCTCAGCAAAAGCAAGGTGCTAAGCAATTCAGTGAGACACTATCTCTAAATAAAATACAAGATAGGGATGGGCATGTAGCTCAGTGATTGAATGCCCTGTAAAACTCTGGTTACCAAACCCCACCCTACCCCACCCCCCCAAAATAAAATAACAACAGAGAAGAGGAAAAGTTTATTTGGAACTTACAGTTTCAGAGATCTCAGTCCATACATGGATGATTTCATTCCTCCGGTCCTGTGATGAGGCAGAACATCACGGCAGGAGGAAAGCAGCAGGGGCCATGGCACCAGGAAGCAGAGAGACTCCCTTCACCACAGATAAAATACATACCTTAAAGGCACACCTACCTCCCTACAGTTACCACCTAGTCAATCTCCATCAAGGGATTAAGTCACTGATTACATTAAGATGCTCATAACCCAATCAATTCACCTCTAAAACTTTCTGCATTATCTCACACATGAGCTTTTGGGAGATGCTTCACATGTAAAGCATAATATAACCTAAAATTTTTTTAATGAAATAGAGTAGGCCTTACTTTCTCTCTTCTTTTCAGAAGTTTACTTCATAGCAACCTCTTGAAAGTACATTAGCTTCTCAAATTTATTTCCATGTATCAAAATAATGTGCTCATAGTGCCATTCCTTAATTCTCAAATTTAATCATATCAATTTTTGTAGTACATAATATTCACCATCTTTCTCCTCTACTCATCCATCCCATTATCTATATTTTACATTTTTATTAAACTAGTTCTTGCCTATGTTTATTATCATGTTTATATTTTTAGCTGCAACCCCAATAGAATCCTTTTATTAAGCTTACTTACTTATTACTAGAACTATTGATTGCTTTGTTCCTTCATTTGTTTAATTTTCTATACCTATTTCTTCATGTACCATCAGAATTATCAGATGACTCTTAATATTATTTTCCAAACATATAGACCTTTGGGACATTGTTGTCAAATTCTTAGAGTCCTCAGGCCTCATGAATCAACGATTGCTCATCACTCAGAAAACCTACTGTTCACACATCATTTTTTTTCTGGGGGTTATTGGCAGCCATTCTGGGAATGCCCTTCACCATCCTCATAGGATACCTGGATTCTATCTCTTGGATTTGTCTCTTTGTTTTCATGGAGGTTAGCAACTTCCTGAGAAAGAATCTATGTAAAGCTTATTATTTTATGTTTCCTTTTTTAAGTTGGAAATGTTTTTATCTATGGCTACATTTTTTAAAAAATAAATGTTATTGTGTATATTTGAGGTTTACAAGAAAAAGTTCAAGAATATAAAATAGCAATGATGTAGAATGTCTATGGTGACTTTTTTTTTGAAAGTCCACGTTATCTTTGCTCCCCCAACCCCAAATTTCTTCCATTTCTCTGAATTTCCTATAATTTGAGATTCAAATTTCAAGACTGACCTCTAATTTTCTTATCTGTTTTATTTCCCATGATTTTTTAAATTATGTGTTATGACTAGTAGGAAATTCTCTGAAACGTTTTTCAGTAATTTAGAGTTTTATTTCAGCTATCAGATTTTTAATATCCAAGAATTCTCTCTTATTTTCAGAAAGGTTCATTTTAATAGTATCTTATTCTTATTTTTTGAGGTGATATTATTTTTAAGCTCTCTAAAGAATTATATTTATTGCTTTTATTGTTAAACTCTATGTCCTGACCATTCCGTATATGGATCCTGGTTCACCTGGGTTCCTTTCTAATTCAGTTATGTCCACCTGTCATATTAGCAGTTTGTTCTTTGTTGTCTTCCAATCCTTGTCTCTTGGTTCCTAGGTAAGAATGAGGCACTGGGAAGGTACTAGAAGCCCCATGTATGTGGGTGAGGTTTGATAATTGGTGGGTTGCACTATAGGCTTATATGATGGCAAGCCTGAGTTTTTTTGCTGTGTAAGTATGTGTACAAAAGCATTCAGATGTCATTTTCTGGAATCTTGTCTCTGAAGCTCTTCCCTTTGCCAAAGGAAAAGCCCCAGTTACCCTAACTGAGGGGCCTCTGTGGTTCTAATAGGAAAGAGGACAAGAGGAACTCCTACTTCAACTCTGTAATCCTATGTAACTTTTAAATTTTTTCTCATTCTCAACATTTCTGGAGCTTATGTGTCCATAGCTTCTTAGATTCAATTTCTCATGAGAATTAACCTTGAGTATCTTTCCTGAGGCCATGGCAACTATGCATAGTGGACCTGGGGTCCAAGGAAAACATTTTGATCAGCCCTTTTATCTTGTCCATATTTTTGGTCTCTGGTACCTCATAGTGTGGAGGCTGAGAGGATTCTTTTGTTGTGAATAAACACACTTCTTGAAGTAACTGCCCACTAGTGGCTTTTTCTTATAGCTTCCTACATTCCTTTATCTTTTTGTGTATTTTAATCTTTAGTTGTCATTTTAGTGAAGTCACAAAAACCATAAGAAATATATGTATGTGGCCAACTCATATAGTTTAAACAGAAGCCCCCTGTTGCATGTGAAATCCCCAGGTGACCAACAAATAGAGAGCTATAAACCCCTTTCAATGGCAGTGACAGAGGAGTAAATAGAAGTGTATGAGACTATTCAAGAGGTGGTTTTAGCCAGACTAGTAAAATATGGGAGTGGATGGAGTAATTGGAATAAAAAGTTTAAGATTTTCACTTTTGACTTGAGAATTATGTGGAAACATCACCATTATCAAACATCAAAGAGAATGAAGGAGAAGACTGACAAGGATCCAGTCAGTTCTAGTTAAAACTTACTGAGTTTGAGATGCCTGGGGCTCCTTGAAGTAGAAATGGTTTTTTTACAACACTGTGACCAAAAGCCCTTATAAGAACAATGGAGAGGAGAAAAAGTTTGGTGCTCACAGTTTTCAGAGGTCTCAGTCCATAGATGGTCAACTCCATTGTTCTGGACCTGGGGGGAGACAGAACACCATCTTGGAAGGGTGTGATAGAGGAAAGCAGCTCAAGTCATGGCACCAAGAAGCAGAGAGAGATCTTGCTTGCCAGGACAAAATATAAACCCCAAAGGCAGAACCCCAGTGACCCTCCTCCTCCAGCAACACCCTACCTACTTACAATTACCCAGTTAATCCATTCAAGTGGATTAATACACTGATTAAGTTAAGCCTCTCATTATCCAATTATTTTACCTCTAAATTTTCTTGCACTGTCTCACAGATAAGCTTTTGGGATATCTCATATCTAAACAATAACAAGGCCCTATAATTCTATTTGTTGATGCAACTGTCTTTGTAGATCCCTTAACTCATTAAGCAGATATGAGGGATGTACTGATTACAATTCAGCAACATATACCTTTATTTGAAATGAGAAACTTTTATAAGACCTCTGAGACTCATGTTTATAGAAGCAGGGAATAATATATGAAGAGCAGCCTCTGAAACCTAGAGTTTGAGTGTGTAGGAATGGATAATTTTCTTTCTTATAAAAATAAATTATTACTGATGCTCTAGTCATCTTGAAGAGGATAAATACTGAAACCAGAACTTGAAATACCCCAGTGACTACCCAAACTCCTCTAAACCTTGAAAAAAAATCACATCAAGTAAGAATATTTTCAGATTTGCTATTTAAAAGTGATTCACATTTGAGTTTACACAGAATGACATTCAGTGAACTTGCTCAGAATAAGATTAGCATATAAGCATCATTTCACACATATTTCTGTTATCTTACCTTTCTTCTTTGGTTTCAGCAGAAAATTCATTTCTTCAAATAAATTTAGTCCTTTCTGTTTCATGTGCTATCTCTTCTTAATGTCTTTCCCACCAATTTCTCTTTCGACAGTCATTCTTTTCTTCCATTCCGCTTCTAAAAAGACATTTAATTAATACCTGCCATAGGACTTAGATTTAAACTGGCAATAAATAAATAAATAAATAAACCCATGTGGTAAATGGTAATTAGATTATAGTAAAAGTTGAATCGAGGGTAACACTGGCAGCTGGCAGCTGGCTGTCAGGCAAGTCAGAAAAAAGTATTTTCTTGTTTCTGATTTTTCATAATAAAATCCACTTTGCAAAATACTGTCTTGTGGGAAATGCTTGCTCTTGTATGTCCCTCTTATGTGTATAGTGAAGGATTTTTTAAGTTAAAGTTACATTTCTGAAAACATAAATTCTCTAAATTAGATTGTTTCATAGGTTAGTATGCAGTAGGCATTATACAACCATATTGAAATTAAATGTATTTTTATATAGAACAACATCAGAAAGTTGACAAATACTTTCTTACAATACTTATTTTTGTTGGAATTAAATTAAAATTGTGACTAACATTGTTGACAGTTTTATTTCAATACTTAGTCCCATAATGCAATTATCCTTTGGTCTTTATCTTAATTTTAATATGTCAATAATTGAGTAGAATACAGATGAAAAATAAGAACTGTTGAATTGTAAGGGAGAATAAAAGACTACAATAAACAGGACTTTTATTTGTATTTTAAATGATAATCATTCAACTACCAATGTAAACGTTTCCAAGTCAGTATCTTAATTTAGGTTTTGACACATGTAAAGGATGTTTTTATGCTGCTTGATGAACACAAATATTTGCCAAGCAATTAATTAGAATTTGGAGTCTGATATGAAGAGAAACCTGGTGCCCATCATTCAAGGAGCTTGCAGAAGGAGAAGCAGTGAAAAAAGGCAGTCTTTACAATTTGAGATACAACTTTGCAACCAAGCTGAGAACAGAAATAGAACTGATTTTAAGTGGTGTTATATTTTTTTTTCAAAATGAGAACTCAGCTTTAGTTTAAAGGGAATTAGTATGATATGTAATATTGAAGGCAAAATGAGTCTTCTCTCAAGTTTTATGTTAAATAGAATCATTCCCATTACCTTGGCATGGTTGTGCTATCTACCTTTAAGGAAACAGGGAAATAGATATGATCATCTTTCAGGGATTCTTTATTTTCATAATAGGATTACATAAACAAGGGAAAAGAATCTATTGGAGTGACCCCCCCACCACCACCAATTAAAAGATTAGAGTTGAGTCTTGAAGACTAGTCTGAGCAAAAGCAAGAATGTGATGGTTTCTATAACTCTGAGACCAGAGTTTATAAAATATGAAAAAACAAACTTCAGAGAGAAAATTCTTCAAGAGGCCAACAAAGTATAAGGAATATCAGGGTTTTATTCTGTTTGTAGGAGTGGCTTGTTTAGGAACTGTTGTAAGTATTTGAAGATAATGGCTTGATGATGATGTTTTTCTGTTATTATTTCAATAAAATATGTTTTACTAAGAAATACCTTAAAATCACTAAACAATGTAGGTAAAACAATTGATAGAATAATTATGGTATTATAGTAGTTTTGAATATCAAAATATCATAGCAAGTGAAAGCAAATGAATGAGAATACAAAAAGATAAAGAATCAGAGACAAACTTCAATGGATCAGCAACAATTTATTAAACAACAGAAGGGCACATTTTCAAGGGAAAATGGAGATGGGCTACAACAAGGGTCTGAGTTTTACAAAATGTAGTAGGGTCAGGTCACAGGAGGAATATTTTTGGCCTGCTGGTGGTGGGCTCATTTAGGGTGGGGCTGGGGAGTGGGTAGAGGAACAGTTGTAGATAAAGGAGGTTTCCAGGGGCCTATTGTTCTCCTTTTATAGGTGGGGGCCAAGTGTGAGTTTCTTCTGTGCTCTCCCTATTTTACTAAGTAAAAAACTTCCCTTCCCTTCTTCTCTCTGGCTGAGGCCTGGGCTTCTATTGCATCCCACTGCAATGATAAAAGCTGCAATTTACCACAGACAGCTCCCCACACACATGGCAGGAGGGTGGATAGGGGAACAGTTGTAGATAAGGGAAGTTCCTTGGGCCTATTTTCCATATTATTTATTCCAGTCTCAAAAAGTGGTATAATGGGTTGGGGGTAGTTTATAATATTTGGCTACTTCCTGCTGAAGAGGGGCACAGTAGGGGATCCTCTGTCAGAAATATGGAAGAGGATAAGGAGGTAGGGGATATTTTAGGCTCCTATAGAGTCCTGGCAGTTGTGGCTTCAGGGGGCCATAGAGGGAGAGAACTTGGATAACCTTCTGGGTGATTCCTTCCTTATGGGGCTCAGGAGAGTCACACTATGAATGTAAGAGAAGAATGGCTATTGCATCTCTTGGGAGGTGGTCTGGGCTAGATGCATCACCTTGTCAAAAAGTTGCTTCTATATAAAGTTAACAAAACAGGTAAAAGAGGTTATTACAAGAAAAAAAATGAGTATTAGGGATTAAAAGAGGGAAAAAGCAGTCCACAATTTTAGGTCTCCCAATGAGGCCCACCAGGAATCAGCTAGTTCTCTTCTCTGCTGTTCCAATAGGTCCTTTTCCATTCTTGATTGATTGACATTGAAGCAACTTTCTTCTCTGAGGAAGAGGCATAGGTCATCTCATTTGGCAGTAAGGAGATTTAGCCTCTGATGATTCTGCAGGATGACACACACCAGAGAATCCAATTGATTTTGTAGTCAGACTGAATGGGTGATAACCTGTACTGACATTTTTTATAATAGTGAATAGAGGTTCATAATCTTGCTTCTCCTATGCCAGTCTTTACAGATATCTTTAGCTCTACGAGTAAGGGAATAAATTGAAGGGCTATCTTGTGTCTGGTGTGCACCATTATTGGGAGAAACAAACTTTATTTGTTAGTTAAAACATTAATTTTAGGAGTAAGGAAGACCAAAGTACAGGGCCAGTCCAATTTTTGGTAGGCAGGGGTAAATATGAGCCTCAAAAGGGAAAAAATGACCCAGAATTTGTGGGCTACTAGGGCTATGGGGCTGACACAAGTTTACCTTTTAAGTTCTATTAAAAGAACTATTGTATTTTCTTTTAAATGCTCAGCTATGGCTCTACTTTGGTTATAACTGTTTTTTTCTAGGTGTTCAAGACCAAGTTGGTTAAATTTATCTTGTTCCTGTCTATTATTAATAGTCAACTCACTTCTCTCAGGAGGTTACTCTTGGGAACTTGTGAGTAGTCTCTTGGCTCCTTTAGTGCCATCTGCCAAGTTGGTCAAGGACTTCTTTACCATGTGGCTTCCCTTAAGGTAAGGTAGTGTAACACCCTAAAATAACAGTTGTTTTTTTAACAAGAGTTGTACAACCCTAATTCCTTCAAGACTAGTTTCTCTAAAGAATAAAACTTAACAGACACAAGAGATTATCTTGATAGAAAAGAGCAGACTTTAATTTAATTTTGTTATTTCAACCCAAAGAGAACTAAACTAGTTTATACCAGTACATTAATGTTTGACCTTCAGGAAAAACCTTGAATAACTTTAACTGATTTTGCTACTTATATAATATACAATCAAATAAGTTACACACAAACTTTTTGACATTTGCCCTCCAAAAACCTTCTGCAACTTACTTAGACATTTTACAACTTTTTACTTTACTACAAAGACTTTTTCATCCAGAAACATTTCTTTTTCATACTAAAATATATTTCCATACCTAGGACCTTATTATCTCTTTCCTAGCTGTGATTCCTTTTTAAAAGTCACATTCGAAAACCTTAAAAAATTTCTGAATTTAGTCAAATTATATCACTTTAATAAGATGGAATAATTTATGTTTTATAGTACTTTAATTTAAATGCAACTGAAATCACTATGATTTCATAAAGTACTCCTCAATTTGAAGTTGGAGGCAAGCCTGTTAGTCCTCTGGTGTTATCTCCTCTAGAGGATCCTGAACTAAGACAAATGAAGAGTAGTTTTACTCTAATTAACTAAGACAGATTTTCTTTTTTTTGTTTTTGTTTTTATTTTTGTTTTTTCCTGCCAGATAAAGAGACTACAAAAGAAAATATCTCTTATGAAAATCTAGAGAATGTAGTCTCATTTTAAAGCCAGGGGAGCTCTATCTTGCAAATGTCTCATGATGGGTACCTATTTAAGAAGCAGATAGTGTGGACAGAATTCGGGTAGAAACATTTCTGAAGAGGGAGAAATTGCTTGGCTCATGCTCTTGGGATTAATTGGTCACCTCATTCCCAAAGACTTCGGATCAGACAGAGATTTCATTTCAGGATCCAAGATTCATTGGGTGAGGATGCCCTCCACCATTAGGCTATGTCAATCAGAAACAGGGACAGATAGTGACTAATATTTGGTACCTCTGAGGATTCATGTCAGATTTGGGACATGAGACTGTCATGCAGCACCAGAAAGTAGCCCTAGCCAGTGGCCTTCAGTTATCTCAAGCCTTCCTCTGTCCCATGCACCACATTTCTCCCACAGAAACTGAGAGGGCATTCCCTCCTATAACCCCAATGGTGTAGAACTCCCAGAGTCCAGATGAGCCAAAAGATGAGGGTCTTTGGCAGGGTGCCTCTGTGAGATACCAGAAGGGATCTTACCTCTCCACAGAATGAGAAGTCTGGTGTTGCATGTGGGAACAAAATGGCAAAAATTGGCCTCTGATCTGGAGATCTGAGTACATAAAAGAAGAAGGGAATTGGAGCAGATAGGGTTAGAGGGAAGATGCCTCCAACACCAACAAAGGACCCAATACAGGTCCTTGCTCCATCCATGTGGCAGTAAGGCAGTAAAAATCTAGCCCAGGACTGGGGTTGATTTTGGGTGGTGTACCAGCTGCCATTAAGCTATAGTGGACTTGGAGAGCAAGGGGCCTAGTGTTCTTTTATTGGTGGGGGCCATGTGCAAGTCTGTTCTGTGCTCTCCCCATTTTCCTTTCTCTTCCCTTCTCTCTCTGGCTGAGGCCTAGGCTTCTATTGCATGCCAATGCAATGACAAAAGCTCCAATTTGCCACAGACATCTCCCCACACACAAGGCAGGAGGGTGGATAGGGGAACAGTTATAGATAAGGGAAGTTCCTTGGGCCTATTTTCCATATCCTTCAGCAAATTCCTTTAATATTTATTTATTTAACTATAGCATATACATTACTTCTAGGGCTAAACAATGACTAATGGCCGTCTAAGAAAGAGGCTCATTTACTCTAAGCTATAATTTGACATTTTCACTCCATTCCTATTATTTTTCTTGGAAAATAGGGAAAATAGATTTAAAAGAGGTGAAGATATATAGTGAGCTGTATTTCTCTCCATTGTTTGATTTAGTGATAATCAGGAGAATTTTGTTATTAAAAAGAAAAAAAGCAAATGCACATTCAGGCTGCTCGTTAGATATAAGCACTCCTCAGCAAATTCAGAGGCAAAACATTTCTTGTTGCTTAGAGTGCTTTGCTGGAGTAAGAAGTTTCCTCATACCCTTCCATACAAGGGTATGAGAGTCAGAGCCTATAAAGAAGCAAGGCTTCAGTGCTCTCACCTAGTGTGGGATTCCTACAATATCCTCCTCCTCATGGGGATGATTCCTTCTTTCTCTCCATCGCCCAAGCATTGTTCCTTACTTATATAGATGTTTTTCATCTGTGGCTGTCTTACCCTCCAACTAATGCCTTGCAAAACTGAAAGCAAAAAATTCCTAGCAACCTCTCTGCCATCAGAGCTTAACTTTTTACAAGCTATATTTTCTAATATAAATAACTTTTTTACTTCATAATCTTCATCCAGAATAATTCACACTGCATAAATCATATGTGTATGATCTCCCTTGATAAGAGGTAGAATCATTATAACATAGTGTGTGTGTGTGTGTTGTGAGTTTCTGGGATTGAGAATGCAGCTACTATACCTAAACACACCTGCAGACAGAACAGACTCTGTGATGACCCTTTCATCCATCACATCCACTCTGAAGAAAGAGATGACCATTTTAAATATCATCTTCAATTATGGTTGCAGGACCTTATGTTTATAGTATGAATATTAATAGATAACTTCTAACCTAACCTAGAAAGTTCTTTAGGAGACAAGCAGTATTTTCAAAGATTTTATACTAAGAAGAATTCTATACTAAGAAGAATATTGTTATCATCCATTTGTGAGGTGGAATGAGACCTGAATGTACAATCCAGTTCCCGTCTATAGTTTATAACCTTGGGAGTGAGATTGCTTCCTGTGTCTAAAAGGCTTATAGTGAGGATATCACAGGAATAAAACAATGAAAGTTTTTGATAGTTGGCTTCAAGACTATTAAAAGAAGCTCCACTCATTAGAAAAATATAAAATTGAATGTTGTTTGAACATTATAGCTCTAGCTATATAATATCTCTTTGTAACAATTAATGGTTATGAGTTTTCTACACCACTAAACCAGTCCAGAAGTAGAGATCAAAGGTGGTTTTAGTGATTTTCTTCCTTACTAGCTACAGAGCCTAATATAATTTTCCCCCTTTTCAGTGATTTCCTTGGATAGAATTGACAGCTTCATGCATGTCCTCCATAAGAGGTCTGATAGAAGCAGGAATGGTTCTTCTTCCTACTGGTACAGACTAGGTAAACAATTACCTTCTAAAAGCTTGAATGCATTATATTGTAATTCTTTCAATGAACAACGCCAATTTTCTAGTTTATGCTGAGGCTCTATGATCTGAAAGGTATCTCCATAGAGCTGATAATGACTCTCATTCTTCTGACTTACAGCAGAAATTGATGCCCACTAAAAATATGTGGGAGTGAATTCTAACTTTCCTTGATCCCTGACTTTATTCCATAATTCATGTACTGGGAAATTAAACATAATTATCCTTTCACTTCTGACTTGACACTTGGAGGAACATCCTTATGTTAATATGGTATTACAATATGGATGACAGAAACATAATTCTCCCTAACATCTTCCTTAATAGATTCCCACAATGTAGAGAATATTTCTGTGGACATCAAATGGGTTCAACATAAAGAGCTATCTGACCTTTTAATAAAATGATTCATTTAATTTTTATTTCCTCTTTAAAAATAAAATTAATGCTTAAATTCAATGGTTATGTCCTCCCTTTTTAGAGAAGGACTGTTTCTATAAACAAAGTCTTATTTGGAACCCTAAATTGCAAAGCAAATAGTAAAACTATTATACTTAGATCTCTGCAAGAAGTAATGAATGCAGAGCGCTAGCTGCCAGGACCCTGCCTTACCTATGTAACCTCTCTGGGGTTTCTAAGTCTCCTCAGGAGACAATATGAAAACCACTGGGCAGTATAATCTCTAAAAGACCTTTGATTCCAAGATACTATGATTTCCACAAGTAGTCACTGAATGTTCCATGTTATTAGTGCTGTGCTATGCTATGTAACTCATGAGTAATTGATTGAAGAGCTCCCTGTCATCAAAAAATGGCATATGGTGTGATTTGGGCAAATGGAAAGTCAAAAATACTTGAGGGTATTCAGGGACCTTTCCTAGGAGTCAAATAATAGTATTGTTTTTAGCAGTGAACAATGTGAAACATGAAACGAGATATTATTCTTTCTTAGAACTTAAAACAAGAATCATCATCCATTAAAAAATGGCAGTCTTTGATTTATAGAAGTGGTGGTATCACTTTTGCTTCAGAGGTTGAGATAGGGGTTGGGGTAGCAGTGACGGTACAAAGTATTGACACGCTTTTACAGTTTTTCACTTAAACCACTGTAAAATAAAGCTATTTGCCTAAAACCAGCGGCAGAGTTGTTATTAGGGAACCTAGATATGAAAATTCTATCTTAAAGACCTACTTTCTAGCAGAGTGATGAAGAGTTACTATTTACACATTGAGTCTCACAAACTAGATCTCTCTGCTCAGGACTTGCTTCGTTATAAGTAGAAGCAGATGGACTTAAATGTGGCTTTTCCTCACTCCCAAAAATGAAAATTATAATGAAATTTCTCCTGAAAAAAAGTCACGACTTGGTAGAACATGCATGGCTTGAACTTAATAGTGGATGGAATTCAAAGTATGAAGGAATAGTGTTCCAAGTGTGCAGTGAATAGTGTTCTTCAAATTAAACTAAAGTGAATGGGTTTTTTTTTTTTTCTGGATAAATGTTTTCTTATTTTATACTTTATCATGTTCTCTTGCTTTTTGCCACCACTCCTTCACACTAATCCTAATGCATACCCCTACCCATGAAACTGCAAACTTTGAAGTCCTTTGGAGGAAGGACTATTCACACGTAGACTCAACGAATGCGGATTAAATGAATAAATAATGAATGAATGAGTGTTGTGCAGCTCTCCTCTGTTTCTTTTGCATTTGTGATCTCCCAAACCTAGGCATAGTTAGAGATATTAAGAAGATAAATTGTGTGCAAATCTATGTGCTTTAGCACCTAGTTGGAAAAGAGAAGAGATATCAGAGAGTAGCACCTGGAATAAAGAGGGAAATCAAGTCAGATATCTGTGGCTCTAGGAGGAAAGAAGCATTATTAAAAGCTGGCTAGGTCCTGGAAAAACTTCCACACAGTATGTTTACAGGGAGGCTATGAGTTACAGACTATTGCTTGTTAAAATATTAGGACTATACTAGAAATATATATAATTTTATTTTTAAGAAAGTTTTTTAGAATTAGTTTTGATATGATTGTATAAGCAGGGAAGATATATTTAGTTTTAAACGTGATTCATAACAATTAAAAAATGTAACTACTTTTGGATTGTTGAAGCTTCCTTAAAATCCTTGTTAGATAATTCTAATATCTGTCTGGTCATATTGGCATCTATTGATTAACTTTTCCCAGTTTACAATCCATACTTGTGCTTGGTAAAAAAATAAGTTTTTATGTAAACCGGAATATTTTAAGTATTTAAGACTTTGCATTATATTTAAATCTTAGGTTCTTGTAGGCTTTTTCTGACACTAATCTAATGGTTGAAGAAGAGTTCTGACCCATTTTTGGCAGGTGGGGTTGAAAGTCTGGTTTCTCTACGCTCCCTCCATAGATATATCAAAGAGGAGGACTTATTTATTACTATTTGACATAACTGGGTGTTAAGGCTTTCCACAATTTATCTGCTTATACCAACTTAGTAGGATGTCTGACTGCTGTTTCCCATATGGCTACCACTGCGTAAGATGGACCCAGAATACCTTCCCAAACTGAAAAGCACCTACTCACACATCAACTCTCTCAAGAGTCCTTTCCGTGCCTAATGTCCTCTGAAGAGTTAAGGGATCTCTTCTCTGAGCTCTCATTTCACTTTGTTTTAACCTCATACAGTTACAGTGAATTCATAAATTTCTGCTTTATCCAGAAAGTTCAATAATATGGAGGTGACCCCACTGAGAAGTGGTGAAAGTCCTCAATGAAACATTTCTTAACAGTATTCTGCAAAGAAAATAAGGTGGAAGTTCAAGTTTTAGATCCCAAGATCTTTAGCTAATCTGCCTTCTTGCCTCTAATATTCAGAGTTTCTTATGTTTATTTTATTTGTAATGACAATACTTTTAAGTTGCATTTAGTGAGAATAATAGGAAGAATAGGTGTATCCATTTTTACTGAAAACAGAAGTCTCACTAATAGATTTTATATTGTTGAAGCACTATTTTATCTCTTAGAACAGCATAACTTGGCTAAATATGTATACAGTTGCACACCAATAAATTAACTGCAAACATTTTATTTAGGATTTTGTTCATCTATGATATGGGTGCATAAACTTAACATGTATTATCCATTTCTGATTTCTATATCATGCTTATACTGGCCTTAGAAAATTAATTGGCCCATTTTTTCCTATTTCTATTCTGTGCCCATCTTACTTTTATAGTCAAATTTATAAAACATTGGAATTATTCATTTTGTATATACTTGATAAAATTTATTTTTTAAACTATTCATTATCTTTCTTGTGGAGCCTATTCTACTGATTCTACTTCCTTAGTAATTTTTTTTAGTAAGTCTTGGAAATCCATATCTCTAAGAAAATTCATTTTTTTGATAATTTAATTGTCTTAGAAAATTTCCCATTTCTTTTAAGTCTAAGTATAAATTGTCATGAACTTTTCAAAATCTCCACTGCATCTTTAATTATATCCTTTTAATAATAATATTGTTGAAATATGCATTCTATCTTCTTAATCAATTTTGTTAAAGATTTTAGATTTTATTAAAGTTTTAAGGCACCATTCGTTGTTTCGCCACCTCATAATTTTACATTATTTTCCATCTCTTGTTTACTACACTTATTTTTACTTACTTTGCCTTTATACTATGATTATGGTTTAATTTTTTTGAATTGTATTTTAGCTTAGTCTACTTTAAAGTTTTACAATATTTAAAGCATGTATTGAAGGTTATTCTCTTCCTTCTGTCACATTAGCTTTCACCCACTCACACATGTATACATGTGATGTTCATGTTATTTAACTTTAAATTAGTTATAAACATTAATGATTTTCTCTGTAAATTATATTAAGGAACATTTATGTTTCCAAATGTAGTTTTTAAGTATTTGATTTTGTTATCTTTTAATTTGTTCATCCATTGTTGATTTCTTATTTAAATGGTGGTTTGGCATCAATTACATGGAATATTTTGAGACTTCTTTTATGGCCAAGTGCATCCTTCATTTTGGACAGTATTTTAGGTGAAAATCATAAATGTGTTTCAGTTGTGAATTCTGAACCAGACATGTACTTGTGTACTTAGCATAGACTAGAGGTTCCTATTCTTCATTGGTAAATATTTTCCATTTATGTACCTAAATGGATGCAAAATTTCCTAGTTTCTTCTCTGTTTTCATATTGCTACTTTTTAACCTCATACAGTTACACTGAATTCATAAATTTCTGCTTTATCAAGAAAGTTCAAGCTTTTCTTGTGTATAGATTCTGTCATGTGGGTTTACCTTTAATATAAAAGTTTCTTGGGGAACAGTGGCACTTATCCTTGTTTCCCAGAGTTTCATTCCCAGTCCTTAGCACAGTGCCTACCACTCAGGAGACATATGGATGATGAATCAATGAATTAAATGTTTCAACATCCATGTAAGCAATTGGGCTTTTTCTCTACTTTCTTTTAATTTTGAAGTGATTGGGAGGGAGATCATGAATATATAT
>NW_026000229.1:25883055-25972681 GCF_001458135.2 Marmota marmota marmota | reverse complement strand
GAATTATATATATATATATATATATATATATATATATATATATATTTATATCTGAAATTTAGAGATTAGGTTTTACTGTTTAACATTTGGCGATAATAGGTCAGTAAATCTTTCTTGTTATAGTGAAACTTCACTATACATAACAAAATAAAGTCATAGACTTGAGAGTAATAAGCTTTAGAAGCTAGTCAAACATTGTGAATTTTCTTATAAATGAAGGAAAACTGAGGATTAGTTTTAAATTTTCTTCTCAGAGAGGCTTGTCTTAAAACATGTTGATTTGATACATGTATACATTGTGCAGTGATTACCACAATAAAATTAACACATCCATCAGCTCACTGAGTTACCATTTTCTATGTGTGATGAGAACACAGAAGATTTATTGTCTTAGCAAATATCAAGAAAACAACAGAGTATTATAAACTGTAGTCACCATACTGTTCATTAGCTCCCCAGAACTTGTTCATTTTATAAATGGAAGTTTGTACACTTTGATCCCAAATTCCCCATTTTTCCTACCTGGGAAAAAAACCACTGTTTTACTCTCAACTTCTATAAGTTCAACTGGTTTCTTTAGATTTTCCATATAAGTTAGATCATAATGAATTTGTCTTTCATTGTCTGGAATACTTTTTAAAAATTTTTTGACATAATTCTTTTTGTTTATTTACTTATTTATTCAAACATTTTAAGTTAATATGTATTAATTCTACATATTAATGGAGTTCAGTCTGATATTCCTTTCCAGGCATGCAGTGTCCACTGATTAAATCCAACCCTTCCCTTGCCCACCCAACTCCTACATACCCTTCTCAATCTTTTTAGTAATTTCTCTTCTACTTTTTGGTCACTTTGTTTTAGCTTCCACATTAAAAAATGGTACTTGTCTTTCTGTGTCTGGCAAATTTGCTTTAACATACTGTCCTACAGTTCCATCCATTTTGCTACAAATGACAGGATTTCATTTTTCTTTATGTCTCAATAATACTTCATTGAGTATATGTTTTCTTTATTCATTCACCTATTGATGGGTCTCTAGGCTGATTCCATATCTTAGCTCTTGTGAATAGTGTAACAATAAACAGGGGCCTCAAGTAACTCTTTGTTAGCAGATTCCTTTTCTATACCCAGAAGTGGAGTAATTCAGTCTCATGGTAAACCTATTTTTAACTATTTTGAGGAAGCTCCATATTTTTCTCCATAATGACTATACAAATTTACATTTCTCTAGCAATATAGAAAAGTCCCCTTTTCTCCACATCATTATCAGTATTTATTTATATATGTATTTGTCTTGATACTAGCCATTCTAACTGGAGTGAGATAGAATCTTGTTGCAGTTGTGGTTTGTATTTGCTGATGTCTAATGATTTTGAATAATTTTTTGTCATATATTTGTTGGCCATTTGTATTTCTTCTTTTGAAAAAAAATGTCTATTCAGAACATTTGGGGTTTTTTTTAGTTATTTATATATGTGTGGAGATTAACCCTCTGTCAGATGAATAAGCTGGCAAATATTTTCTCCTTTTCTGAAGACTATATCTTTGCTCTGTTGATGGTTTTCCTTTGCTATGCAGAAGCTTTTTAGTTTGAGGTAACCCATTTGTCTGCATTTGCTTTTGTTTCCTGTGCTTTTGTGGTCCTATCAGAAAATTATTACCTGTACCAAAGGTTTGAAATATTTTCTTTTATTAGTTTCAGAGTTTCTGGTCTCATATTTAGGTCTGTGTTCCATATTGGATTTGTACAGGGTGAGAGATAGGGGTCAAGTTTCAATCTTCTATATCCAGTTTTCCCTACACCATTTGCTGAAGAGGTTGTCTGTTCTCCAGTTATGTTTTTGGCACTTTGTTGAGAGTCATTTGGCTGTGTGTTTATTTCTGCGATTCCTGTTCTGTTCCATTGATCTGTGTTTTTTGTTTTGTGCCAACACCAGTGTGCTTTACTTACTGTAGCTTTTTTTGTATGTTGTGAAGTCAAATATTGTGATTCCTGCAGCATTGTTATTTTTGCTCAAGATTGCTTTGATTGTTTGGGGTCTTTTGTGCTTCCAATATGAATTTTAGGATTATTGTTTTCTAGATCTGTGAAGAATGTCATTGTTATTTTGATGTCAATTGCATTGAATCTACAGATCATTTTTAACAATATTAATTCTAAATCTATTTATGAATATGAGGAATCTAAACATCTTTCTGTCTTCTTCAATTTTTCTTACCAATGTTTTTGTAATTTTTGTTGTATAAGTCTTTCATGTCCTTGATTAAATCTATTTCTATGTATTTCATATTTTGTAGCTATTACAAGTGGAATTGCTTTCATGATTTCTTCTCAGCACATTTGTTGTTGATATATAGAAATGGTATTGATTGGGGTATTTTCATTTTGTATCCTGCTACCTTACTGAGTTGATTCATCAGTTCTCCTAGTCTTTTGGTGGAATTATTGGAATTTTCTATGTACAGAATAATATCATCTACAAACAGGAGTAATTTGATTTTCTCTCCTCCTGTTTGCATGGTTTTTATTTCTTTCTCTTGCCAATGCCTCTGGCTAAAATTTCTAGTACTACATCAAATAAGAGTGGTGGAAATGGACAAACTTGTCGTTTTCCTATTCTTAGAGGAAGTGCTTTCAGCTTTCACCCTTTCCATATCATGTTGGTTCTGAGTTTGTTATATATTGTTGTAAGTCTTTATTATATTGAGGTATAATCCTATATCTAACTAAGAATTTTTATCATGAAGAGATTATGAATTTTATCAAATTATTTTTCTGCATCTATTGAGATGTTCATATAATTCTTTTACCCTTCATTCTCTTGATGTGATGCATGATGTTTATTTATTTGCATATGTTGAACCATCCCTGCATCCCTAAGTAAAACCACTTGACTATGGTGAGTGATATTTTTACTTGCTGCTGAATTCAACTTGCCAGTATTTTGTTGAATAGTTCTGCATTTATGTTCATCAGGGATATTGGTGCATGGTTTTCTTTTGTAGTTATTGTTGTACCCTTGATTGGATTTGGTAAGGGGTAATGCTGGCCTCATATGAATTTAGATGTACCCTACCTAAAAATTCTTTGGAATAGTTTGAGAAGAATTAGCTATAATTATTCTTTGAAAGTTTAGTAAAATTCAGCAATAAAACCATTCAGTCATGGGCATTACTTGTTGGAAACTTTTTGTTATTGATTTAATTTCATTACTTGGTATTTGGATTTTTTTATGTCCTCAGGGTCCAATTATCATAGGTCATGTGTGCCCAAAAGTCTTCTATGTTTTCTAGGTTTTCCAATTTGTTTACCACATTGTTTTTCATAATAATTCCTAGTGAACATTTGTATTCTATGGTATCAGTTTTCATGTTACCAAGGAATATATTTTCCTTGGTTGTTGTCTTCTTAAAAGATGGATTTCAGTTGAGAACACAGATAGAAAAAAAACATAAAGTATTTATATAGTGAAATGAATGTATTCTCAATGGAGAACCTGGTGTGGTTCCCAAGAAAGAACCTGGTGCTGTCCCAAGAAAGGAAGCACCATGGGAATTTACAAATGGCAGGTTTTTATGTTTGGCCTGGAAACCTCCCTTCTTATGTATTATAGTCTTGGTTCCCTACACTGACTTAGTATACTGCCCTACACATGCTCCAAAGCTGAAAAGTTTCTGAAACTGGTTACACTCATTTCTTTGCCATTTTAAGAAGGTAATATGTGGCCAAGTAGGAGGCAGATTTATGTTTTTTTGCTTGTTTGTTTGTTTTTATCAGCTTAGAGGGAATGAGGTTTTGTCATTCAAGATGGAGTGAGCCCTGTTTTCACTTTCCCCACCCACTTCCCCTTGTCTACCTACCTGCTCTAACATTAAGGACTCCTTTTTCACCTTGGATTTTTATTTAGACATCTCTCTTTTTTATGTTCTTTAGTGTAGCTAAAGGTTTGTATGTTGTGTTTGTCTTTTCAAAACAAATCATTGTTTCATAGATCTTATGAAAATGTTTTTTAATCTCTATTTTATTTTATTTATGTCTTCTCTGATATTTGTTATTTTGAACCTCTTTGTTTCTTGCTTTTCTAAATCACTGACCTAAAGTCTTAGGTTGTATTTTAAAGTATTTATGTTTTAAGTAATCAGTCACGTTACTATAACTTCCCTCTCAGTACTGCTTTTTGAGTATTTCATCAGTTTTGGTAGGTTGTGTTTGCATTTAATTTGTTTCAATAATTTTTTTAAATTTCCCTTTTGATTTTTTTGGATGACCTATTGTTTCAACAGTATGTTATGTAATCTCAATATTTTCATATAATTTCTAAAATTTCTTTTGTTTTTTTTTTACTTCCAATTTTATTCCATTATTTTCAGGAAAAATATAGGATATGACTTCAGGGGTTTTTGTTGCTGTTGTTTTTTTTTTCTTTTTGGTAAACCCTCTTTTGTAGTCTAACATATATGATCAATTCCATAGAAAGTTCCATCCATTGATGAAAAGAATGTGTAATTTGTAGCTGTTGGATAGAATTATCTGTATAAATCTGTTAAGTCCATTGGACTGCAGTATAGTTTTATTCTCCATATTTCTTTGTTGATTTTTTTGATATGGATAATCTGTCCACTGAGAGTAAACCAGTAATTATCCACTATTATATTGCAACCTATCTCTTCATTTAGGTCTAATAATGTCTATTTTATAAAATTGGGTGTTCTGACATTTGGTTGGTATACACAGATTTTAAATCCTTATACCTCCTTTTTGAATTGATCCCTTAATCATTATATAGTGACTTTATTTGTCTCTTCTTACCATTTTCCTTTTAAAGGTTCTATTTTCCAATATAAATACAGCTATTCCTGCTCATTTTAGATTTCCATTTCTTGGATTATCATTTTCCATCGATTTATTTTCAGTCTTTTTATGTGTGTTTACTGGTGAGATGAGTTTTTTGCAGGCAGTGTATTGCAGGTCTCACTGAGTTGCTTAGTGCCTTGCTGTTGCTGAGGCTGGTTTTGAACTTGTGATCCTCCTGTCTCAGCCTCCGGAGCTGCTGGGATTACAGGAGTGCACCACTACACCTGGCTTAATGCGTTCTTAATGTAGGCATTTAGCACTATAAATTTCCCTCTTAGAACTGCTTTTGCAGAATCTTACAAGTTTTGATATGTAACATTTATACTTCTTTTTGTTTCAAGATATTTTTTTACCTTCCTTCTGATCTTTGCTTTGACGCATTGGTTGTTCTAGAGTGTAGTTGTTTAGTTTCCATATAGTTTTAAATTTTCTAAAATACTTTCTCTTACTACTGATTTCTAGTGTCATACTTTGTAGTTAGAGAAGATACTTAATATAATTCAATCTTTAGATTTGTTAAGATTTTTTTTGCGTTTGTGGCCCAATATGACCTACCTTGGAGAATGTTCCATGTGTACTTTAGAAGTATGTGCATTATATTGCTGCTGGATGCAATGTTATGTCATTTTTATGTTTTTAAATAATATTGCTAAATAAATCAAGCTTATAAAATGCAAAAGACAGTAGAAAATAATATTTTATCCTACTACCAAAGCTGAACAATTGTTAACATTCTGGTAATGTTCATTTCAAGCTTTTATCTATGTAAAATTTTGTTTTACATAGATGAAACAAAATTATTATAATTACAACATTACTTCATTAAGGTTTATTTTATGTGCTATAAACATTTCTTATATTTTATACAGTCTTTCAATGCACTGGTCTTAATCATCACAAATTCTTGAATTAAGGTCAGGGAACATAATTTTCAACCTATATTTCTATTTTAATCTATGTTTTTCCAATTTTTTGTTGTAATTAATGAAGCAGTCCTCATCTTTGCCATGAATTATTTTTTAGTATTTAAAGTTGTATAAGTTTGTAAAGGCTATTGTAACATCATAACATAGTGCCGAAGACTGAGTGGCTTAGGATAGTGAAAATTTATTGTCTCAGAGTTCTGGAGGTCGACAGCCTAAAATCAAGATGTTGGCACAGCCGTACCCTGAAGCTCTAGGGAAGAATCTGCCTAGGCCTCTCTCCAAGTTCTACTGGTTGTTTGGTTTGTGGCAACATAACTCCAAGCTTCTCATGATGTTATTTCTGTGTGTACATCTTTCTTCATATTTTCCCTTTTAATAAAAATACTATTTTCATTAGATTAATACTATTCTTCTTGAATAATCATTTTAATTAATTACACCTATAATGATCCAATTTGCAAACAAGGTCACCTCCCAAGATATTAAAGATTAGGACCTCACCACATTAATTTTGGGAAGACACAAATTAACCTGTCACAAAAATAATTTCCGTGGTATCCATGTTCAAAACTAGAATTTCCCCCTCAAGTCAACACTAAAATTTTGAAACTTTTGTTCTAATTTTCATTCTTTTCAACTATTCATGATAGCATTTGATTTATGATATCCTCAACAGCCTTGAGAATTATTTTTACTATTAAAGTTAATATATTTGTTCTTTGTTAATTTTATGATAATAATTAGGCATAGTTTTAATCAGTTGGATAATTTTTTATACTTAATTACCATTGTTGAATTTTAATTTATAGATTAATTATTTCTTTAAATTTGAAGATTTCTTCTCATTCCATAGGTTTAATAAATATCCCCTCCTCTTCATTTACTTTTTTCTTTAGTTATTACACATTTAATTTTTAATACACTTGGAACTTTGAGACATATGTATGAGATGAGTATGCAAATGGATATTATAGATGCACCATCACTGACTAATGATTCTCTGTGTCTCTGATAAAAAGTATAAAATTAAGTATAGTATATTAGTTTTATTTATGTCTCACTCGTATCCTCACCTACTATTTTTCTGGGACCATATGTTTTAATGGTTTCTCCTCATAATGCTCACTTTTAAAAGTCCCAGATGTTTCACATATATGTAATCCAATTATACTTGAAATTAGCATAAATGACTGCTACTAGGATTCTGACTATTAAACTTATTGGATAACAATATATATTTCCTATATAGGAAAATGAAATAATATTTTCTTTATTAATATTTTTAGATATTCCATAAAGTGGTACAGCTTATTAAAACTGTTCTTTTCATTGTCAGAAAATATTTATTGGACATCTACTCTATTTCAGGAATGTGGTAGAAATTAAGAAAATGAGATTAAAAACCTACTAATATTGAGGAGCTCAGATTTTAGAAGGATTGCAGATGAGAACACTGGCAGATATGAGTATTAGAAGAGAGGAAAGCTCAGTGTGCAATGACCATGGATCCTTGATAAATGACCAGTTTCCAGGAGTGGGGCTTATGATTTAGGTGTTTTTTGGAGGTTTACAGCAGCTCACTAGGTGGGAAGAGGGAACAACTGTTACAGAGGATAAAAACAACAAATGCAGAGTCACAGATTTCAATAAGTGTGGCACAGAACTAATTTAGTTCTGACTCAAGTTTAGGATGTAGAAAGGGAATGATGAGCCATGAGACTACAGTAACCCTGAAAATCAGTAATCTGATTTTCTTTTGTGAAGGCATTGAGTATTATTGATCTGTTATAAAAAGGGGAGTGATTGATATCTGTATTTTAGAAAGTTTTAGGAGTAGAATATAACAGGGAGATAAGAAAGAAGTCAAAGTGAACAAAAAGGGTTCATTGATAATAAATTATGTTGATTGAATGAATGGAACAGTGAATGAATCAATGTATTGACATAAAAGGCAGCTTAATGATAATTGATGACCTTTGTAAAACTACTTTTATTTCGTGGAATGCTTGAAATAGAAGACAGACACCTATAGGAAACAATGAATACAAATTGCCCCTATGAAATATTGAATATCTGAAATCAGATCTATTTCATTGTTTTAAAAACTAGTTATTGTTAATGTATAGGAAATAATATTTTATTGCTATAAAATATATTATTAAATTAGTTATTAATCTGTTACAATTAGATAGTTGCTTTGTTAGTCATTTAATTAGCCCTTTTAGTACTCAAGGTGATTTTGTTTTGTTTTCTGGATGTAAAATTGTCATTACTGAAAATAACAACTTTGTATCCTAACTTCTAACATTTATGTTCTTTCTTTCTGTTAATGCTTTAATATACTGGCCATAACTTCCAGATATATAATGCTCCCTTTAAAAAGTTACATTATGATAGTGGAATGTTTTGTTTTGTCCTTGATAGTAAAAATGTGCTAATTTGTCACACTTAAGTTGGTGACTGTGAAATTAAGATTTTTAAAAATATATTAAA
The DNA here is from genome assembly GCF_001458135.2 of Marmota marmota marmota. Classification (NCBI taxonomy): domain Eukaryota; kingdom Metazoa; phylum Chordata; class Mammalia; order Rodentia; family Sciuridae; genus Marmota; species Marmota marmota. Next base: position 25,964,404 of record NW_026000229.1, on the reverse strand, counting down.
TGTAAGACAGACCCATTCAAACTCATCTTAAAGTCATTTTTAATAATTACTTTGAAGGCTTGAAATTTTATCAAATAATGTTTTGGTACCATTGAAATTCGGGTATATATTTTCTGACCAATTGATGTGGGACCAATTGATATGTCATATTAAATTCGTAATTGGTCATTTCATAATTTTAAATGATTCTTAGGGCAAAATATTCTTGGACATAGCCTGTTTTTCTTCCAAAATAATACTGAACTGTATTTGCTATATTTTATACAGTATTTAAAATGTTTATGTCCATAAGTAAGATTCATCTTTCATTACTTTATAACACAGTTTGCCATGTTTTATATTTGAAGATTAAATATGAGATATTGTGAAATCTGCACAAAGATATTTAGTTATGAAAATTAATCATTCTATACTTAGTGAGTCAGTAAGGGTCTTGGTTGAGCTACATGACCTTGGGCAAATTATCATTCTGAGGCTCATCTATATTTAAAAAAAACAAGAGAGGGTTTAGACTTAATTCCAAGGTCATTCGAACTCTACTGTCCTGCCTACTCATATCCATAGAGATGGCCCTCCAGCATTAAACTAATAAGCAAAGCTAAATATATTTAAGAACAATAGTTCTATTTATAAAGTAAAAATAGTCCTGTATAAAGTAAATATAGACCATATCTTGTGACCTGGCAGATTTAGATGGGAGTTTGAAAACAGCTACAATAACAACCAACACCACTACAAGCACACAGCAATTCATTGTCCTTCCACCTGGGCCCATACACAGTCAAAACTGAAAACTATTGCTCCTGTGGTTTATTTGAAATCATTGTCAGACTGTGGGCCAACCACCCATTGCTGTTTTGTGCGATTCACATAAAACATTGGATCTAAAAGCCCCAAGTGGAGCATTAGGAGCCCTGGGTTCTTGTCTCACTTCTGCCACTTTCTAGATTTGTGATCTTAATCAAGGCACATAACCCTTTAAGGCATCAGTATTTTTAGGATGGAATCATTTATATTATTTTTAGTCTTAGTTCTACATATGAGGAACCATAAATAAGTAATCTTCTAAAAAAATAATTTTATAGACAGTTGAGGTTAACTTTAAAAAATATTCAGTTAGTTGATCTCAACAATGTCCTGAAGTAATTGGGGAAAATATTTCTGATCTTATTTCAGAGTTGAGTGTAGACTCTAGAGAATTTGGTAGTTTGCCTGGTGTGCTCAGTAAGTGGCAGTACCCCAGCTGGAGTCCAGAACTTCTAAATCTTCAACTGTGTTTTTTTTTAAATTGTTGTTGTTGTTTTTAATATGACACATTTTCATTCATTAAATCTAGCAATACTTTTCAAGCATTCTCTCACATCTTTGCAGCTCTTTAAATTATAAGGAATTACTTTCCCTGTTCCTTTGGGGTTCAGCCTTGCAACTGTTCATTTGTGATTTTTAACAATGTAACGATAACACTTGTTCATGTATATGTTTAAATGGTTTCTTGAAAAGTAATCCATCTAACATTTATCCCTTCTTTTCCTGATTCTCTTTCAGATAGCAGTTCTGTGGATGAAAAGGTTTTAAATCATACTTTTTCTTCCCTCCTGAGGGATCTTGTCTTTGTACATGTTTGTTTGTTTACATATTAGACCTGTTTGATTTCTCTGTTTTAGTTGTGAAATGTGCATGTCATCCCAGCTTTCCATTCTTTGGTTGTCCTTTAAGTGTGCCCTAATCTGTTGCATTTATGAAGAGGTTACACCTTGCCAGCTGTGCTTACTTTAGCTTACCTTGCCAACCCTAGGGGTCTGCTTCGGTCAAACACAAGCATCTGTTCTTAAGTCTGGCTAAGTCATAATCTTCCTGACTGATTCATGAACTTCACTGCACATACCAAGTTTAAAGGGCAATGGTATTTGGAATATGATGTATTATCCTGGACTCTGCCAGTGCTTTTGTTTAAATGCTGACAGCTAATTTCAAAACCTCCACTCACAAAACACAGCTTTGACTTGGAGCTGACCCTGCTTAGCATCTGTCATACTAGGTGTTACGTGTGTAGTGCAGTTGACCTGTGTCCCAATGTCACTTACATACACTATAGTATGCTAAAATACTGTTTGTTTTGTTTTGTTTTTTCTTATTCTTCATTTAAGGCTCGAATAGTAAGTGGCAATGATTTGGATGCTTCCAAATTCTCTGCACTCCAGGTGTTTGGTGGGTAAGTAGTTCATAACCTTTATGATTCATTCCATTTCTCAATAGCACTTGACTGTGCTTCTAACACACATTTTGAATGCCAGATATCGCATGGCAGTGTAATTAGTTAGCCTCATTGTTGCTTTATTTTTTCAGAGTAAAGTAGCTTTTATCCTGTTTTCTTAAAAAAAAATAAGCATGAGACACATGTTCATGACAAAAGATTCTAATCTGAATGTGTATGAATATAATATAGATAATATAATATATATATATACATACATATTTCTATGTATATAAACAGATGTGTGTATATACATATACATATATGTATGTATATACATGAAGAAAGTTGAAATCTTCTAATCAGTTAGCATTTAGCATATACAAATGGAACCACACAATTGTATATAAGTAAATTTATATTAACACAATGCTGTTTTGATTTGCTTATTTGCACTTAGTGATATGTGCATGTACATCTTTCTGTCAACCACTCAATGAATGTAATTTATAGCATTGTTTCTCATAATTGCATATTATTACATTTAATTATCAAAATATGTAACATTTAGTCACAAAAATAATATATGAATTGTATTCTCCATGTAAAATGTTGAAACAAGAAGCATCCTCTTTAAGGCCTAAAATAACAGACTGGTTTCACTTTGGCAAGTATGTTCATAGGCCTCTTTCTGTGTGCTTCCATTCATATCTATGTTCATATAAAATCAGTAGTTTTGTAATCTCTGAGCATTTTAACATAAACTAGTCTAAATTTCTTTCTATATGTAAATAAGTAAGCACTAACATTGCAGATTTTATACCAGCAATTGTAACTGTTTCATATATAATGACTCATTTGATCTTTATAACAGCCTATAAGGTAAGTACTATTTTGACATTCATTTTACAAATGAGAAAATCAATGCACAAAGCACTTAGAAAATTCTCCCATAATACAGCTAGTAAGTGGCAAAGTCAATAATTCAGTTCAGATAATCTAATTCAAAAGTCTATTATCTTAATTGCTGTACTATATTGCTTTTGCAACTTGCAGTTTTCTTTTTTTCTTTACTTTTTCATTTAACAGTATGCCTAGCAAAAATTCCTGTTAATTATATCTAAGTAATCCAAATGTTTCACAATATTTATGCAACATTTATTAGTAAATTGTTTCTAGGTGCCATTATTGTAATGATACTGTAGTAAACCCTGTAGTAGTATTTTTTTAAAGATTATACATAGCATATATAATATATATATGTAGAGAGAGAGAGTGAGAGAGAGAGAGAGAGAGAGATCTATATTAGGTGATATTTAAGTGTTGAAATTTGAATATATTTGTCTACAATATAAGTAGAAATGGGTTATATACATACTTTAGGGTTTTTTGGCAAAAAAGTTTTGCAATTCTGTCTTATGATACTGTCATTTGTCATTCTTTTAAAATGAATCTTTTTGTTATATATATATATATATATATATATATATTCACATTTCTTATTTTAAATAAAACGTTGGTAAGATTTAAAGTTTCAAATTTAAAACTCTTGCAAAATTATACACATACACACAATCATTTTTATTCTTATTTTCCATATAGAAGTGATTAAGAGGTAAATTCTGTTATTTCTTTAATGTCAATATTCTTTAAATAAACATGTGAGGAATTCCCCTCATTTCTATTATAATGTCATAACAATTCAAATAGCTATAAAAACAGACATATTGAAAAATTACTATGACTTATCCACAGAAAATTTATATAATAAATAAACTATTTTTATGCTACCCCACACATATTCTTCCAGTTTACTAAAAATGATAAATCAACAAATTGAATAAGGTGGCTATCTTAGAAAATAATTGAGTTGAATTCCAATTTAATCATGAAGAAATATTGAGACATAATTTCATGATGCTGAAGGTTTGTCTGAGTTTATGATCTTATAGACCCTGCATCTTCCACCATAGCATCCATCACTTCGAAATGACTTGATTTCCTAACTCATGTCTAAATATGGACTTTTATCATTGCTAAAGCAACAGAATTAATATACATCCATGTGTTTCTCAAATGCACTGTGGGTAACTTTCTGCTAAATCTGGGTCGTTTTTGCATTTCCAATAGATACTTTCCATATCCTTCTTTTTCCAGAAACTGCCTATTTAAAGGACTCTCCCAGTGATTTTGGAGTTGTGATTGTTTGAGAAAGGGATGATAATTTTTAATCTTAGAGAATTTGTCATAATACACACATTTTGACATTGGAAGCTTCATGCTTAGAACAAAATGACATGAGACATGGAGAAATGTGAGAGATGAGTGAGATCGGGGTTGGATCAAAGATATAGGTTAATCAGATACTGAGGTTAAAAAAAATAGAGCAATGAGTTGCTTTTATAATACTGATTCTTTAATCTGGAAGACAGAGACCTTTCTTTCCATGCAGATTTCATATTGTCTTTGTCCTTTTCATTGCTTCTTGACCTTGTTGGTAGGTATCACCCAGTTTCTTCCTATCTTTTCTAGCCTTCTCCCATCCTTTCCTGTTCTCATCTACATCCTGGGGAACCTGTTTCACATACTGAATTTATGACATAATTTCACTCTCATTTCATCTTTAGAGGGGTTTAGTGGGTACCTGGAATAGATCCCCTCCCCTCTTGGATATCCACATCTACAGTGCTAAGGGGCATCAAGGGGTCAGTCAAAAAGCAGACACCCATGGAAGGAAACATGAATATCTATCTGGTCTCAGCTGGATTGCAATAATTATTGCTCCAGCAAATAGAATTTAAAGAAAACATAGGATATTCTTCATCAGAATTCAGGATAACCATGGACCACGTAGTCCCTTCAGAACTGTGTCCTTAGTTTCCTGACCAGTTCAAGTGTAACTGGAGGGCCAGTCTGACTATTTCATCCCTGGTGCTCCCTTGAGGGAAAGATTTGACCCAGGCTTTGCTCTGGAGGTAGGAAGGTTGTTGGGATGAACATACTGGTGCTATTTGGGGCATAGTCACTGCTATATAATTTTGGTTATTTTAAAGCAACTTAATGGAGAGGGGTATCATTCTGGGTTCCAGGTCATTGTAAGTTCTTCACTAGAAGGAAACCACATTCCTCTGCAACCACTCTGTCCTTTTCACCCACTCTGCCTTCCTCCAAGACAAAGCAAGGCCAGTTTTGTCTTCACATTTAATTTTTCTTCATTACTCTCTTTTTGTGCCTAATTTAGTAAAATAGTTGCTGCATAATTTGTTTTCATGAACTACAAAAATGTATTAAATGGTTAAAATAGATTTGCAAGCCAATCTTAAATGAGGTGAGGGAGGGTCCTGGGTGGGGAATGGAAATGGAATGATGGTTTGATATAAACAAAACAAATACACTATGGGTATGTTTTGGTACTGTTCTAGGATTAGAGAAGTGTGTATTGAAATGTCCCTGTTGGTTAGTTACAGAATAGAGTGTCTAGCATGTTTGACTCTTTAAAAAACATTAATAGCCACTTGTAGGTCCTGTTTGGAAAACCCAGGTACAACTCCTGCTTTTTTGGAGGTCAGTGTGGAGATAGTTGACAAGATTCTTGTTAAGTATCTCCTCTGTATCTTCCTTTTATAAATGCTACTGACTCATGTCTTTTAGGAGAAGGATTAAAAGAGATTTGAAATAAAAATGCTTACTAATTTTGTTAAAAACAGATAATTTATCATTGCATGAATGCTTATTTTCTCTTGAAGAACATGAAGAGAACATCTGCATATGAACTTTGGATCACAAACTTTTAGAAATATTTGCTTATGACTGGGCACAGTGGCACATGCCTATAATCCCAGCAGCTTAGCAGGCTGAGTGAGGCAGAAGGATTGCAAATTTGAGGCCAGGAACAGCAATTCAGCAGGGTCCTAAGCAACTTATTGAGACCCTATCTCAAAATAAAAAGTAAAAAGGGCTGGGAATGTGGATCAGTAGTAAAGCACCACTGGGTTCAATCCCCAGTGCCAAAAAAAAAAAAAAAAAGAAAAGAAAAAGAAAAAAGAATCATTTGCTTATTATACTTTTCCTATTAATATGTTAGTATATTAAATAATGTTTAAATATTATTAAAATCATTATTTTAAAAAATAACACTTTAAATATCTTTCTTGATAAATAAGTATTACAGTCATTCCTCTCAAAAATCACTATTGTTCTAGAAAACTGAGATGGGAGAAAAATTTAAAAACAGAGCAACATTGCTACTTTGTGGCAGTATGAGCTTATCTTTCATTTTTCCACTTTCATCATCCCTAACCACTGCAAAGTCAAACAGCATTCATACCTCCCTCCTCTTCCTTAGGTATCAATGAAAGAAAAACTTATACACATGGAAATTAGATTGTGGAATCAATGATTCTGCTTTCCAGCTTTTGATTGGATCTCTGTATGGTTTCTATAAGTATTGCTGGAAAAGACATGCTATTTTAATTGTATTTTTACTATCTGACACCATAAAAAATCAGACAGGCTCTGGGAAAAAAAATGGAGAGGGAGAGAAAAGGTGAAGAGAAAAAAATATGTGAAAGAAGACTGAAAGAATTATATATTTCAGTGAAATCTATAACAATTAACATTTTATATATTTGGTGATTTTTATAAGATTTTGTTAAATTTTGTCCTATGTGTTAACAAAGAAGCACACGTAAAGAGATTACTAACATATAGGAGATTGATTTTGGGAATAACTTAAAGGTAGAATGCAGAGGGAGCAGAAGTAGGCAAGAGGAACCCATGACAGGGATCTAACATCTGTGAAAGAATAGATGGAAGGAAGGAGGATTGGGTATAAAAGTCTTAAAATGAATGCAAGAACAAAGTGTCAGGCAGACCAATGGGGAGTCCTAGAGAAAAGCCCAAAGGAGTCCTGAATTGGGTAGAAGGGGGCTAGTTTTATTACCCCCACCATGTTCAATCATGGTTGGGAGCAACTTGTGGATAATGTGGCCCTGGGAGGAAAGCCATTGTGAATTCTGGAAGGTAGCAGCTGGAGTCTATCATCATGTTATCCTGCTCTCAGTAGAGGCTCTCTAAAGGATATGTGAGTCTTACTGTGCATGGCTAACTACATCAATTCGATGAAACCACTTTGATAAATGATAGTGAATGAAGTGATAATAAGTAACTTACATGAATCATCTTTTACATGAGAATGACACCTTTTGAGGCTTTGATTGCATATAAGTTTACTCTTCCCTAGATATTTGAAGTCAGAATTCCACTGGTTGTATTATAAAGAACATTGCAAAGCTTCCATGTATTTTATTCTCTTTCTAATGCCAAAGTACAAACCTTATCTGCACCAGAATTAAGAATGGTCTATAAAACAGTGTTGGAGTTAGAGAAAGGCATTTGTGGGAATGGGGATTCTCCTTTTTTTTTTTTCTCCTTTTCTCTGCTAGTCCAAGCTTCTCCCTGCACAATGGTTGTCAAGGGCACCGACTCTCTTTGGCCTAGGTGAAGGAGGGTTTACCCCTTGTCTATGATTCTACGCTAGGCTGTGGCTGCTTTTCTTAACCCCAGGAACTGGATAATTCCCGATTAACTACTACCAGGACAATTGAACCTTGTCAGGAAAGAGTCAATGATGAGAGGGAAAAAGCAAAAGTAGAAATAGAGAAAAATGGAGAGAGGAAGGCAGGACCCTGAGGACAAAGACAAAAACTGTTTTGACTTCATTTTCAAATAGGAATAATTGCCAAAAATACATACAAAAATTTCCAAGGTTATTCAGTTATTGCCATGAAAAATAATGTAGTGAATATGAAAAAGCCAATTATCGGCCAAAAAGTTCTTTACAATTTCTTTGTTTTATAGTTGATCTTGATTGAAACAGCACATTTGTTATTGTTGTAGAATCTAAAAAGGGTTAAGTCGCATAGGCCTTTGTCTTTGACTTCTCAGTTAGTTGTCTTACAAAACAGCACATTTGTTATTGTTATAGAATCTAAAAGGGGTTAAGTTGCCTAGGCATCAATGTAGCCAGCTTACTTTATTCAATATTTTCTGATATTACTTTTATATTCCTCTAAAAAGTTTAGAAGGTTGCATACTATCTTCATGCCCTCTTCCTCACTCCTAGTCTTGACTATGTTTAGCTAGGGCCTAAAATAATTCATGTAACATAGAGGCTAAGGGTGCTCTTACTTTCTTCAGGCTCTTAACCTACTTTTTCTCATGGTGTTGGTCTTCTCTCTAGTTGCTGAGAACTTTTTATTTCAGTTCTCTTAACCTAATTCTCAAATATGATATTTCCCAGTCCCCTTAGTTAACTTTCCTACTTTGAACTATCAGAAAACTTCCTCAGCCTAGAAAATGGCTGTTTTCACTGCTATAGTCACTTCCCCAAGGGTCAAGAGTTGACCCTACACAAACATCATTGCATTCTCTAAACCAAGTATTGCCAAGTATTGAAAAAATAACAGCAATACCACAGTTTGTATTCATCACAACAACAGCTCACTCTAGGGGAAAATGGGAGACTTTGTCTTTGACTTCTCAGTTAGTTGTCTTACAAGAGAGCTCCCTCTCCCTCCCAACAATTTGATACAGAGAAGTTCACTATTGATTAACATGAAGAGTGAACTAGAGATTGTTAATTCATAGGAAGATTATCAGATACAAAGAGGACCCACTTTCACAATCATTATTGCATAGTAATCTAGTCACAGAATATTTTTTTACTAAATCATGTTCACATTCCCATCAACTTCAACTAAAACTTAGTTTTAGTCCTCAGTAACTTTTACCCAGGCAATTGCAAACTGATATTCTGACTAATCTTCCTTTAATTTCTTCCTCCATGTTAAATCCAGTCTCTATATTCTTAAAGATTAGTCTGCTTAAAACCCAATCTTTCCTATTTAAATGTATTTGACATAAGCTCTTCTTTTTCTGCAGGATAAAATATAGATATTTCCATACAAGTTTGAACATCTTTCTCAGTTTCCATTTCTCTTTATTATATGATGGATAAGCATTATCTCCCTCTTCTGTGTGGCTTCTGCCATTTCTAGATCATATTCATTTCTTAAGCTGCACAAACTTAAAGATTCTTGTTCTTCAACTTAATTTTAATCTCTTGTGATATTTAAGGAAATTTGACTTGCTTAAACCATTACAGGAAAACAACCCCTATCATCTCCTAGGTAGTGTCAGGCACAGCCAAGCCAGAGTAATGACAGCCACTAAAAGAAGCTTCCCATGAGTGTAGGGAAAGCCTCAACACTCTCCCGGACTTCTGATGATACCAGACCTGTATATTAGTCCTCAGCATCTTCCTTGCAGTCTTCCCACAGTGCAGAAACATTATATCCTAAATGCCAATCATATTCTTACTTTCATTATTTGATAATACATAAGAATATGAAACCTCAGGTAGTTCTGTATTGTGGGCAAGGGTATCGTCAAAGCCCCTCTTGACTCCTAAGGAAAATATGTTTCACTTCTTAGATCCTGAGAATGCACGTGACCCCACATCACATCAACCTGGGATTCAGATAATGGCTTCCTTTCAAGGAAGGAAATCACAGCCATCATCAATTCTGACAACTGTTTCTAGTCACTGCTGGCACTGAAGACTTCCATGATGGATGAACAACACTGGTTAGCACCTCTGAAGCAGCCTGCTTTATTTTGGCTGCCAAAAGCAAACCCAACATATGTTTTCTCTCATATGTGGAAAATAGAGAAGAAAGGGGAAAAGAAAGTAGGAGGATCTCTTAAAAAATCAATGGTGGATCAATAGAATAGGGGAAAGGACCAAGGGGTGGAATATGGGGAAGGAGAGGAGAAGTGCTGGGGAGAAAAATTGGCCAAATTATGTTATATTGTGTGCATGTACTAATATGTAACAGCAAATACCAACATTTTGTATAACTATAATCCACCAATAAAAATGAGAAAACAATTAAAAATTTAAAATTTTTATAAAGCACACCCTATCATAAGTTGCCATTATCTATTTTCTATCAGTTACTAATTCCACCTCTTATATACTATAAAGGAATACTAAATTATTTACTTTTAAAAAACTACCATTTGCTAAGGCCAACAGTTTTAGTGATTTAAGTTATATCATACATCTGGTTCTTAAAGCTAAACTTTCATCTGAACATTAAAGCTAACAACATAAAGCCTAAGCACGGTGCTACTTTTATTTACATCCCCACCCTAATGACCCTCAATCAAGTTTTATTTTCTTATATGGTACATATATGGTACACAAGGGAATATTACTCAGCCATAAGAAGAATGAAATTATGGCATTTACTGGTAAATGGATAGAACTGGAGACTATCATGCTAAGTGAAATAAGCCAATCCTTAAAAACAAAAGGCTGAATGTTCTCTCGAATATATAGACACCAACTCTGTAGGCAGGGGAGAGGTGAGGAGTGAAGGTTCACTAATTGGATGGGGAGGAACAGCCACAAGGGACAATGCGACCCCAGAAAAATGAAATTTCTAGTTGAGAAACCTGAGGAAAGTGTATTTGTAGAAATGCAACATTTTTCTAAAGCCTTCTCTGTGTTCATCTTCCTCATTGGATATTTACATATGACTATACATTTTCAGTTCTTTCAGATTCTTAATCATGATTTTTACATTTCTGCTTTGGTTTAATTTTATTAAGAAATTAATGAATCTGAAGTACATCACACAGAATCAAGTTTAACCTTATAATGCTTTATAGATATCCTGAGTTCAAGGAGTAGTAAATTAAAACCATAATCAAGTTGTTTTGAGGATTAAAGAAATTAATGCATGATGCTTAGATATGAGATTATTATGATATTTTAACAAGTATTAGTTATGCCATCATAATTATAAATTTTTGACACAATTTTATTTTTAAATAGCATCCAAAATACCTCTTTATATTTATCCCCTATTATATTTCTTGCTTTTTCTAAATGCTAAGGCATCTAGTACATCATATCCTAATATACTATCCTATCATAATATAATTGCTGTATCATTTAGATGTTATTGTGTAAGGAACCACTCCAAATTTAGTGTCTTAAAGCAATGACTCTTTTGATATCATCGGCATTTGTAACTGAAAGCTCAATCCCTGTCCCCAATGCCAATTAATGCCAATTTAATGAGGACATGGTTTTGAGAAAAAGGAAAAAGAAGGTTTATTGCTTTGCTAGCAAAGGAGAAACACAGGGGACTCCTGTCCAAAAGGCTGTGATTCTCCCCATCAGGAGGACCAGGGAGAATTTAAAGGAGATCTTCAAGGGCTAATTGCAGGTGTGCCCAGACAGGGCTGAATCCAGGGTGCTTTGATGGTGAATGAGGATTCACTTGTTAATTTGTCACTTCCTAGATCCTCTGGCAGACATCTCCTTCCTGTGGAGCACAGATTATTCAGGGTAATCTTGTTCTCTGCCCCCAAGTTAGGTAGGGAGATAGGGATAAAAGGAAAAGGAAAAGGAAAAAAAATGTCATTTTTTTAAAAAAAAAATAAGCCTCAGAACTATATACAAAAGGTGAAGTGGACCACTGTTACATTTCCCCACTGTCAATTTCTACATTCCATATCTATGGAAAAATGGGAGATGACATCTCCAAGCTGCTTCCTGCTGAGAGGGTAAAGTTGGAGGGAAATGACCCAAAGTCCTTGTTTTCTGTCAGGTAGAAAATGTTAAGGGTATTCAGCATCACAGCAGTCCAGAGGTGGTGGCAGTCAGCAGATGATTGAACAAGGCATACATAGGGCAAGGTTTGTGCTAGGACAACAATAAAGAAGACAGTGAAAGCATAACTTTTATTGGTAAGCAATTAATACAAAACCAATTAGTATTTCAGCCAGTCTCTGGAATTCAGGACAAGCTCATGTTTCTAGAATCCTTTGTGATAGTTAAATATTATTGATACTACTGGTTATCAGTGACAAATTCTGCTTCCTCAAATGTTGAAGTTTGAATGTTAGAGAAGTGTGCTGAGGCCAGTGCAGAGAAAAGGTTTTATTTAAAAATAGTAACACAGAATTCTCCCAGGAAGGAGAAGGGGAGCAGACTGGTATCCTGGTATCCCAAGAAGTGGGAGCATCCTGCCCTTAATACACATTTTAGACTTTCTTCATTCTCCTGCCCTCTTCCCCCCATCTCACTCCTTCCAGCATATGGTGACTAGGCCCAGGAGATGATGGTGGGATGGCCAAAGAGTGAGAAGCAGATGGGCAGGTTGAAGGGCCAAATGGAATGATACAGGCAGGTAGCAGCCCAGGAGGCATTAATTAACAACTTTTATAACTCCTTGCAGGGAGGAACAATTCCTGAGACAGGTTACCTTAGCAACAGTTTGGAGCAGGAGCAGATTATTTTAGTAAGGGTGAAGGAAGGGCTCTGGAAGCTTTAACATTTAATCTCCCAGAGGTGGCCTTTGACTTTCCAGACCCAAACTGGCTTCCATCTTTGTGATTCAATCCAACTACCTATCTACACTGACTGCCTGTCTTTCATTCTTGTGTCATTAGGCATTCCCATAAGAACATTTTCTTTACAGCCTAAAGCTTTACTTACTTTTGGTAAGGCAAGTGTACATCTTAAGTTACATTTTTAAAAAATCATTGTTTTTCCATATAGAACTGTGCTCAGGCTATACTCTCCTGCCAGGTGTTTAAGACCAAGTTGGTCAAAACTGAACTTGTTCCTATCTATTCTTAAGAGTCAGTTGAGATTCCTCAGAGATCATTCTTGGGGACATGATAAAGCCTCCCGTCTCCTTTAGCTTTCCTCTACTAGTGGTGCCAGGTACCAGGATGAGTCAGGCTAGGATCTTGATGACCACACACGTGGCTTCTCTTGGAAGCATCAGGCAATTTCACTCTCCAATGACCCTCCTCTTTGTAGAATGTGCACCAGTTGGCTTCCAGTTCTCTAGGGTCCTCTCAATCTTCCTGATTGGCAGATTGGGTGGCTTACCAGTTTTAGAGCCCTTATAGGGCTCCCATGATTCTCTGGGTGCTTACCTCAGAGGGCAAGGTCCAAATATTGACTGCTTTTTCCTTGGCACATTTACTTCCTTGACTTTGGTCTTCACATTTTGGTTTTAAACATCCAAAAAGCCAGTTTCACCAATCTTAAAGAAGGGGTAACAGGTTATAACTTCAATAGCTATACTTTTACAGCTATGCTTTCATTGTATTGTGGTGTGTATTAGTACTGGAAGCAAGCCTTACATTCTGTCTACCTATAGATGATGGCCTATTATCTCAAATTAACTCAGGTTTTTTTTTTTTTTTTTCCTCTTGGAAGCAGTACCTCTGCAAAAAACTAACAGGCAACAGTTATAAAATTCACAAAGAAAATATAACATGAAATTAACAGAGCAAAACCATATTCAATTTGTGGAATAGCTATGAATTAAGAAAAATGGCTTTTATAATCTTGAACCTTTACTTAATTATACATTATATCCCTTATTTGAGATCCAGTAATCTTTACATAAAAAATCATTATTTTAAACACAATTTAAATGTGCTGAAGTCTAGCCTATTTTGGAGCCATTCTAATATGGAGTAAGATGGGAGGCAGAGCCTTATTTTAGGGAAGGTGGGGTTCTTCACAAATAACACAATGCAACATTATATCTGAAATATGAATCAAAGAAAAGTTAAGAGAGCTTTTAACATTTTTTGTAGGACAGTGGCAAAATGTTTTCATGTTTTATAATATTCACCTTTAAACAGATTAGTCTCTCATTATCATTTAAAAGTATATTTAAATTTCTACCCCATGTAAAAAGTAACATAAAATTTTACATACAACTTATTGATAACAGGTCCAGTTACAGAACATAAAATGACATAAATAAATTCCCACTTAAATTTGCTATTTCTATAAGTCTCAAATTACCATTACAAACAATGTTAGTTTGGAGTACAACAACTTGAAAAAGTGCTCTTCCAAGCTTTATATTTTAAAACTTGTACATTAGAAGAACATGAATATACTGAATATACAAAGAACTAATAGTTATAAGGACATCTGTGTAATAGTGATGCTAACTATTTAATTTATACAGTAAAATTCAGAATCCACAAATAATTTATAGGCTTGAAGAATTTAGCAGTACTAGCAAAACTCAAGGATAGCCTTAAAGCTCTTACACATTTAGGGAATAGTGTTAATGATCAGAACTAGACTTAGTTAAAGCAGACAGATATAAACCAATTTTTCAAATGGCAGTGTGGCTCTTTAATGCCAGATGCAATGTATAAAAGATAACACTTATTGGTTAAACCTATATGAACTTTCATTTCATAAACTTTTACAGAACATTTAGATAAGGCTCAGACAAACATATTTAGTTCCAGATGTGTACATATCTATAGTCATGTGTATTTAGGTTATTCATGAAAATCAAGCCTGGTCAAGATCTTGAGTCATCTATTTCTCTGACAAAGAAAAATCCTAAAAGCAATGGACATCACACTTTAATATTTTATAGCTCTCAAGTCTTTCACAACTTGGTATTCATCAGTGTGAGGTTTTTGGACAGGCAGAATAGGCAGAGTAGGATATCCAGCAAATCTGACTCAACTCACATTTTAAACAACTGTCCAGAAAAGAATGAATGCCTCTTTCTTAAGGGATTATACCCTATTGCCCAGGGAATTTATTTCCTCCAAACACAAAATCTTGGTTAAGATAACACTGATCACTTTTTTCAGGGCCCCTTTGACCTAAAAGTTTTTACTCACTTCTAGAAGACCTCCAGCAGAACAGGTTTGTTGTTGTTGTTGTTGTTGTTTTTGTTTCGTTTTCTGGAAGACACTTGCAAATGAAGTTGCTACTTTTGGGGTGAGCATGTTATCTGTATATTTAATTTACACAACAAATTTTATCCCAGGACATCAGACAGTCTGGCATATTAAAAAAATGACAAAAAGAAAAAACTGTGCCTTAAATCTGTTTTTTTCTTTCCAGTTTGCATTCAAGGGGGCTGGAACACAGGTTATTATTGTTTGACTAGTCTCTCTTGTCATTATCATAATACCATCAACTTTAAGTGAGTTCCCCACTGTCAATTGTACTCAGAGACTCTCTTTATATGTTTATATTTAGGACACTCTGCCAAATGAAGTTCACATTGAAAATACAAAGATTGTTAGGGACCTCACCACAAAAATCAGCAGAGCCAACACACAGGTGCTTGAATTTATGGGGACTTAAGAGGCCCCTTTTATTTTAGCTCTGTGTGCAACAGGCAGGTCTGTACCCAGAAGTATCTTCTGACCAAATAGAGAATCCTGTTAGATCTTAAAAAGAGGATATGATTTTTTCCCTGGATTATAATTTAATAGTACTGGAACCCTTATGACTGGAAGCTTTCATCTTCCATCCCCCATTAAGATAGGCTAGTTAATCATCAGAGCAGGAGTGTAATGGGTCCCAGATAAGGGTCTTTTTTTTTTTTTAAATGTATAGGCAACCCTCTGAGGTTAAGCATTCCAGTCCATTCCTCTGTCTCAGAGTTGTGGGAAAATAGGGACAGGAATGGACTCAAGTGGAGGTTACCAAAAATTTAGACTTAAGAACTAAAAGCACATAGCCATATACAAAGTCATGGGCCAAGCCAATAGCCTTTGTACATTTCCAATATCTGTACAGCATAGATTCCAACTACTGTACTCAAGTAGAAAATCTTTTCCAGTTTCCTCCTTACAGGATGGGGAGTTCCATCTTTTTTTCTCTCTCTTTCATTGAAAACTAACTTTATTATTTTTTTAATTTTTGTCCTCTGCCACCATCCATGGATTTCATTCTTTGAAACTATGAGACAAGAACACAGAAAGAAAATCAGTGAGCCTACAGCCCACATGGATTTCATTTGTCTGCAGAAGTGAATGAGTCCTGTTCTCAAACTCTGCTTTTATTCCCCTGGGCAAAGAGTAGCTGAAAAACAGAGTAGAGGCCAGGTCCCCTTTGCCCCTCTCTATATATACCAGGCAGCTTTTCTGAGATTTTTTTTTCTCCTTTATACCAGGACTGGTGTCCCTGACCCATCGCAGGATGATTTTCAGCTGCCTGGGGCCAGGTGAGAAGCAGTGCTCAGACTGTGAGAACTGGGTTGAAAGGAAAAAAAAATAAAACCCTTTTTAAAAATCCTCCTTTGGTGTCATTCTATGCTTGCACATTATAGGCAGCACCTTTTTACATCCAACTTAGTTTTTGACTGGTTAGACTCCTTATTATGTAATTGCATACATGTACACACAGAATACTTATTCTATCTCTGACAGACCAACTCACAACTGCAAGATTGTACAATAATATGGAAAACTATTCAAAGACCAGATTGTTACAGTAAAACATCATCTTTTTATTATTCAGATTTTTATCTATAGGTGGCCCATTAGCCAAGATCTTTCCCAAGAAACAATCTATAGAATCAACACAGTATTGCCCATGTCTTAAAGGGCCAGAAACAGATACAAATAAGAAACAGACAGACAGATAGACAGGATCCCCAAACCATGACCAACAGACAGGAACCTTTAAAACAGACAAATCAGATAGGGAAAATTCCCCCAGTTCCCAGCTCCCACTTAACCATGACTCCTATACCAGTAGCACCACAGATATCCCCACAAAGAGACGAGATGTTCCCACAAAGGGGAATCAGAAGTGTAGAATCCAGGGTCTCAGTGTGCATACTGGGGGAGTTTACCAAATGGCCAAGGTGTTGCAACTTTACTGCCTTGTTTCCTTTTCCTCGAAGTAGACCAAGATGAAGCAATACTTACAGTGGAGGGAAAGAAGGCAGGAGTTCCCTGAAGCAAAGGGGGCTTTGGCAGCTGCTGGGAGAACCTCAGTCCCTCCCTTTACTTGCAAGAAGAGCTCCTCTGGTTTGACCCCAAGCAAACTCACCCATCTCCTAACTTTCCAGTATTCAGATCTCAAAAAGTTCGCCTTTCATCCTCAGTATAGAATTACAGTTGCTTGGAGTTCCAGGCCTGCCCAAGAAAGCCAGAGCGGGGGCTGCTCTCAGTTCCCATCTGGATTGCCAAACTTTTAACCAAAAGCTTGATCCCTGTCCCCAATTCCAATTAATGTAAATTTAATAATAAGGACACGGTTTTGAGAAAAAGGAAAAAGAAGGTTTATTGCTTTGCTGACAAAGGAGAAACACAGGAGACTCTTGTTCCCAAAGGCTGTGACTCTCCCCATCAGGAGGAACAGGGGGAATTTAAAGGAGCTCTTCAAAGGCTACATTGCAGGTGTGCCCTGACAGGGGGTCCAGGGTGCTTTGATGGTGTGTTAGGATTCACTTGTTTATTTGTCACCTCCTAGATCCTCTGGCAGACATCTCCTTCCTGAGGAGCACAGATAATTCCGGGTACTGTGCCCAGTTTAGGTAGGGGAGAGGGAGAAAAGGAAAAGGTAAAAAATGTTCCTTTTGAAAATAAGCCTTAAAACTGTACTCAAAAGGTGAAGTGGACCACTGTTACACATTCACTCGTGCATGTATTATATGGTCAGCTAAAGAGGGGCCAGTTTTCATATGCATTGTGGTTGTCTGACTGTTGCCTGAGGTAACAGGGAGGAATTGAAATATGTGTCACTCATCCTCCAGCTGGCCAGACCAAGCCTGTTTGTATTCTTAGGCAATTAGGGGAAGCACAACAAAGTCATTTGAATCCAAGGCTAGAACTGATGCCTGTCACTCTTGATGTGTTCTATTGTACAAAACTAATCCTAAATTTATCTGGGACTCAAGGAATGTGAAAGTAGACTTTCTCTCCATGAGAGAAGTGAATATCTATATGATATTTTTGTGATCTAACATAATCATGGCTATGAAAAAGTAGTCTTCAAATTATATATTTCTATAATTTGAAAAAAAGTCATTATTTAATATATTTACTCCTACTTACAGAATAGCATTTTTTATGTTTAGAATAATAAAAATGGTGATTGCTAAAAAAATAAGAGTTTTATTTTAGGTATTTATACAATTATCTCAGTTACAATGCAGCACTGAAAGCAATTACTTTCTATATGAATAGATAAGTACTCTGCAGATGTAACAAAGGAGATATTTTTAATTTGGCATTATTAGGGCAGACTTTATTGAAAAGAACTGTGGATGCAATTTTGACATGTAGATAAACAAAAGAAAATTCAAACCAAGCCAATAATCAGCACAAAATCATGTGTAGCATCATAAACAAGAAAATGTGTTGAACAATACTATACGTTTCCATACGTTATGTGTCAGGACACATAGAACAGAGAAGAAGAAGATGGGTTTGGAGAGGTAAGCTGAAAGTCTGAATGCCTGGCTAGCAGTATTAAGTGAACATATCAATCTTTGAATAATATACCTAATACTTGGAATACATGCATCTTGTGAAAAACAACTCAGGTGTTCTGGGAGCACAGTGATTGAGCAGTCCCTACCAGGTGGCAATGACATGAGAAGGAAGAAGCTGATGGACTTGTATTTACCAGATTACATAGTTTTCATTAGCTGGGGCAGAATCATCTGTTAAAAGCGAAAGAAACTTAATTTTAGAAAGACGCTAGTCTCAGAAGCAAGCGTACTCAGGCACAGCAGGCATCTTTTTTGCTTTGAGGACTTTTACACAACTCTGTCAACCATGATAAATATCACTGTAACTCCTGTTTCGACTTTAAGGTGCCAGCTTGGAAACGCCAAAGCCTGAGATCCATAGAGACCATGTGTTGACTTGGTTTGAAACAATACAGGCCTCTGTCTTCAGAATGATCCGAGTACACATCTCTTCACACAAGGTGACCCACATCTGTGATACAATCTTTACATATAAGTTGTTTCAGATTCACAGAGTGTTAACTACAGTCTCTCTTGGGTCTTAAAGTCTCTTGAGAAAAAGGCGGATAACAATAATCATCACTTTACATTATAATATAGTCACAGGATCATTTAGGGTGTCTCAATTTTTTTATGTAGCACCCATTATAGAAAATAGTAGTTTCCATACTTTATAGAAAAAGCAGCTTTGCTTATCATGATCAGAGGAAGGGTTTTCTGGATACAGAAAGTGGTTTTCCCTGGCTGATGAACTTCCAGTGATTAAACTGAGAAAACTGAGATGATTTGGTCACCCTAACGGATCTAGGAAACTCTACCAGCTCCAGATGACTAGTGGAAGAGTTCCTCTGAGATCAGCATACCTGCAACATGGATAAAGCTCCCTAGAATCTCTCATTTAGAGAATTCAATTGAGCAGTGTTCACACAGCTCTACTTCTCTGGGATTCTGCCTACAAGATGCATGGATTCAAACTTGAAAAAGAAATTGCCTGTTCCAGTCCCCTTCTTGGCATAACTTCATTAGTGTAATAGTTTGCCCCTTTGTTGCAGCCTTTTTCTTCCTATTACTCCAAACAGGATCATCAGCAAAGTTCTAATTCACTATTTTTGGCAGGAGGCCCTACTTTTTGTTGCTTTCAAAGCTGGAAACATCTTACTGCCTAGAAGCTTGACACTTACTGCATCACACCATTAAACATTTCCCTACTGGCGATGTGTCTTTCTTATTATACTTTAGCTATTTTATGTTCACTGTTGAATAGGCTACAATAGAACTGTCTAGTAAACATGCTGATATAATAATTTCTCAGTCTCTCTAGCATTCAAATTCTATTTAAACCAGTGGTCCATACAGAATGAACAGAGTAAAAGTCTGACACAATATTAATATCAATGGATTTGAACAGAAAGGAAAGCTGAAGACAGAGGCCTGTATTGTTTCAAACCAAGTCAACACATTTATTAAGGGTACACCAAGTGTGAAAGCAGTGTTCATTCTGTGGGTCTTTTTTGATTAGAGTAGAGGGTACAAAGCATAAAGCCCTATCTCTTCTTGAGTATTTTATTTTCAGCTAAGATAGTTGAGAAGATGAGACAGACAAGGGACCATAGGAACCAAAAAGAGAAACCAAGTGGCCTGTGGGTAGAATGTGCTTTAATGAGATCCTGACATTGAAGGCCCTCAATCTCAATATTCACTTGGACACATGAGTTAGTTGTCCAGTTTAGTAAAAGCATTGGGCTTATCAGGAGTACACTGAAAAAAAAAAAAAAAGATTTTCAAGTTAAGCTCATGCCAATTATGAAAGGCCTTAAACAAGCATGGAGTTTTGTCTGTAGGATTCCCCACCCCTGTAGTTTTTTAAACTCTAAATACTTAAGGAATATTTTGATTCTCCATTGTGGCAGTGGTGCCCTAGAGAAAGTACAAGAAAAAAAAATGTGGGGAGGCAGAAGAGTCACCTGTACCTTCCTCTTCCTTTAGATGTTATATCACCTGCATATACTGTCCTTTCTTGAGCAAAATTTGGAATATTTTTGACAAAAAGAGAACACAGGGGCTACTGTATCAGAATAAGTGATGACCTCAGCCATTTATTATGCACCCATGTCTTTAAATATCTTTCAGTATCTATTATCACTGATCAATTTCTGATAGTAAGTTCAGATATTAAAGATCAAGCTATATTTTAATAAGAACTTAAGTGCTCATACCTACTGTGACAGGAAAAAAAAGTCAATGAGGACAATAAACCCCTCAACTGTATGAGATAGCCCCACCAATTCATTTCTAGTAGCTTGTCATGAAAAACTACTTGATCTGTATTTCATCTCCATATCATTCCACAAATTCAGTAATAAACAAGAGCAACAAATTGGTTGGTCTGGGCACAGAAAGTAGAGTTCCTGCATTTGCATGTTAGTCATAGGACTGTGACTTACTGCCAGGCACATGTACCCAGTTTGACACTTGTAGAAAACATCCGGAGGCTGATAATTTTCTCCAACTAAACTGTAGTTAGGAAAGTTAAATTTTTATTAATTTAATCTTCTTTCTACTAATAACACTGCAGCTTATTTTATAGTGGAAATAAATATTTTATTATTAATTTTATAAATTCAGAGTTCTTTTTTTTCTACTTTCATGTTTTGTTTTATATTGGATACAATAAGCCTTTTGTCAGTTATCATTAAATGATCGACATTTTCCAAGTAATTAAACTTTTGCATTATGGAAAGATTTGTGATTTTGCTGAAGCTCAAATTTTATGTTGGTTATCCAAAATTCTCATTTCCATGCTTTCTTGATCTCTTGTAATTAGGAAGTTACAGATGATAGGGCCATATTGTTGCTATTGCTTGTATGTCTGTGTGTATGGATACTTGTGTGTATGTGTGTGTGATAAGTGTCTAATGCCCAAGATTTGTTGTTTTTATAGCAGATAACTATACATATTTAATTATATATCTATAAATATACACATATCTATAAATATAAATATATAGTTGTATGTATATACTGTATATACATACGTATATATAACATATATTGGGAATCCTATATAGTGGATTTATAAATCTAATTATTTTCACATAAATGTATTAATAAAAATAAATAATAACTAATTCCAAAAGGATTAAGGCAAGCAACTAGCATATAATTCCCAGTAATTCCAATAAAAGGCAGAAACTTATATATTTTTCTCTTTGTCTCACTTCTGGGTTTATTCCCTGTGGTTGCAGAAATCTAGAGACCTGACTACTTTGGCTTGTCCCTTGTGAATTATGGATGGATAACTAGAAGATATCCAAAGAGATGACCTGGGCCAGACCTTGCAATCAGAGAGAAAATATTTGAAATACTGTGACCTCATTCTGGATGATCTCCTAGTAATAAAATTTTAAAACTATCTCCCTCTCAAAATATTCTCATATTTTATCATCTTCACTGATGAAGACTCTTTTTGTCAAAACAATTTCTGGCTATTAAATCAATTTTTATTACTAAGTGTTCTGTCCTTTGAGACCAGTTCCAGTAATTAGTTTCTCAACTACTGGTGAGAAAGGTTATCAGATTTTCCACCATCTTCTTTCATTGCATCCAAAAAAACTAGTTTATGCTTTAGTTAACATTTATTGTAATTCGCATTTAATTAATTATCTAATCTCTTACACAAATATACTTTTAATAATTCTAATATAGATTAAAGTAGTCCCCTAAATAATTCTTTTTAAAACTCAAGATTGAGCATGAGGAAGAAATCAAGAGATTAACAGATATTGAACAAATTAAAGTCACTGAATTTAACTTTTTCACCTATGGTCAATGAATAGGTGAGACAAGAAAAAGATAGATAAAATATGCTGTGTTTTAGGATTTTTCTGTTTCTCTCTCTCTCTCTCTCTCTCTCTCTCTCACTCTCTTTCTCTCTCTCCCCTCCTCCTCCTCCCTCCCTCCCCCTCCCTCCCTGTCTTCTTTCCTATCCAGTATGCTTTATATTTTACTCAGAATCTTGTGTAAATTCCTGAGCACCTTATCTTGAAGATGAGGATTGTTTCTATCATCAATCTAGCAGAAGTTATTTATCCAGTATCTACCAGGTGCTTAATGTTGTGCTGTATCATTTTAATATATCCATTACTCTAAGAGGTTAACAGTCCCTTTTTAAATCAAGAGTTGAGGAATAAAGTTGCTGAGTGAAATTTCTTGGAATCTGAAAAAAAAATTATTGTCTTTTCAGCTACCTGACATGCAAATTTATTTCTAGCAGGAGAATTATATTCTCAGAATGTAAATTACAAGCCTGCTTTATTTTGAAAGTTGTAGAATGAATAAACCTAGAGATCAAATGTTCAATATGATGAATATAGCTATAATATTTTATTATATACTGTAAATTTGCTAGGAGAATAGATTTTAGATACTCCTTTTTTAAATTTATACATGACAGTGGAATGCATTACAATTATTATTATACATATAGAGCACAATTTTTCATATCTCTGGTTGTATACAAAGTATATTCACACCAATTCATGTCTTCATACATGTACTTTGGATAATAATGATCATAACATTTCACCATCATTTATAACCCCATACCCCCTCCCTTCCCCTCCAACCCCTCTGCCCCACCTAGAGTTTGTCTATTCCTTCATGCTCCCTCTCTCTATCCCACTATGAATCAGCCTCCTTATATCTAAGAAAACATTCGGTATTCGGTTATTTGGAATGGGCTAACTTCATTTAGCATTATCCTCTCTAACTCCATCCATTTACCTGCAAATGCCATGATTTTATTCTCTTTTATTGTGGAGTAATATTCCATTGTGTTTATATATGCCACATTTTTTTAATCCATTCATCCATTGAAGGGCATCTAGATTGGTTCCACAGTTTAGCTATTGTGAATTATGCTGCTATAAACATTGATGTGGCTGTGTCCCTGTAGTATGCTGTTTTTAAGTCCTTTGAGGTAGACCGAGGAGAGGGACAGCTGGGTCAAGTGGTGGTTCCATTCCCAATTTTCCAAGAAATCTCCATACTGCTTTCCATATTGGCTATACCAGCTTACAGTCCCACCAGCAATGTGTGAGTGTACCTTTCCCCCCCATCCTCGCCAGCACTTATTGTTGTTTGTCATCATAATAGCTGCCATTCTGACTGGAGTGAGATGAAATCTTAGAGTGGTTTTGATTTGCATTTCTCTAATTACTAACGATGATAAACATTTTTCATGTATTTGTTGATTGATTGTATATCATCATCTCAGAAGTGTCTGTTCAGGTCCTTGGCCCATTTATTGATTGGGTTATTTGTTTTTTTTTGGTGTTTAACTTCTTGAGTTCTTTATATACCCTAGAGATTAGTGCTCTATCTGATGTGTGAGGGGTAAAAATCTGCTCCCAAGTTGTATGCTTTCTATTCACCTCACAGATTGTTTCTTTTGCTGAGAAGAAACTTTTTAGTTTGAGTCCATCCCATTTATTGATTCTTGATTTTAATTCTTGTGCCAAAGGAGTCTTATTAAGGAAGTTGGAGTCTACTCCAACATGATGGAGATTAGGACCTACTTTTTCTTCTATTAGACTCAGGTCTCTGGTTTTATTCCTAAGTCATTGATCCATGTTGAGTTGAGTTTTGTGCATGGTGAGAGATAGGGATTTAATTTCATTTTGTTGCAGTTTTCCCAGCATCATTTGTTGAAGAGGCTATCTTTTCCTCCAATGCATGTTTTTGGTACCTTTGTTTAATATAAGGTAATTGTAATTTTGTGGGCTAGTCTCTGTGTCCTCTATTCTGTAGCATTGGTTTACCAGTCTGTTTTGGTGCCAATACCAAGCTGTTTTTGTTACTATTGCTCTGTAGTATAGTTTAAGGTCTGGTATAGTGATGCCACCTGCTTCACTCTTCCTGCTAAGGATTGCTTTAGCAATTCTGGGTCTCTTATTTTTCCAGATGAATTTCATGATTGCTTTTTCTATTTCTATGAGGAATGTAATTGGGATTTTGATCAGAATTACATTAAATTGGTATAGTGCTTTTGGAAGTATGGTCATTTTGATAATATTAATTCTGCCTATCCAAGAGCAAGGAGACCTTTCCATCTTCTAAGGTCTTCTTTGACTTCTTTCTTTTGGGTTCTATAATTTTCATTGTATAGACCTTTCACCTCTTTTGTTAAGTTGATTCCCAAGTATTTCTTTTTCTTTTTTGAGGCTATTGTAAATGGGGTAGATTTCCTCATTTCCATTTCTGAGGATTTATCACTGATATTCTGGAATGCCTTTGATTTATGGGTATTGATTTTATATCCTGCTACTTTGCTGATTTTAGATATTCTTACCACCAAAAACAGTAATTGTGAGTTGACTGATATATTAATTTGCTTGAATGTAGTAATTTTACTATGTATATTAAAGCATGTATACACCTTAAATATATAGACTAAGAAAAAGGGGAGGTAGGAAGGAAAGCAGGCAGGCAGGAAGGCTAATGGTAATTATACTTAAAAAGTTAGTCTTTATGTATATTTAAAGTTTAAATTATATCTAATAGATAAACATGCATCTTAATAGTATAAGTAACACTGTAAAATATGTCTATACCCTATTTATAAAAAGCACTGGAGTAACTATGTATGGATACAGTTTTTTATTGTTGTTTTGTTCTGTTTTTCTTGGTACCAGGAATTGAACCCAAATGCAATTTACCACTAAGCCACCTCCCCAACCCTTTTTATTTTTTTATTTTGACATATGATCTCCCTAAGTTACTTAGGACCTTGCTAAGTTTCTGAAAGTGGTTTCAAACTTGCAATTTTCCTGCCTCAGCTTCTCAAGTCACTGGGTTTACAGATATGCACCACTGTACCAAGGCACATATAGTTTTAATTAAATGTGATAAATCACAGATAACTGGTTTTTAATTATGGCAAATAGCATTGCTATGCTGACTTAAACTACATTAAAAATATTGTCTTTTTCTTAGAAAATGTGGTATAGCTAAGTCGTATGTGGATACAATAAATGAGAAATCAAAAAATAAACAAGTCATCAGTGGTACAGTATTAAAACTGCAGTGATCATGGATCTAGCATCTAAATAAAAACAGGTATTACAAATGGCTGAAACCTGTTCTATCAATACCTCTGGGCTTCTACAGCTATTAGCCCCTTGGGAGGCTGCTTTCAGTAAATGATTATGGAATGTATGCTTATTATCAAATTTGAAGTTCATTGTCAAATGCTCTGGATTGATGTCAACTATGTGGGATTAACTTAGAATGATTTGGTTGAAACTGAAGAGCTAGGGAAAAAATGAAAATTCTATGGTTTTCAAGCATAAAAAATAATATGAAGTTCTAGTTTGGGAATAATTTCACCATCATATCTTATAACTTGATGTTTTAATGGATAAAGTAGTAATTGGTTTATACTTAGGTTTTGGTACATCTCATCATACTATAAAATAATTTTTTAAAATTTAAAGTATTAATAAGCTTTAATCAGAATCACCTGTAAAAATCCTGTCATCCAAACTGGAGTGAACAGTTTGGGATGTGTGTTGGCAGTTATATTCAAATAATACGTGCTCACTTAAAATTTTTGAAGAGCCTCAAGAGTGAAATAAGTAAAACCTTCTCTTCCCTCTGTTTTCAGCATCCTCTTTCTTACTTCCCACAATTAAACCACTGTTTATAATTTTTGAATAATCAAAAAATAGCAGTATTTGTGTATATGTATATACATGTCATTTGAATAAATATGAAATAATGCAAATTAAAATACTACCAGATACTCACTAAAACTGATAGAAATAAAACAACTCACAGCACCAAATTTTGACAAAGATGTGGAACAACCAGCAATCTGAGCATTGTTCCATAGATAGTAAGATGGACATCTGGATAGATATTAGATCAAGGAAGTTCATTTTATCCATAAAATGATAATAGTGGAATCTCAGTGGTGAACACAGTATATTTTCTTACACTTTTTTCATCTTTTCTAAAAGTTTGAAATGTTTCATAATCAAATATCAGAAAAGTATAGCTTTAAAACGAATTTTAATGTACTGTCAGTTACTTGTTTATATTACCATTCTCAAAAAATATCATTTAGACTTTTGTTTATTCAGATTACTGTGACAGTTTCCTCAAATGTTAAAAGTTGAGATCTATAATTTACTGTTAAGCTTGTTGCTATGTACTGAATACTTTCCTTTTTTGGAATGTTATGCTCATTTTTATCATAATTGTTTCTTCCTAATATAGACATTATACTATTCAGTGATCTATTTGTATTCCTTTATGCCCATAGCATAAAATTTCAAATTGTAGGCTTTATTGCTGCAAAAGTGGGCCTCTCTGCTCATTAGCTCAGATGGAGGGAGATTTTTGTCCACAGTCATTATCTCCTTAGACAGTTTAGGGGTGGATTTGTTCTTATGTTTGATTATATTTGAGGTAGTTCATGAATATTATAACCCCAACAGGCTTTTTAAATTCAATAATAGTGAGAGATTCAAAAAATTAAGAACACTAGAAAGCAAAGTTCTAGGATTAAGTTAAAAATTAAATGGAAAAAATCATAGAAATCTTTTTAAAGATATAATGATTATAAATGCATATGGAATAATTTTTGATGAGGTAAAGATTTGGAAGAACATGATGAATCTTGAAACATAGCAAATTCTATGTCTATGAAATCCATGATGATAACCAAGAATTGATAAAAGTGACTAATGCAAACTTTGAAACAGCCGGAATAAGCTAAAGTACCTACCAAATAGATGGAATATCAAACAAAAACCAAGTGAACTATTGTAGTTAACCCATTAAAGAAATAGAATCTGATGGACACCATCAAAGAGGGTAAGCATTAATGAAAAATTTTTCAATATAGATTAAAATTAAAATTAAAAAGCCAAGAAAGTTTTTAGAAGACCATATAATGTTTAAAGAGTTTGATGGACTAATTCACAACCTTGTTTGGTACAAATGCATCTAATGAGTACTAGTTTAAATTCTCTTAGCAATTTTGAATTTACAAACTAATGGAATTAACATATTTGTATAACCTATATTCTTCCTAAGTGTGGGATTTTCTCCCTGGAGAATATAATAGCTATTTTTTTCCATTTTTCCTTTCTTGTTTTCTGCCCATATTACTAAGCTCTATTGTGGATTTCAATAGTTTTTGACCATTGGTGTTTTCAGGAGTTCTTTATAAACAATGGCACCTCGTGGCACCTAGAAATAAGCTGGCCTGAAAAACCTAGGTTATCTCTACAACCTCATCTCATTCCCTCCCTTCCTTCCTTCCTTCCTTCCTTCCTTCCTTCTTTCCTTCCTTCCTTCCTTCCTTCGCAGCACTGCCTGCCATTCAGGCCTGTTTTGTTTTCTTGAACATCACAGTTGCTCTCTGTAGCATCAGGACTTTGAACTTGCCCTTTCTGCTGCCTGAATGAATTTTGGCATGCTTATCACATTCCTTACCAACATCTGTCTACACTTTGGGTCTTTGCTTATGAAACCCTTTTTCCAAGTGTCCTTCTTGACCTTGTAGTTTATATTAAGTTCCTCTACTTGTTCTCATAGCAGCTGGTGCTTTTCCTGCAGGGAATATTTCATTGTTTGTGTCTATATCTTTTATGTGATAATGTGTTTGATATCTATGTCCTTAAAATTAAAAAGCCAAGAAAGTTTTTAGAAGACCATATAATGTTTAAAGAGGTCATAAGTACATATTGGCAAGGACAATAAATTTTTCTTAAATCATTATATTCCTACACCTATTATAGTACATGGTAAATAGTGTGAAATCCATAAGCATTTTTAGAAGATTGAATGCTATCAAAGTGTGTTCCTGTTTCTTTCAGATAAGATTTTGTCCCACATATCTGTTTAGAAAGAAGTACTTGTCTCTGTCATGCTATTCATGTCTGAGAGTAACTTAATAGATTTCTACTTGACAAGCATTTGTATGTGAAAAATATACAGCGTGTTAATGAGCTAGAAAGTCTTTATCTTGATGGAATTCTCAGGCATAAAACTACAGGATACTAAAGAGAAAAATAGGGACACCTAAATCATTTATCTCATGATACACAGGGAATTATCAATTTCAAGTTCTACATTTGGTTAAAGACAAACATCTAGTATAGAAACAGTACAGAGGGAGTATAAATAAATTGAAAAAAAATGATACATATTCAGTAAATGTCAAACATTATTATTATTATAATACATTGTACTGATGATACTGTCGGATTTTCTGTTTTTAAATTTAAAACAGTTTATCTTTTTTTAATCTTTTTTTTAATAAAAATGTTTTATTTTTATGAGAAAAAGAAAGCCATTTAATTTGAATGGCTTGCAAGGAGTTTTTTCTTTCTTTCTTTTTCTTCTTTTTTTTTTTTTGGTCATAATATGCAAGCTGCACCTTGAACTGCATTAAATTAGAGATGGAGCTTGGCAAACACAATAATCTGCTACAGAGGAATCTACAGGGAATATTTCACAAGTGATTTCTTTTCAGTGAGTTCTTTCTTTTAATTTATTTTTTAATAATAAAGATACTTCCTTTCAAGAATTCCTATTTCCCCACAAATATCGAATGAATAAATTGTCTTAAAACTTAAATACCTGATACATTTCCCTCAGGGTCTAAACAAAAAACAGATGGCATCCACAAAGTGGAAGTGAGATTTAAGAAGGGAGTATTTACACAAAGTGTGAGGACAATAAAGTCACAAGGACAGAGCACAGCACATTGTATACAGTAATACAAAACCATTTTAAGTGTACAAGTTAATGAATTATCAGAAATGTGTACATACTTGCATAATCCACAACCCACCCAATAAAAATTCATACAATTCCATTCTCGTGAAACAGTGTGTTCCTTTATAGTCAACCCCATACCTTAGGCTCCAGGCAATCACTGACAAATTGGGACTTACTGTAGATTAATTTTGCCTATTCTTGAATAATACAATAAATACAATAAATATTCCTCAACTACAGCTTCTTCAGCTCAGCCCAATGCTGTTGATCTCAGTAGTAATTGGTTACTTTGCATTGTTGAGAAGTATGCTCCCATCCGAATATACCATAGATTATGAATCTTCTACTGAAACACACCTGGAAAGTGTCAGATTAAGTTTTATATTCCCCACCCTAAGCTTGTGAACACTTTCTCCTATGATGTCCTTCATACGAAAATATAGTTTAGCTTTTATAGTGAGACCTGAGATATTTTTATATTTAATTTTGGTGTATCTTACAAAGGTAAGAGTTAAATTTACTTATGTTCATATGAATATACAGTACTTCCAGGATAGTTTGTGGAAATATTAGCATTTCTCAGTGGAATTACCTTGGGAATTCTGTTGAGCATGAATTGATGAATCATTTTTTTGGCTTTATACTATTCACTGATCTATTTGTATTCCTTTATGCCCGTAGCGTATCATTATGGTTTCTATGGCTTTATAATAAGCCTGGAAAATAAGTAATATATTTTTCCAATTTTATTTTGATATTTCAAGATAATTTTAATATATTCTAAATTTTTCAAATTTCTATATAAATTTTATATGTCCTACAAAAAATGCCTGCTGAAATTATAATCAGGAATACATTACACCTTTGATTAATTGCAGGTAAGGCGCCATCTTAAAAATAATGACCGATCTGACCAAAGGCCTTGGAGTAACTCTCATTTATTTAGGATTTCTTCAATTTATCTTGGTATTTCTGTTTCTCAGTTAAAGTGTACCATTTTGCATTCATGTGTTAAATTCATCTATAAGAATTTTATGGTTTTGAAATATTATTATACTTGTTTTATTTATTCTTTTCTCATAGAGTTTAAATTTATTTTTGAAATATTGATCTTATATTATGTAACCTTCCTCAAATCACAATTTTTAAATACTTTTTGCAAATTGCTTAGGATCTTCTGAGTATATATATAACTTCATTACTTTATTTCCAATGCATATGGGTTTACTTTTCTTGTCTAAATGGACAGGCTAGGATCTCTAGTAAAATGCTAAGCACAAAATAATGAAAATGAACATCCTTACCTGTTCCTATTTTAAAGGGAAGCTTTATCTTTGAAATATGCTAGCAGTAGGTTTTTCACAGTTGTCCTTTATTAAGTTCACTTCTATTCCTAAGAGTTTTTTAATCATAATGTGTGTTGAGTTTTGTCAAATGCCATTTATAAACCATTTATCATGGAGGTTTTCCCTTTGATTTGTTTATATGGTGAATTTAATTGACAGATTACCAAACATGTCATCAATTTCACATCCCTAATATGAATTTCACACAGTCATGCCATATTTTCCTTTTTATGTGTTACTGAAGTCAACTTGGTAATTTTCTCTAAATTTTTGTGTCTATGTTCATGAAAATAATTTTTCTTTCAACTAAAATCTGTATTGGGGTTTAATGCTGGAACTATGCTATCCTCACAAAACAAGTAGTGACATATTGTTTCTTCATTTTTCAGGGTGAGTAGTGTTATTTCCTTTTTAAGTGACTGCAAAGCAAAATATAAGCATTTCTGCCACTAGTGACTTGGCTCATTTGTTTGGTCAACTATTTGTGAAGAAAATATTCATAGAAAATATTCCTTGGACTTTTTAATGATAAAGTTGCTCTTTTAACTCATATCAAGAAAATTCGCCAAGTGGTTTGGTTCATTAGAATTAAGCATTGTGTTCTCAGCTATATCTTAGAGTAGCATCAAAAAATAAAACTATGAAATGAGTAGATAAAAATCAATTTTTATTCAGAACATTCCTCCTTCTTCAAACACTATTAATATGATTCACTTAGTCCTAAGTTCTCAAAGTAAAATGATGCCTGGACTATACAATAATTCCATCTGACTACAAAAGAATTATTTCCTCTGAAACAACAGTGTCTCTAAGTAAATCGTTGTGCTGATGACAGTGTCTTTACCTCTGTACTAATTTACATTACCACCAACAGTGTATAAGGCTTCCTTTTTCTCCCGCATCATCAGAAGTATTTATTTTTTTTGTGTGTGTGTTCTTCATGATAGCCATTCTGTCTCCATTGAGATGGAATCTCAGTGTAATTTTAATTTGCATTTCTTTGATGACTAAAGATGTTGAACACTTTTTTTCATATAATTATTGATCATTCATATTTCTTTTATTTTTTGGCACTCAATTTTTATCCTGGAGGCACTCTACTAGCAAGCTATACCCCCAGTCTCCTCTCCCTGCACCCCAAATTTCACCTTTTTTATGAGACAAGTTCTGACTAAACTGCTGAGGCTGGTCTCAAAATTGCAATCCTCCTGCCTCAGCTGTGATTACAGATGTGTACCACTGTGTAGTACTTCTTTATAGAAATGACTGTTCGGTTCATTTGCCCACTTATTGACTGTTTTTGATGTTGTTATTATTGTTGAGTTTTTTTTTTTTAGATATT
This sequence comes from Marmota marmota marmota, assembly GCF_001458135.2. Lineage (NCBI taxonomy): Eukaryota > Metazoa > Chordata > Mammalia > Rodentia > Sciuridae > Marmota > Marmota marmota. The sequence continues at coordinate 25,932,379 of NW_026000229.1, read as the reverse complement.
TTGGCTATTAATTCTATGTTAGAAGAGTAGCTAGCAAAGATTTTTTTTCTTATTCTGTTGGCTATCTATTCACTCTGTGTTTTTTAGCTGTGCAGCTTTTTAGTTTGATGCAATCCCATTTGCCGGTTCTTGCTATTATTTCTTGAGTTATTGAAGTCCTATTCAGGAAGTCATTGCCTGTGTCTATGTCTCAAAGTATTTCTCCTGTTTTCTTCTGGCACTTTCAAAGTTTTGTTTCTTACATTTGAAGACCTTCAATTTTGAGTTGAGTCTCCCATGGTACTATTGATATGAAATGTACTTGTTAGATTTCTTAAGTCAAAGACTCGGTGTTTCAGTCAGGCCCTTTGTTATCAAAGGCAGTTCATCAACTAAGCTCTCAAAGCTCTCCCTTTGTTATTTATTTTTAAATAATATTTGATGGCATAATAGCCAGTAGTTATTAAAATTCCTAGATCTAGTATGTCAGCATCTCTTTATGTGGAATTCCAAATTGCTATTGCAAACAACTATTATTTTCTTAATACCCGGATCAGTGTTTGATACTACTATAATGTAGAATTCTTGGGCCAAGCTGAAATAGAACACAGCTGTTAGGCCAGATATCTGTTTTTCCACCTCTCCTATAAAGCCTGAGTATTAATATCGGAATCGTACCATTATTTTCTTGGCTTCAGTGGACCATCACAAATGGTGTTCAAAGAGATAGAAGCTGATAAGTTGTGTAGAACTTGAATCCATCAACTTTCATGGAGTAGAAATTGGGAATAGAGTAAAAGGAAGAGGGAAAGGTAGACTGAAAAGGGGAAAAAACACAACCAGAGAAGCCATGATTTCTAGTCCAAAATAATCCTAAGCTACTATGAATGTAGTTGACCTTACACCTTGAACTTGACCGATTAGGATAGGATTTCTTTTATAAAGAAACGAAGATACTATTGAACCAAGAAAAGGTCAGAGGAAGAGTATCCCCAAAACATTATTTTAATCCAAGAAACTCTCTCCAAGGAAATATGTGGAAACTAAGAGTAATATACAGAGACTTTTATAGTGATTTCAAACTGCTTTGACATTCAAACCCATGGTCAGTTAGTTGATTCATCTGATTAAATAAGGGTGTGCTTCATGTGATACAAATGTCATATAATAATTCATAGTATAACAACATACTGATCTACCAAGGATAGGAACAACAACTACCACCAAAGGCGGGCGGCGGGGGGCGGGGACCCTCACCCTTCACCATAGTTTGTTTGAGAGGCATTAATATAGAATAAATTTTTAGTGACAAAAATAGTATGTTTGTCATAGTATAGAATTTATTTTTTCCCATCCCTAGACAAATTTGGGGTCCTTAAGATTTAGTATAGCTGGGTATGGTGGTACACACCTGCACAAACAATAAGTAACAGGGGAGGCTGAGGCAGGAGGATTGCAAGCTTCAGGTCAGTCTCAACAATTTCGTGAGCCCCTCAGCCACTTAGTGAAACCTTGTCTGCAAATAAAAGATAAAAGGGGCTGATGATGTAAAGTACCCCTGAGTTTAATACAAAAAGAAAGAACTTATAATATGTTTATCCCTATAAAAATGTGTTGTTTATATTTTGAAGACATACTCTTTCATTTTAACCTCATGGAATCATAAATTGAAAAATCCTGAAATGAATCTGGAAGGACATACAGTCTGTTATTCCTTTTGCCACACTCTTCAAGGTAGATTTTTGTTCCTCTGTTGAATTTTTATAGTGGTTGTTTCCCACTTTTTATTAGCATCTCTAGGGCACATTGTGGGCCTGTGGCTTCTAGAAGTTAAAAGTCAATTCTGGTGAAGGCACTGGATTTTCATGTTTTTGAGTTTTGTAAGGTGGTTTACCTTGGTTTTACAATCTACAGTCATTGTTTCTAATGACTCCTTTAACCCCTGTTCTCCTCTTATAATGTTTATAAAAATATCATATATCAAAAGTAAGGTTGAAACATTATCTAAAGACTTGAGCTTTTTATCAAAAAGTTCTTCAAGACGAAGTTATAATTCTATTAAATCATATCCACAGTAAGACCAGAGAGAGTGAAAAAAATCATAGCCTATAAAAGTATCTTTCATGAAAGTCTGGCATTGAAGAATAAATTTAATATTACCAGATAGAACCTTAAATGCCCAAATATGATATGGGCTTAATATATGAGGACTTATAGATCTTAAATTAGATCTTAAATTATGTTGATTTTTTGACAATGAGTCATGATTTCCACCCTGCTCTGTGGAGAAAAAAGACTAATCATTTATGGGACACAACTTAAATGCTATAAAAGAACATGAAAATGCTACCAATGATGAATCACCAAATTAAGGTGAAGAGAGTTTGCTATTCTTCACCAAATGAACACCAGTATCATTGAGATTGATATTACCATACTGGTTTTTAAACAGCCAGGCTGCAAATGTGAATGGGTTGCCTAACTCTAACTTCCCAAATGAACACTTTTCTCTTATTAAAGTCTAGAAGTCTGAGAACCTAAAATGTTTCAAAAGCATAATAAAGAACATTTTTAAAGTAGCTATATTTAACAGTACACACACACATTTTATTACTCCACTATGCACATTTGGAAGGGGTAACATAAAGAAAATTAATCCCATGCAGGTACGGTTCTATAAATCATGTCTATCTCTATCACCAACAGTAATAAACAATGATGGTGATGGCTGTCGTCTAGACTCAGGTAATGAATACATAAGCCCATTTAGTTCTCCTTTAAAAATACCCAAAGAGGTTCTTTATCGCTTAGGATTATTTTTAAGCACTTACACTCAAAAATCCCATTTTCTGGGAAAGACTACGTTCCACTTACTACATAAATAGAAATATATATGTGATCATCAAGTACAATATGAATATCACTGCAGTCATTCCTCTGTGTCTGTAAGTTCTGCATCCATGGATTCAAACAACTGCAAATCAGAAACATTTGGGAAAAAATATTGTACTTGTACTAAACATGTACAGACTTTTTTCTTGTTCTTTCCTAAACAGTACAGTGTAACAAGTATTTCAATAGCATTATGTAGTATTAGGTGTTATAAGTAATGCAGAGATAAATAAAAATATATGGAAAGATATGCATAAATGATGTGCCAATATTTTTGCATCTGTGGTTGTCCTGGATCCAAATCCAAACAGATGACTGCACACTATAGTTTTAGAACAATGTGCCAGTCTGTCCTCAGCAAGAGGCAAAAAGGAGGCCATAGACCTACTCAGGAAAAGCAGAATATAAGCAGACTCTTATTTTTTTACTTTCACTGCTGTGTACAACCTTCTATGGGTTTGTTTTCTGATAATTAACTTCAAAATGAGTTTTTTTTTTAAATGAAAACATGCTATGTATAATTTCAGGCTTCATAAATTTTTAAATAAAACATAATTGGTGTGCTCTCTATCCCAGTTATTATAATTTAATGTATAGTTATCACAATGTAACTATACTTATTATTATATATTCATCCTCTTTTTAGAGTTAGTAAAGTATAACAGTTGTTATTTCATTCCCAAGAAAGTGATTTTCTATTATAAAAGACAGAATCTTTTTTTTTCATTGTATGTTGGTAGTATTCAACATTCTTTCTATCCCTTTTTTTTAAAAAAAATATTTTCTCAGGAGTTTCTAGCCTGTGATCCTATAATAACTTATTAGTCTGAATTTTTTTCCTGTGTAAAGTTTCTTTTTGCCTGCTGTTTTTATTTTTTTAAAAATAGCAGTATTAAAGTTTCCTCAATCTCATCCTTTACCTTTCACCATGATATTTTTCCTTTGAGCCAAAAAAAAAAAAGCACCTGTTTCAACTCCAGAAATCCAAATGTTTGAACACCAAGCATGGTTTTCAAGCTGTTGAATCCTATATTGAGTGGCCCACTGGCTATAAATTGAATATGTAAAGCCATTTAAAGCAAAACTATTTTGTTTGAAGTAGAATTTAAGGAGGTAGTTTCAGCTTTCTCCCCATCTCTTCTCTCCACACAGTCTTTATCTAAATCAGGATAGCCTTCATAAGCCTCCCAGGAACTTTTAATGACTTTTTAAGCTATTCATAAGTTATTCCAATTCCAAAATAAAATATATCAGAAAATATACAGAAGAATAACTTTTGTGATCTTAAATAACCTGTGTTTAATAAGCAGTCCCTGAAAAAAAGATAGTTGAAGAAATAGAAGAATTTAATGAACAGAAATTCCAAGAGGGACAAGACTTTTGAAGTTGCAAAGTTGAACATCTATTGTTTTTCTCCCTGGGAGTAATTACCAGTTATTAATATGAATTAAGGGTCAGGCTTTGCTCCCACAGAGGAGAAATGAAATTAACAAAATTTCTGTGCAGGGTTTTCACAATATAGTAGAAACTGTAAGAGCCCAAAATCCTACTGTTTGGGGGCCATGCTGAAGTCCATTTGGCTTAATAGGGAAATCATCATTCTCTGCTTTCACAGAATTAAGAATATGCAATCCCATTTGAGGAACAGATTTCCTTCAAACACTCAGCTTGTCTCTGTTGAAGACATTTACCAGATTTGTAAGAGTCATGAAATGGGAGGCCAAAATGCAAAGCACAAAACCTAGGAAGGCTGGTGGAACTTCTGTAGTCATTTAGGGACAAGGAGGAAGAAACCTGTTACTCTCTCAGGCAAAAGCCTGGACATGTCTGAAGAACAAGAAAGAAACAAGAAACAAACAGGAAAAAAAAAATTTTTCCACTAAAACACAAACCCAGCTAATGACCATTGCAATCCACGACCAAATAGAAATAATTAACATTGCCCACACCTGAGTCCTGCCTTACTTACAGAAAAAAGGACTAACCTAGCCAGAAAAATGATCAACCAAAGACTTTATGTTTCCTTAGTACATGATACACATATAATAATAATAATAATAATAATAATTCCTTAGGCTTGTGAATAGGCAGAAAACTGTGGTTAATAAACAAAAGAAACAAATCAAATAAGCAGACCAACAGATAGCTCAATACTGAAGTTAGACGGTGGAGACTTTAAATGAAAACTATTATTCATATATTAGAGAACAGAAGTACAGGTTCACTGAATCTTTGGATATGTAAAGAATTTCATCAGAGAATTGAAACACATGAAGCAAATTGACATTCTCAAGTTGAAAAATATAAAAATGTAAAACCTCATCTTATGAGATAAACAAGAGAACAGACACAGAGACGAGACGATATTACAATTGTACTTAAAGGTAGACCAATAGAAACAATCTTTCTAAAACTCTGGAAAAATAAAAGAATAATAATTTTAGGAAGAATGCATAAGTTAGCTACAGTGAGAAATTCAAGTTTACATACAATTAAATTATTGATGAGAATGTAAAGCAGTGTTTCTGTTTTAGTCAACTTTTTTATAGCTGTGACTAAAAGACTTGACAAGAACAATTATAGAGGAGAAAAGTTTATTTGAGGGCTCACAGTTTTAAAGGTCTTAGTCCATATGCAGCTGGCTCCATCCTGCCAGGCTTCAGGTGAGGCAGAACATCATGGCAGAACAGTGAAGCAGAGGAAATCAGCTGGAGACATGGCACCAGGAAGCAGAGAGAGAGAGAGAGCGCTCTTCTCAAGGATGACAAAATATATACCCCAAAGGCACACCCTGAGGGACCCACACCCTACCTGCCTAAAGTTACCATTTAGTTAGTTAATCCCTATCAGGGATTAATGCACTGATTAGGTTAAGGGTCTCATAACCCAAACATTTTATCTCTAGACCATCTTGTATTGTCTCAAACATGAGCTTCTGGGAAACACCTCACATCTAAATCATAACAATAGCCATTGTGGAAAATAGTATGGAGATTTCTTTAAAAACTACAAACAGAACTATCCATAAAATCCAGAAATCCCACTCCTGGGTGTATTTCCAAAGGAAATGAAATCAGTCTGCCAAGACATCTACACTCCAATGTTTGTTCCAGCACTATTCACAATTGCCAAGCAATAGAAACAACTTAATTGTCCACCTTAACTGGTGAGTAGAAAAAGAGAACACGGTACTTATACATAGTGGAATACTATGCAGCCATAAAAAGAATGAAATTCTGTTACTTGTGCCAGATGGATGGCACTGAAGATCATCATATTTAATGAAATAAGCTAGACACAAAAAGACAAGTACCACATGATCACACTCATATGGAATATGAAAAAGTTGATCTCAAGAAGTTGAGAGTAAAATGGTGTCACCACAGTGGATGAGGGGAGTGATGGGAAAAGACTCATCAATGGATTCTGCAGTTAGATAGAAAAACAAAATTCTTGGGTGCCATAGCACAGTATGGTGACCATACATAACAATAACATATTGTACATTTTAGAAAGCTAGAAGAAAAAATTTTATTAAAAGTTTTTACTAGAAAGAAATAACAGAAGTTGGGGTGATTACATCTAACATAATTTAAACATTACAAAAATACATATACCTTTTAAAACATTATGTATTACTCCATTAATAGGAAAAATGTTCATATTTTCATGTTATATAAAAATAAATGTAACTGAAAAATTGGGAGTAGATGCCTAACTTGTAAAACATATAAAATTATCTGAAAATGGATGATTCAATTTTTAAGAGTTATAATCTGTATAATGCAGACTGTACCTTTCTATCACATGAAGTCTTGTCTGGTTCAGTTTGTTTTTCAGGATTATTTTTTTTCCTGAGTGTTTCTTATTAACTGGTGCTAATAGAAAGTTAAAAAGAAAGTAAATTCAAATGCTTTCTTATGTTTACATTTCTGGTATTTATTTGACTTGTTACTTATTTACGCTTTAGTTTAAATTTCTTTCACTGAGTATATGGAGAAGAGAAATTCTGACATACATTTAGCACTTGAGAACCTACGTCTTTAAAATATGTCCTCCCCAATATGTTATATAGTATATTTTGGGATTGTAAACAAAAAAAAAATCTCTTAATTTATTGTCACACAATATCATGTTTCTCAAGACAAATAAGGTACATTATCATTTTATATTATAACTGAAAATAAATTCAACCTCACTCTGGGGAAAAAAAAATTAAATGATGGATTGTAGTAAGTTCGGATCAATGCCCTCTCCACATAAGTGCAGCTTAATACCTTTAAGTTTTGAGGCAAAATTTCATTAATGTCACTGAGAAATAAGAATGTGCTTTTGGCTTACACATTATTTGTTGCACATTGCCCTTAGTCACCAAACTGTTAGGTTTGATACACACACACACCACACAGTTGGTATCATTTTTACAAATAAAAGTTTGTATGAGTTGTTTCTAAGAGTGATATTTTCAAAGTAAACCGAAGGCCAAATGTTTTCTCTGATTTTCAGATGCTGACTCACAAAAGGTAAGGGGTTGGGGGGAGTAGAGGTTCTCCAGGTTGGACATGGGAGTTGGGGTAAGAGAGGAGGGATGGAAATGGGAAACACGGTAGAATGAATCGGACATAACTTTCCTATGTTCATATATGATTGCATGACCAGTGGAATTCCACACCATGCACAACCACAAAAATGGGTAGTTATACTACATGCATATATGACATCAAAATACTTTCTACTGTCATGTATAACTAAAAAGAATAAATAAATTTAAAATTCTTTTTAAATGCCTCCTAGGCCCCTGCTTTTCTCCACCACTGCTTCCCTACCCTGCCTTGAACTTTTATTGAGCCTCCAAAATGGCAGTCCTGCATCCGTTCCTTGTCCACACCAAGATGTTCTATATACCATGGCCAGAAATGGGCTATTTCAAAAATGCAATTGTGAGCAAATCATCCTAGTATTTAAAAGACTTTAATGACTTTCTATTGCTCTTAAAATAAAGGTCAATACAATCCATAAATGTCTTGACACTGCTCCATAACTCCTTAGTCCTGCGGTTTGCATTCCAGTCCCCTGGATTTTCAGTTTCTAAACTGTGTTTAGTTTTCTCTACCACCAGCCTTCTGTCTCTGATTGCTCCTCTGCTCTCAGTAGTCCTACTTTTCTCTACACGTTGATTTCTGTTCATCCATTAAATCTCAGTCAGAACAACCCCAGGAAGTGCTTTCCTGACCATTGGAACAATGAGCTTCTTTTATAAGAAGTCCTCTGGGCTCCATGTGTATCTTCTTCAGAGCTCTTAGTTGGCTGTACTCAGTGTAATGAGTCAATCTTCTCTCTCCATTAGCTGATCTGAAATTGGAGTGTGGGCTTTGTTTGTTTGTTTTTGGTTTTTGTCTGCTGACTCTCAATGATCTAGCAGAATTAGCTTGATGCTTAGAACTCAATTATTTCATCTTCTTATATCATTTAAACTAAGTTGAAAGTCTTCATATTTACAGTTCATTTAAATAGCCTAAGGCAGCCCAGACTGACCTTGTCTTAAACAAACTAAAAATTTATTAAATGATTTTCCAGTTGTGATTTCATTAAAGTGTAGAAAAGTAAACTACATGTGGAACTCAATATGATGGTACCAGATAATTATCTTAAATTATATTTTTATTGTCAGAATTATGCAATTTTAGTAGAATTGCATAACAATATCTTATGGTAATGATAACTGAACATAGAAGACTACATTTACTTCAGATTCATGAGATGGGTGGGACTCTGCTAAACAATTTGCAAACGTGACCTTATTTAATCTACTTAAGAGAAACCTTGAATGGGATTCAAAACAAGATTGTCTGACCCAGAGCCTACGCTCTTGATAATTATACTACTGCTTTGCCTTGGGAATTTTATGTGCACAGTGTTAGCTCTCATTTGTAAAGTAACTTCTTGTGTCAGATGCTGCTAAAGGCTTTCTATGCATGATCCTGCTTGGCTTTCATAGATGGATAGGTAGGTATCACTATTCTATTTATTTAGAAACTCTCTTTGGGTAATTGCATTTATTAAACATTTAAAATTAATGGTTACAAATAGGGGAAAATCACCAATACTCAGATTTTGCCTTCTCCAAATAGGAACTTTTCTCAGGAAGAACTGGAAGTTCATTGTTACAGCTTCCCAATTCCCCAGCAACATAATACTCTTTTGGTAAAATTGCATTAAAAATTAAAGCCATTACTCTTCCTATTGTTTTGGCTAAATGGTGTTCAAAAAAAAGTCGACTGTTACTAGTAAGTTTAGATCCACATAATAATAATAATAATGATAAAATAGCAAGGCTATGCCATTGGCTATTGTAAGTATAGATCATCTGTCCTCATATGAGCAGATCTGGGAAGCTTGTTTTCTTTGTCTCTAAAATCATCATCCGGATCAGTGTGGGATGTATAAAAGTATCTCAGGAAATTCTATCTTCTCAACCAGAAAATAAACACTCCCTATGCACACAAGGGAGAGACGAGTTGGAGGATGTGGGTGTTCAGTTTGCCTGTTCATATTCTATTTAGAATTTCTTATAACGTGAGCCCCTTGATGTTACCATTTTTAAAAATTCAATTTATTTTAATAGCACTTTCAAGAGAAGCAGCACCTTCACAGCACCAGTCGCCTACTGAATCTTTAATAACTATTAGGAAAATGAGCTCCATAAGTAGTAAATAGTTCAGGAGAAGTTATTAGGAAACTTTTAAGAGTATATTGGGCTGTGGAGCTGTGTCTGCAGAGACAAAATGAAAGAGACAATTGAAACCATTTTCTAGATATGTTGCATAAATGTAAACAATATAATTAAGATCACTTGATCAACATGGATTATATTTTAATTCATGAGGAAAGAGACCCCTCCCACCTGGGTGTGAGATTTACTAGTCATGAGTCAATGTTAGTTGTGGCAATCTTCACAGGACAGATTCAGATCAAGTTTTTACAAAGGGGAAAAATGCCACCAACGGCTGTTTTATTTGGCATCTTTATTCTTTGATGCCTCTTAATCCCCATTTTAGTTAAAATCCTATTTTGGAAATAATGCTATTGAAAAGGAAGGAATCAATTTAAATAATTTGGAAAAATAGGAAAACATTTTGTAATAATAGTTCTGGTAGATAGTGCTATTTTAGCTAATGTTTTCGCATTTGTAAGAAGGCTTCAGGGACTGAACGGATTCTACAAAATTGTCTAATGAAGTGATTGATGCTTTACATTTAGGAGAGTTTTATGGGTAATGATTAAGGTCAGTCTAGCATCTTGGCCCCTTCATGTGACTTAACCCTATGCATTGGTTAGTATTTGTGCCCCCATTTATGTAAAAAGGAAACTGACTCAAATTTGCACAACCAATAATTGGCACACAGAAGGCTCAAATCCCAGAACTTTACCAACTTTATAACTACTGCTTAAGAAGAAAAAAATTATTTAATTAAACAGGTAATTCATATTTACAACAAAAAATAAAAAGGTAAAAAGAGCATATAGTATAGTTGGGTTCTGAATCTGCAGATTCAATCATGGATTGGAAATATCCTGGAAAAACTGCATCTGCATTGAACTTGTTTAGACTTTTTTTTTTCCTTGTCATCACTCCCTAAACAAAAGAGTCTAACATATATTTAAATTCTGTTTACACTATTTACATCATGTATTATAAGTAACCTAGAGGATTTAACATATACAGGAGGAAGTGCATTGGTTATTTACAAATACTATGAGATTTTACAGAAGCAATTTTAGCATCTATGGATTTATGTATTCACATTGGGGGTGGGGTAGATCCTGAACCAATCCCCCATGTATTCTGAGGGAGGAGTAAAATAAAAATATCTCCCTCTCACCTCTATTTCCACCACCCATTCCATTTCCATAAAGTCATTCCCATTTACTAACCTATCTTGCTAGTGATAGTCTATCATGGTAGATATTTTTAAGTTTGCTAGAATGTATGTAAAATAACAAATGATAGAATTTCACATAAACAATTCTGAATTCTTTTTCAAAAATTTAACTTAATGTGACATAGAGCTTCTTCAGTATTAATAGAGAGCTAACCTTTCTAGAAGCTATATAATATTTCATTTTATATCATAATATATATCCATGAGGAACATTTAAGTTGTTTCCTTCATGTTTTGTCATTAATTTTGCTGCAAAAGCTATTATTTTTATGTATTCCATTTAGTAATTGTTTTAGGTATATATTTTTGTGTATAGTTCATAATTGTGATTTGCTTTTCTCTTTCTTTCCTTCATTGCGTTCTCTCTCTCTCTCTCTCCCTCTCTCTCTCTCTTTCTCTCTCTCTCTCTCTCTCTCTCTCTCTCTCTCTCTCTCTCTCTCTCTCCCTCCCTCCNCTCTCTCTCTCTCTCTCTCTCTCTCTCTCTCTCTCTCTCTCTCTCTCTCTCTCTTTTACCAGTACTGGCCTTGCTAGGCAAACTACCACTAAGCCACAATCCCAGTCCTTTATATCTTAATTTTTTAAAATTTTTGAGATAAGGTGTCACTAAATTTCTGAGGATGGCCTTTAACTTGAGATACTCCTGCCTCAGCCTCCCAAATAGCTGGGATTACCCGTGTTTGCATACTGAGCCTGTTCTAGCAATTTTCTTTTTAACTTGATGATACATTGTTTAAACCACTTATACATGTTAGTGTTAAAATAACAGGCTTTATTCTATAATTTTTATTCATTTTATGTTTCCACTTTTATGGTCTATTTTCCCTGTTGCTGTCTCTGTGTAATTTATTTTAGCAATTTGGAAAGTTAATTTTAAAAATATACAAAATACTTATTCTCAGTTTCTGAGATCTTACCTGTATTTTCCCATGATAAGCAATGATAAAATTAGTGTATCCTGTATCACTTTGGTCCCACAATTTCTCTTCTCCACCACCCAAATGTTTTATATTATGTTACTTTTCAAATATTCTTCTGTGCTTTTACTTAGCTTTAAATAGTAGATTTCATCCTGACTATAAAAATAATAAGAAAGTCAGCATACTTAAACCACTTCTCACTTTCTATTTCCCTTCCCCTCCCAACATTTGTCAGCTACATTACTTTTCAGTGGTCATTCATTCTTTCTTCAATCTTAGTGTTAACACTCATTAATACTGTTTTGTTCTTTGCCTAACATCAAAATGATTCTCTTCTAGTCTTTTCTTTTTTTAGATAAGCTTTACATTGACCTTTTAATTAGTTGAGATTTCATCCTCTACTGCAATTTTCATGAAGGACTTATGTAACTGTATCCCCAACTTAAAAAAAAAATTATTATTTTTATACTTGAACAAAAATGTAATCAGAGTTCAAAACAAGATAACAAAAGCCACTGTAATTACTTTGTAGAGTCTTCAGAAATGTTTCTTTGAATGGTACAAAACTCTTGCAATGCTGTTTCAGAACGCATGTGATGGTGCTTGCTAAAAAAGCAGCTCCTCTGCCTGCCAAATTTTACATGACAATGCCTAACTAGTGAATCTTCATTTGATATTAGAACCATATCTGCCGGATGAGTCTGGGAACTATAGTTCACCTTTACCACATTTATACTATTGGGATAAATGCAAAAGGAATATGAAATTAGATAAGCCAACTAACAGTACTCAAAATCTGGGTATACAATTTTGAGGTCGTATTTTCATTTCTCAAAGAACTTAGAAGCAATCACATATTCCCAGTGTTAAAGTGAAGGAACCTGAAGCTAATAGTCTCCTTTCTTCAAATAGGTGTACATTGATACCTGCACCATTATACTCAAAGCATACATTAAGTTTAAATAGTTTTAGTAAGCTTTATCTTGATATTAATCTCTCCTTGTCTTTTTAATTTTGAAGTATAGTGCATTTTCAACATGTTTAAATTTCATTTGCTCCAGGAAAATTAAATTTATGTTTATTATGATTATTCCTTTACCTTTGAGAATTGAATATGCATAGATAGGGTCTCTATTCATTGCTCTTTGTTACATACTTTTATTTGTAATTCTTTAATCTTCTAAACTTATTTCCTCTTTGCTCACTCTCCTCAAACCAGTCCTACTTCTCTCTTTATTTTCGGCAGTATCTTTTTTGTTATTTTTGTTCTAGCTCATTTCTATGAGGGGTTTTGCCCTCTTCTTAACTTCCTCTTTTCTTTCCTTCTGTCTGCCAATGATTTATCTCTAGAAGTTAACACATTACATATTCTCTAAGCTCATGTATGTTTCACCTGAGGTCTTGTTTTATAAGGGGGAATGCTTTATTATATTTCTTAAATTATTTTTTGAATGTAAGATAATGTACCTGTAACAATTTTCACTTCTTCAAGGGAAACTTTATATTTTGTTAAAATTCTTTCTTGTTACTTGTTTTTCTTGTTCCTTTTCTCCTTTATTTTTACAGTGTCTTTGTGCCTATGTTTTATTAGTCTTTTATCATTGTCATTACTATTTGGTCTTGTTTTTAAAGAGACAAGTTATTCTTGTATGATCTACTAGTCAAGGACTGTCCCTGGCAAGAATGGATTCATCACGATACACTAGTGGTATCTGATGATACAGGACTGTGTGTGCATTAATTCTTTTCCCTTTACCTCTCCCTAGATAACTTAGGTTGAAAGCTGCCAGTGTCCTCAAAATGCAGTCTTTTTTCTTCACCCCAAATCTAACACAGTATTCCTCAAATTATTATGTTTGGGTAATTCCCCTATGTGTGAGTTCTTCCTTGATTCATTCTATCATCATATTGTGTCCACAGCATGTATTTCATCATTCCCAAGAGTTACTGGTTTTATTACTCCAAGTGGAATGTTTGATCTAGGAAACTGTTCTATTAGCTTCATCTGAGATTTGTAGATGTGAGACAGCTTCTTGCTGTGCCTTTTTATCATCTGCATTTGGCAGTCCTTTCTCCTGTGGACTAGATTACGGATATCTTGTGTTTTTTTGCTAAAACAAGTTCCCTTATGGCTTTTAGTTCTACTCTACAAAGTCTAAGTGAGATGGTGCTAAATATGTAAATGAAAAAGAAGCAAAAGCTTTGTGCCTTTAGGACACTGTTCAAAGTTCAAGGTCTTCACATATCTCCTTATAAATCAGAAATTTAGGCTCAGCTACCCCTAGCTCCTGATGACCACGTGGCATGCTCCCAAAGTCGTGATTCACTTCTCTAGGAAGCTGAGGATACAAAACCTGTGTTTCCTCTATGTATCCAGTGCACATCCACAGCCTCTCTGCATTGAATTGGCTCCTTGTTTTCAAAACCTTAGCCTTTTTCATTTTTGTCCTTAAACCCTGTCTCTCCCATAGCCTTCTTATTCATTCTCCACATTCCCCATCCACTTCTGGCCTCAAAGCCTCTAGATTGAGGCACCTGCTTGTCAATGTTCCCTCTTGTTGCATTCACCAAAACCCCTCACCTGCATTTGCTGGTCCTGCAGTCTACTCTGCCACTCAGTTAAACCCTATTCAAAGTATGTAAAAACAGGCAATCTGCTCCCATTAGCTCCAGTTAGTGATCAGGATTTGAGGCAGTACGAGGTTAAGGGACTTGGCCTTACCTTAATGAAAGTTCCTCAGGGAAAATTTGCCTGTAAAAGTTTCCCTGTTGTTTGGGTAGCACTGATGGGTGAATGTACGAATGTTTTCAAGATGATATGGTGAATTTGATTCCACATTCCCACTTAAATCTGCTTTATTTTTAATGAATTAATAATTAGTTTTCCCATAAAAAGTAGCTATTTTAAAATAGTCATTTCTCTTCTTTACTTTCATGCACAGAAAATAACTTTTTATAGTCTTACCCTTTCTCTCTCAGGTACAAACTTTTTAAACCAGTTTCCTAGAGGTTAAGACCTTACTTTCAAATTGCTCCATGACAATATAGATTCTCTGAGTGAACACTTTTCATTTAAATTCACTTTAATAATGCAAACCAGGATTTCTGTTAGCCTCTTAGTGTTAATCTCTTTCTAGTCTAAACACATTTTTACTCACTGCTCAGTGTATATGAACAATGTATCATCCCTTCCTCAAGAAGCGTAGGTTATTTCTCCATGATTATTAGAGGATATTTTTTAAAATTACATTCAACAAATAGTTATTAACCTCCTACAATGTTTCAGGAACTTTTTTAGTCCCTGGTAAAGCTGTCAAATAAGATAAATAAGATCTCATTCTCAAGGAACTTAGATTCTAATACATTGAGAGAAAAATCAAACAAGAAATTTGTCAGATAGAGCTAAATGCCATGGAGGAAATTAGACAATAGCAGAGTGCCAGGATAGCTTTTTGGAACGCTTTTAAAGACGATGTTGGAATAAATATCTGGACAATGAGATCTGGAGCCAATAAAGCCCTAGCAAAGAAGACAGACTTGGGAATAAGTATATCCAGGTAGGAAAACAAAAAGAAGGCTGGTATAGTCCAAATCAGTGACCCAGGGGAAGAGTAGCTGAAATTGAGTTTGTAGAGAGACATAGGTAAGATCACCGAGGGCCAGGCAGGACTTTATGCAGGGTGTGGACTTCATTCTAAGTAAGTAGAAAGCAAGGAGGAGTATTTGGGGAATTTGGCATAGAGATCACTCTGGTTGCTCTGTATAAACCTGTTAGGAGACTAGCAATAATCTGGCCTGGAAGGAATGCAGATTTACACTAGAGCAGTGACAGATATAGCGAGTCACATTCTGAAGGCCCTTCAAGATATTTAGCCAAATCCTGCTTTATCAATCTAATTTCCTGATTTTCCTTCTACATGCTCCTAAAACTCTTCTCACATGATGGGGCAAATTATTGTATGTAGTGATAATAACATCTTCCATTTGTAGCATGTTTTTTTCATACTTCAAAGTTCTTTCATACCTTCCGTGGAAAAAAACATTGATCCATATTTCAATCATGAAATGCTTTTAGAGTTAAAAGTGTTAAAAGAAGTTTTAAGATTGGCACTCTTGGATCAACTTTTGTAATGAAGAATAAGCCTTTAAAAGTAGCTTTCTATTCCTCCCATGCTCCCCCTCCATACCCCACTATGAAATAGCCTCCTTATATCAGAGAAAACATTCAGCATTTGATTTTTTGGGTTTGACTAACTTCACTTAGCATTATCTCCTCCAAGTCTATCCATTTACCTGCAAACGCCATGATTTTATTCTCTTTTATTGCTAAGTAATAGTCCATTGTGTATAAATGCAAATTTTGTTTCCATTCATCTACTGAAGGGCATCAAAAGGAGGGGGCATGGGGTAATTAATAATGGTGGAATGTGATGATCATTACTATCCAAAGTACATGTATGAAGACATGAATTAGTGTGAATATACTTTGTATACAACCAGAGATATGAAAAATTGTGCTCTGTGTGTGTAATATGAATTGTAATGCATTCTGCTGTCATATATAAATTTTAAAAAATAATTTAAAAAGTAGTCTTCTGTATCAACTTCCATGGAAGATTTTGAAAACATTGGTTGATTCTATAGTTGAAAACAAATGGTTCAAAACTCTCCCTTGAATTGAAATAACTTCAAAGCTAGTTTGTAATATTTAAAAATGAGTCTAGGTAAATTACCATGAACTACATTTAGAGGGAGATGGTGTGGAAGGGAAATTAACCAAATATTGCATAGGAACATAGGGCATTGATATGTTCCCACATGTTGAAAAAAATGACACTACTTTTTTAGCACCAAGTCAGCCACACAGGTGGCTTGTTGTCATAAACAGTGTTGAATGCCTATTGCAGTTATGCACTTAAGATTAGATATAAAGGCTTTTTAATAATATGTAATTTTGAAAGCAATATTAAACATGATTAGTGAGAAAAAATAAACCAGAAAACAAAAATCCTCAGTGAAACACAAGCAGGAAAAGATGACAGAATCTATAATTTAAAGTCCCTATTCATATAATTTGGCATCTCTAATAAAAAAATACATTTCCCTATTGAACTTCTAGGAGTAGAATATTGAGTTCAGTTAGTTTTTTGGAAAAAGGAGTCTTGTGTGCATGCATTTGCGATTTTTTTTTTTTTTGGTTCTTTACCATAATCTCTGATATTGTACAGAAAAGAAATGTAAATTTACAATCCTCATTATTCTCTAGTTGATAACCACTCCATAAACAACTCTACTACAAGAGTGAAAAAGTATGTGGTTATAGTAGGAAGCAGGTTTATGCTCTACAGCTCTAAGTAGAAGCCTGGCTGGCAGACAAAATATAGGTAGGAAAAATAGTAACTTGAAAATTTAATGATTTAAATAAACACTAGGGAACCAAGGTACAACAATGACTGAAGAACATCATGGGTATGACGATCCTTTACTCATTCAGTAAATAGTATTATGCCAACTCTGTCCTTTTGAAAAGAGAGGTGGTGTAGTGGCAGGAAGACAGGAGAAGCCTCCTTATGTACAACAGAGACAACAGAGGGATCAAGAAAAATAGCATTAATACTTTATTAGTCAGGTTTTCATCACTGTAACCAAAACACCTAAGAACAACTTACAGGTTCTTCATAGAGGGCTCACAGTTTCAGAGATTCAGCATATGATCAACAGACTCTGTCTCTTTGGGCCTCATGTGAGGCAGAACATTATGGTGGAAGGGCAGGAGCAGAGGGGAACTGCTCACTTCAGGGCCACCAGGAAGAAGAGACAGGAGAAAGGGCTACAGGGCACATGTGTCATTCCAGGACAGGCTCTCAGTGACCCACCCTTCTCCAGCCACACCTCACCTGTCTACAGTTACCACCCACTTAGTTCAAACTAGGATGGACTGATTAGATGATAGCTCTCATAATGTAATCCTTCCACCTCTGATACTCCTGCATTAGCACAGGAGCTTTGGGGAACACCTCATATTCAACCATAACAAATACCTTGAAATTTTTCAGGTAAAGGGTAAGTCGAACTTAATATTACCTAAATTCCTCCTTTGTACATTCTACTATTCTCTACTATTCTTCGATTTTCATATTCAGCAAATCAGTCTCTTATTATCCTTCTATTTGTACATCCTTTACAGCAATGATGATCAATATTGTTTGTTAGTTGTAAGTTCCACAATATGAGGTTCCAGGTAAGTAAAACAAAACAACAACAAAAACAGTTTGCTGCTGGCTGCAGAGAGAGAATCTTGTTGTAAGTAGTTAAAATTGTTCAATTAACCTATTGCTTCATAGTATATTGAAAGTGAGTTAATTTAAAATGAGCCACCCAGCTTACTTTATTACAGCTTTGTCTTATTTTGTCCAATGACTCCCATCTTGTACATATACAAGGTCTCCCCCTTTCTCACAGTGTCTCATGGTCATGGCCATCTTACTCAAATCCTAAACTCATCAACTCTAGGAGTACTTCCCTGTATTCATTCAAATACATGATATCTCATCTTGTGGGAAAGCTCACCCACAAATCGAAGATGAGGCTTATTTTTCTCCCTACAAAAAGTATAGACACACTCTCATTTCCTAAATAAAATATAGAAATCATTCCTTAAATGACTGGCTGAACTCTGAAGAAAATAACAGAAATTCTCATTGGTCAAATAGGAAGTGGGAAATGTAAATACTGAGAGACCAGAAAGCAGAGAGCTGTCAGCTCCCCTGGGGGCAAATTATGATCTCTAAAGCCCAGATCTTCTGCTTTAGCAGCATTGAGGTCAAAGGAGAAAAAAAAAACAATGAGGTCTCTAAAAATGAGACTTTGTATTCGAAACCTCTGAGGAAGACAGGATTCTAAACAGATCCATCCTACACTCATTTTTTACACATATATACATGCGTGCATGCACACACACACACACACATAAATATTACCTAACGTAATCATGAAACTTGTATGTTCTTTATGCTTATCTTACAAAGGAAAATAAGAAACAGGAAAGTTGTAAATTATGCTCATTTATTAGTGTAGATAGAAAATTATTAAATACAATATTAAACAGCATCCACAAATACATTAAAATATATTATGATAAAGTTATTTATTTCAGGATTGTAACTTTGATTTAACAGTAGAAAATATGTTAATCTACATTAGACGATTAAAGTATGAAAATTATGAATCATTGAAATAGATGATAAAAATCATTCAATTAAGATTGAAAACCATTTGTGATTTAGGAGAAAAAAATCTTAACAAACTGGAGAAAAGTTATCTTAACTTGATGGATTTATATAACAAAGACCTTTAGTAAATGTCATGCTTAATGGTAAAGGGCTAAAATATTTAAGACCAGAAATATGAAAAGGTGTCTATTATATCATCATTTTCATTCCTCACTATTTTGGAGATTCTAAGAAACACCATTTTAAAAAGAGAATATATCAAACGTATACTATTTGGAAAGTAGGAAGCAAAACTTTTATTATTTCAATATGATATTATGATCTACATAGAACACTCAAAAGAAATTTAAGACAAGTAATTACTTTTAATAAGCATGTTTAGAAAGAATGCTAGATAGGTTCAATATACAAAATTTAATTGTATTTCCATATACTAGCAGCAAAGAGAATATAATTCAGTGAGAAGGAAGAATTCATATTTTTAACAAGAGTATAAGGTTTTAGGAATAAAGTGAATTTGTGGTCACTTATGCCATTTATGAAAAACAATATAAAACAACTGAACTCACTTAAGAAAACATAAATAAATGGAGAAACATACCGTGTTCATAGACACAATGAGAAGATGCAAAGATATCTATTTTCACTGTTTATCTACAAGTTCAATGCAATGACATTTATTACTTCAATAAGGTTTTTTTAAAACTTGAATAATGATCTAAACATTATATGTAAAACAGAGGGTAGATTAACTAACACAGCCCAGTAGGAAAAGAAACAAGTTAGAGATACCTTATCAGATAAATAACATATCTTAAAGATAATAATTAAAATGGAGCAATTTTGAGTAAGACAAGGCAATTATTATCACAAAATTCAAGATGATGATTATAGGAAAGGAGAAGAGGAAAGACTGAAGAGAGCCAATTATTTTTTGAGCTGAGTAGTAAATACATGAGTTATTTCAATTTATTCCATATATATGTCACCTACATAATTACAGGTAAATCATTTCAGAGTAAAAGAGCTGGGTGACACATTCAACGATTTTAATCTGAAATATGCTTTATTCTTTTTGACATATTCTCAGAGTATGATTTGAAATGCAAACATCTCACTTTTCAGAGCAGCTTGTCAGAGTGTACTATAGGGTACAACCGTCATATTCTTCAAAATTAGTCACTAGTGAGGTGACAAGGAAGAAATGCAGTGAATTGAAATGTTATCTGTGCTTCTGAGAGTTAATGACAGGCATAAAATTAAACTGGGTTTAGCTAACACAACTTTGCCTACCTGTACAATTAAGCTGTTTCTTTGAAGAGTCAGGACAAAATTAAATTTTAAACAATAAATTGCTAATTTGGGACAGAGTATAATGAAATCAATTATTTTATAAGTGCATAACAAATTGTAGATTTGTAGTAAATATTGAATTCTATGAGAATACTAACTCCTTGATGTCACATCCCCTAAACTCAAAAATTACCTCCTAAAAATATATACTGGTGACTTGTTCTGTTTCCCCCATAAGAGTGCCTCTCCCTCCCATCTGCACTGTTCACTTACCACCCATTTTCCCTGCCTAAACAGCTTTGTAAGGCTCTAATCTCTATCCTCTAATTAAATGATCATTTACATGAGTAGAAATTATTTTCTATAATAACAAAGATTCAGGATTTGTTTTTTTATTGAATTGTTTCAAACTTGGCTACATCTTCTTCAAGCAGTTCAAGAAGACCTAACATTCCTAAGAGAAAGTGTTTAACAATTGGAATAATAAATCTTTCCTCTTTTAAAATTTAAATGGCTGATGGTTACCACAAGGTGGACTGCAAATTAATGTCCACGGTATTTAAAAACTCTCACCTTGTTTCCACTCCCTCAGACAAAGCAGATCATCCTCACAGTTGGGCAGTAAACTAGGATCAAGTGAAGGAAATTCCTGTGAGATATGATTCTGTCCAGACCAGACAATAAATTGTGTTAAGGTATTTGTGGCACTTCTCAGGAAGTGTGTTGTGAGAATGGAAGTCTTATGGTGCTTCTAATAGATATATTTACAGTCAATATAAAGAGTCAACTCTGGGTGTTGTCAAAACAATCATAATCCGGAAATTACAGCAAAGTGAAACCGCAAGGCAAGGGCTCTTGGCTTATGAAATTGCTCTGGCAAGATCACAATTCTTGAATGTCAGAAGTCGGTATCGTGGTGACCTCCGGTTGTGTTTACAACACCTAACAAAAAAGCATCGTGCTGGGATTGTTATATAACCCACTCCTAATGGAAAAATAAAACCCAAGGTGTCTGACTTAGGGAGAATTACTTGGATCCTAAATAAAAGTTTATACCTCACAGTCTCAAAAAGGAAGCATCTTTATGCAGTGCACTGTGCGAGTTTAATGTTGCACTGACACAATGTTGACATGGAGATCACAATGATGATGAAGGAAATGAGAGAAGCAGGAGGACAGGAGTGAAGCTGGAAAGGGAGAATGATTAGGGAAGGGAAAGAAGGAGAAGAAACTATGGAAATAGAACTATGCTTGCTACATTCTATAATTAGATTTTCATGGGTATAGGATAGTCTATGCAAGCTAACTATCCAGATAAGTCTCCATTAAAGATATATAACAATATATTATATATTATATAGATATATAATAATATATTATCAGGGAAATTTTAATCATATTTCTTTCTGAAGTGTACTGCATGGATCTTGTCTTCTTAAATGACATATTTAAAGTATAAGTCGTATATTTTCTAAAAATGACCCAGTCACCATTATGAATACAATCAGTACTATGGTAGTCAAGAAATGTGCTCTGAAATCAGACAACTAGGTTTAAAACTCAACTCTGTATTTGCTAGTTGTATGATTTTAAGATCTAGTAATTCAGTATGCTATCCTATAAAATAAAGAAAAGAAAAAGCTTTGTCACTTAAATTTTCTGTTTGGACTCAATGAGTTAATAAGCATATACATTAGTAACAGTACTGCCTCATAATGTGTTTAACAATTTATTATTATTGAAGAGTTTAAGATTGTTTATTCATCCATTCAGACTTTTGACATTTATTGAGCAACTGTTATGTGTTAGTTGTTGTTCAAAGCACCTGAGAATAAAACAAAGATCCCTGCCTCATGAAACTTGATTTCTAATAGAGTGACAGATAAAAATAAGTACATTAGGTAATGTGAAAGATGGTCATAGGAATTGCAGAAATAAAACAGGTAAAGCAGAATGAAGGGATTAAGAACAGTAACACTTATGTGTTATTTTGCTTCAAATACATTCACATTTATCAGTGTTTGTCTATACAGTTAAAAAAAAAAAATGAAGCAAGGATCCCTTGCCCTTGTGATTCATTTCGGCCAAAAGAGCAGCAACTCTTTTTCTGCAATGTCAATTTTTGTTAACAAGGCAAGTCTGGGACCTTGAGCAACCTTGCTTTGACCTTCCTAAGGTTCAGGGCTCCTGTATTGAAAGCAGGTGTCTCTGGGGTACTCTGCTTCTCATTCCATTCCATTCTGTTTGGGTACATAGCTATTTAAATGTCAGAGAGAGCTTCAGGGGAGAACCGAAGGAGTGTTGGACAGAACTCCAAGAAACCCTGAAGAGAGAAAAGGTATTTTCTAACTCTCCCACATAAAGTTCTTATTAATTTCAATTGAGTAATTATATGCAACCTGAGGCCACAATTCTCTACTCCAATTATAGACTGAAGCAGGTCCTCAATTGACTTTTACTTTACATGTAAATATCTTATGTGTACAGATATCCGAAAGGTCCTACCACTGGCTATTATTGATTAAACATGTGTTACATGCTTGGCATTTTGCTGTCAGGGTGATCAGACAAATGTGTGTAATTAATTTAGAATTAGACATCCAACTTACACATTAAATTTAATTAAATACAATAAAATGAGACAATGTGGATAAAGTTGCTTGGCAAATGTTAGTCAATATGTTTATTTCATTTAAAATATGTATAAGACACTCTTGACTGTTGTTTTCACCAATTTTATGCCATTTTATAGCTAAATTAACATTAACACACTGTCATCTTTGAGCCAGTTTCCTCTTCTATAAATTAAAAATAATAATTCCTACTTGAAAGGTCAGTATAAGAATTACAAGAATATAAAGAGCCTTGTACAGTGCCTGACATACTTGGTATTCAGTTAATGGAAGAAATGCTTATTGTAACTTAATATATTAGGCCAAGAAAAACTTATGAAACTCTGTTGTTTAGATCAGGAAAAATGTGATAATTTTTCTAATTAGTGATTTTATTTGATTATTTCCATCTTGGTTCTTAAATTTGTTGGTTTTATACTAATTGGATGATTAACAGTTTCATCAAAGAAATATAATCATGAATAAGAATTCTGGGGCATAAGATATTTACGTTTATACTGAAAGGCAATGGTGTAGAGCTTTATATATTTCAGTTTCATACAATTCAATGCTTTATAATTACATGTATCATAAAATATTTTAAGTTTACATGTCCCGAAGGTCAAGAACTAACTTGTTTGGGGCTCTTCCTATCAATGAATGTGAATGGCGTTGGTACTTCACCCACTTGCAGACTGAGAAGTTGGCCTGTTAAATTGCATAGCTGGCAGAAGATAGCTCTTGGGTCTGAGACAAGGATTTGGGATTTGATTACTCATGCCACAGCAGGCAGCATGAACTTCATGTTTGCATCAGTTTTTCTTGTCCCCTAAGTCCCACAGTGTGACAAGGAGGTGAACTAGGTTGACATGTAGATGATGTATTTGCATCAGTTTCTAAGCCTGATGTACTACATTATTAAAAGAAAATGAAGCCAGACTTTGACTCATAGAGAGACATTGCATTTTTTATACTGATTAACAAATAAATCTAGAGTAGGAACTACAAAAGTTAGGCAGTAATTCCATGATCAAGATGTACAGAAACACAAAAGACCTTTAGGAATAATTGTCTTTTAATACAACACTTACTCTAGATATATAGTAGTAATTTGGTTAATATTGAAGTGAATTAATTTGACCAGAGAATCAACCCAAAAGAGCAGTGAATTGAAGTCGTCACTGTAAATTATATAACTATTTCTGGATATATATATTATGACTTTCAATTGAGTTTCTGAGAAATATGCCTATTTTTAAGAATTAAATCATTTCTATGAAGATGATTAGAAAGATGCTAAGGGCTCATGTTAATCAAAGGTAGAGATGAAGGGGAACAAAGGAGTTAGTTCTTTTAGTGAAATGATAAATACAGAGTTTTTATTGGGATTAGCAAGAGTTGTGGTCAGTACTGTGCTGGTAAATATTTCACAACTGGCTGTCTAGTTAAAAATAAAGGAATAAGGGACCCTAAAAATAAAAGGCCTAGTTTCCTGGTCTAAATTATCCAACCATGGTCAATTGCAAGCTATCAATGTAGCATCTCTGAATGTGGAAATGAGGAAATATGTGTGTATCTGCTCTCAAGAGTCATGAGCCAGCTCTACTACAGGGAACCAATGCACTACTGTCTGTTTTGTACAAAATAGAAGTAAAACACTGACAGATCATTTACCTCAATGTCTCACACTTTTTCCCAGTGTTCTTCCTCAGCTTGAGAAAATGGTGGGTGCAATGCTATTGGTGCTTCTTGGAATAGATCATATTTGGCAGATCTCATTGCAGTTGCTTTTTCTATAAAATGATCAATGGGAGTGAATTTGCATCACAGCTGTTTAGCCTCTGAACAGGACTTGCATTGGATGAAACCTTAGTTTTCATCTCCTACAACACTATTATGATAAGAAGCAGGAGATTACTTCTTATTGGCTCATTTGCTCTTAGGAACCATTTATTTTATGTGGGATCTTAATTGTCATTGGCTCAAAAGCTCTAGCTTGCACTGAGAGACAAAATGATCACTTTTATATTCTGTGACCAGCACTGGCAAACTGGTGGAAGTTTGCTACTTTTGTTCCCTTATATATTGCTTGCAGTTTATTTTTTAAAAGTTAACATTTTGTCTCTTTACCTTGTTTCCTAAGGTGAATTAATCTTTCATAATGTCAAACTGCTCAAGAAGACCCATGTGGGGGAAAAAAACTTCACTATTTTCATGTATGTAAGAAAAATAAATAAATAAATAAATACCCATGTGATAGATGTTGTAGATAAATCATACAGGCGTGCTCCTAAGGAAAACATTTATGTATGCACACACACACATATATGTGTGTGTGTGTGTGTCTGTCTGTATATATACACATATATATTTGCCTCATTTTGTATTACTGATCATGTTCAGAAACATGTCGGTTTTCAAGTAAACATACATGATCTACATGATAAGGTGCCCCTTACAGGAGCTGAGCAGAGTGAATGAGGTCTTCTCTCTTTCTGCTTCATGAGTTAGAACAGCTAAATCTTCCAAATCTATATAGTTTGGTTCTCTTCTTTGATCCTCCACCCTAATTAGATCTAGGTTTGTTTTAAATACCGTCTTTAACAAATGTTTCTTAGAATACTAGTTTGACAGTCTGCCAGGAGAGTTGATTACACATTAAGCTCAACAGAGATGGGTTTGTTTGTTTGTTTGTTAATAGCTATAATTACCTTTTGGTTGTGTGTGCATGTTTAATAAAGCATCATTTCAGTTCCATCAGCCAGACCTGGAATGCAAGGCACATCCACTAGGAACAATCAGTACTCATTCTGTTTAACTCCTGATTACCTCAAGAAAGCAAAGTGCTCCTATACTAAGAACAGTCGAAACAACATTTGCATTTTAGAAATAATGGATTTGTTTATTTTCCAGTTTGTAGAGAATCATACCTATTAGAACAATAATCTTCATTCTGAATCATGA
Source organism: Marmota marmota marmota (assembly GCF_001458135.2). Lineage (NCBI taxonomy): Eukaryota > Metazoa > Chordata > Mammalia > Rodentia > Sciuridae > Marmota > Marmota marmota. The sequence continues at coordinate 25,906,547 of NW_026000229.1, read as the reverse complement.
GGCAAAAAATTGGGACAGTCTTTAATTTCTAATAACTCAAGATTTCCGTATGTGTGTGTGTTTTAGTAAAGAGTCTTTAATGAAAGAAAGGGATTCTATTCATTAATTTTATTATTTATTTAATAGGTAATATGTGTAAAGTGCTATGCTAAATAGTAGAGATAAAAAGCATATTGTATATGTTTTCTGTTTTTGCAAAGTCCATAATCTGGGGAAGTCATATATGAGAAAATAACTTTAGCTGCCTGGATGTTATAAAATGAATAAATTGAGTTTAGTGATAGCATGGTTGAATTGGTCCTTGGCACTTAAATTAAGTTATTTAAGAGCATTCAGTTGAATCTTGTTAACTTTGTAAGCTTATTTGCACAATTCTTGGTAATCACTCCCTTGAGTACCTTCGTGGTCTACAGTCAAATTATTTTGTAGCAGGTAATTATTTTGTAACTTTCCAAGCCTAACAGGTAGCCATGCTTGACACTTTGAGAGGTGAATGTTCTCTTTAAAAGGTGCCAGAAGGCTATCAGTCATAGGAGTTGAGATCACATATCCAGGGAAGCAAAGGCACAGATTGAACTACTGAGAGGGCAAAATTACAGAATGGGAATCAGTAGTCAGAGAATTTTTTAAAAATACAATTGACACTGCAACATCATAATACTCTATTCTTGAATGTTTGAAACATTTAGAATCCCTATAACATCCATCCATCATATGGCAATTGATTATGGCAGTATCTGGTATGTGTGTTGCTTTTGTAAAATCAGATTGTAATTTTAAGAATCCCTGTAATTTCCCTTTTACTAAGGAGCAATCATGGGCTAACATACAACCAAGACATGACTTGGTTGTCTTAGTGGCAAATGCAGCACTTACAGAAGGATATGGATCGTGAGTTATCTTTACTCTTCTTCACTCTTTATGTTTTGAGGTGAGCAGTGCCTGAAAGGCCTTTTTTGGTCCTATCTAGTAGTGCTAAAACCACTGGTCAGATGTGACTTGAGTCTGTATTAAAGCATGGTTTATGTTTTGTGTTCCTGTCAGCATGGAACTGGGAAACTAAAAAAAAAAAAAAGTGAATGAAAGAATGGGTGCAAGAAACATTGTCTAATAATCAAAGGGACTTGGGTTGTGAAAATCTGTGAACTGCCTAATGGCATTAGTCTCTGCCATCAGGTGCTGGTAATTTTCCTTACTGGTAGGCGGGGCATTGTTAAAAACTTCAGGAGTTTGGATATGTAGCCAACTTCTAAATAACAGCATAACTACAAGGACACTAAGGTTTTAGCTTTGAGAAATATAGTTTCTTTGCTATTGGATATTTGGCTCTACTTATTGACATTTAAGTAGAGCCTGTTAAGAAGTTGGTCTTTTGTTAATTATGAGTGATTATGCTTTACAAACTACATGTAAATGAATGGTGAAATTTTCTAGAGATCACTAAGAAAATTAGCTCTGACCCAAGGAACATTCATACATAAAATTTTATATTTACTTCAGAAGGTTTTTTAACTAGCATCCTAAATCAAGATCCTACACTGCGTGAATTTTGATTAAAGAGAATTTTTTTTTCCAAATAATAATTGGTTCTTAATTATGAGAAAGCTTGGGGACTGCATTTTTATTTGTTTTTTTTTTTTTTTTTTTTTTCTGTAGCTTCTGATAATGGCTATATATGAATGGTACCTATATGGGAGGAATAACAAAGATTTTGGGCATTGCAAGCCTAAAAAGGCTATATTGTCTACTTGATAAATAATTTGTTAAGGAAAAGACTCTTGCAGGTACATGTTGTAATTATATTGTTAAAAGTCAATCCCTGACATCTGACATTGTCCCCAAGCATAATATTGAGAAAAACTTCAGGACAGTGTTAAAAACTGCATTTGTTTCTACTTCCTTAATTCATAAGAAAAACCTGGGGTCATTTGGTTATTTTTTTCACTATGAAAAATGTTTTTAATCATTGGAAATATAATTTGCAATCTCCTCTTCCACCAGAATAGTGTATCCTTCACATCCCCTTGTCTATTTAAAAGCTTACAATGGCATTTAGCTTTTTAAAAATAAAGTTGAATAATAAGGTAGTCAGTACTTCTGAAACCATGTTTCAAAGAAACAAGCAGTTGGGAAAAAGAAAAAAGAAAAGCAAGCAAGCAAGCCAGTCAGCCTGCCTGCTTAGAGTGTTAAGAGCATTATGGAGCTTTAAGAGGTCAAATGCCCAAGAAAGGAGAAAGTAATTTAGTAGAATACAAAGCCTCTCTTTGACAACAAGGCCATTTACTCTTTAAAATATTATAGCAGCTTGAATTGGGAATTTTACTAGGGTTCAAAAAGTGGAATGAAGAGGTTGAAAAAGAAAGTGGTGAAGCCATCCCAGTTAAGACCCTCGTTAGAAACCCATTAAGGAATGCAGGATTACTTCAACAGTCTTTGAGACCATCTCTCTGTCTCCTTTATTCGTCCTCCAATCCATCATGAACAGTGCCACCAGACAGGGCTTCTGAAAACATTGCTTTCATCATGTTAGTCTCATGGCTAAAAACCTATGGGAAGATGGGTGCAGAAGTTTTGTTTAAGATGAACCAAAACTGATTAAGTAGAAATGAAGGAATTGGTTGGTAGAAAGTCAATGAAAATAATTCCGGGCATACTCCATAAAATTCACAACTAATATATGTGATGATCCAAAAATAAAAGATGACACAAGTGAGAGACTGAGATATTGGGATCATGAAGTAAGATAGATAACTCTCAATTCCTCTTGGATATTAGGGACAAAGAAAAGGACAGAACTGTAGTAGTTGTCTGGAGCCCTGAGTGTTTCTAACTTGTTGACAACAATCCAGGTATCTTACATAAACTTCTTAGATTCACTGTTGCTCAGTTTCCACATCACTAATACAAAAATTTGGAATATATAATTCCCTAGGTTGCTTCATTTTATGACACAGATTAACTGTTATTTAGTATTTTAGAACTCTTTGTTCAAGTGGCAGTGAAATACAAAACAGTGAAATCAAAAGGAGACATTTTAAAGCATGCAGGGAAAATAATTGGTTCTAAAATTGATGCAGTGTCTTGAAAGTGCTGGTGGGTTTGTGGAAATATTTTAAAACATTTAAAAACTAATTATTGATGTTTGCTGTATTCCTGGCACTCAGCCGAATAGATGTGCTCCTTGCCTACTCCAATGGAATCACTTCATGTACAAATCTGCTATATGAATTAGAGAAAGGGCAAAAGAGGGAAAACAAGACAGAGTGAGAGAAAAGAAAACATTTTTGAATGATGGGCCATGCCCAGAATGTGTGAGAATAAAAGATATGGAGATGCTGTACTCTATTTAAATTTCAATTTTCTCTTGTTCCTCAAGCATGAACAATGCTGTTCAACTGAGGATAATCTTATTATATATTTTCCATATAACCATGGCCTCTAAATTCATGCCAATTAATTCACCTTGTGTTCAACCAAGGAACTAGTGATTACTCTATGGAAAGAGGAACTATGACTATCCTGGTTTATTGAGAGATGGTACATTGGTCTCTAATCAAGATTCCTTTAGAGTACTGTGTGCAATTTACAATGAAAAAAAAATGCTATGTTATGGCCACAGTCAAGAGAATCTGGGAGCCTACTGGGGAGAAAAAAGGGAGTCTGGAATGGTTAAGGCCAGAAAGAAACTTTGTTCTTTAAAGTTTATTTCTATTTTTTAAATATATTTTTTAGATGTAGATGGACACAACACAATGCCTTTATTTTTTTATGTGGTGCTGAGGATCGAACCCGGGTCCCACCCATGCTAGGCGAGCACTCTACTGCTGAGCCACAATCCCAGCCCCTTTATTTCTACTTTGATACCAGTCTCAGAAAAATATTTGATGGATAAAAGAAGTGTTTTTCAGAGATTAAAGTTAACAGAAAAATGAACTTATTCAGGTCATCCAGGAAACTCTCACTTGATGAAAATTAAATGACTGACTAGACGATAGAGATTTTGTAAGCAATAAGCTGAACCATGGATGCAGCATCTTCAGGCGAAGGTGCTAGCCAAAGACCAGCAGAGAAAGAAGTCTGGATCAAAGCTGAGTCAAAGAGGAAGTTAACAGCTCAGAATACAATGTAGGGCACTGTCATAACCTTGGCTTTTGGCATCTCTCTTTTCTTTATTTTCTATGCAAGTAGCTGCCTACAATTTCATGTCTTCCAGAGACTCCGTTGCCAATTTGATCCTTAATTTGGAGGGACATGACTAACCCTAGGGCTGAAGAGCAATTCAATCAAGTTCAGTATTATTCTTGTCTACATAATCCTGTAATAAAATAATTGCTACCAATATTATAGTACTACTTACATGTATTATCTCAATGTACTCAACAATGCTGTAAAGCAGGTATTGTTTCCATTTTCCATAGGAGATAACTGAGATTCATCGAGGCTTAAAAATAATTTATTGGCCTAGTCCATCCTAGGCTCTTATCTTTTTTCCCTGTGACTAAGCCCTTGCTAACAATCCCTCTTTAGCGTGAGGCCCCTGACTTCATTCCTGATTTTCAAGCTTCCTTCTTGTTCTTTCCAGATATTATTTCAGAGAGAAAAATACTACTTTTGGAGCAAAGACCATGGTTTACTTAATGTGAAATCTCTCTGGGGTCAAGGCCTATTCATTTGCCCTATCAATTTTCACTCATCCCTCTACATGCCAGAGTTGGTTCTAGGGAAGTAGAAATGAGCAAAACATATTTCTTAACTGTCGCGACTTCTTGCCCGCAAGGAAGACGCAACACTCAGGAATCTTCTTTCAGTAGTTTATTTCAGGCCCTTGATAGTTCTTCTTCTCTCTCTCTCGGATGCCCCTCTCAGCCTTAATAAAGCATCTCAAGCCCCAATGCAAAGCAGCCACGTGGAGCTTTCTCATAGGGTGATGAAAAGTCATGCGCCAACTCTCCCAAATAAGGAGTTGTTTGTCACAGACCACAGTGGAGCCAGCGCCATCTTGTAATGGCGACCATAATTTGCATAAACGGCAGAAGCGGCTCACCACACTTAACTTTTTGAATTATCTATTCTAGTGGGGACTCTTTTTCTAAACAAATAGAGTGCAGTATTACAGAGACTATTACAGAAGACTTAGAACAATTGTTCTTAGGCATTTGGGCCCTCAGTTTAACTAAAATGTAGGACATCCTCCTGTCAATAACAGATGCTCACCATTCAGCCCACAAGTTGCTGAGAGCACTTTGGAGAGCCAGGAGCCATGATTTCTCCTTCCCCTCATCCCATTCCTTCCCACTGAGAATGTGTGATGTTCAGGTTACAAAGGATACTTAGTTGTGATGGGGAGAAGGCAACATGGATCAATGAGTGTTATAGTCTGGTCTTGTTTGAGAGTTAAGTGGACATTGGCCTATGCTAGTGTCAATAGAAGGGACTCTGGAGTAAAAATAGCCAGATGGAACAGTATGATTCCTCAGAGAATCTGCAAAGAATTCAGGATAGCTGGAACAGGGAGTAGAAATTTGAGGAGATGAAATTATAGAGGCAACCATATCTCACTGGCAGGTACAGGGATTTGCTCTATATGAAAAGTATACATTTATATTTATGTTATAGAATAATTCTTTTTGTTGACAATCCAAAAAATGGTCTGGCAAAAAGAAGGAGGTTGGCTGGCAAAGCTCAGAGATTACATAATACCTAGGATAGGGCACTAATAAGGTTCAGGAGGAGACAGATGCTCAAATACTGTATACTGTATTTTAACAATTCTGCAACATACATTCTTATATATTATAACAAAATGAGATGCATCTTAGTAACTGATGGTGTTTTAAAATTGTCAACAACCAAGCAAGAGTTTTCAGAGATTCATTGCCTGCACATCTGCAAACTCAGTTAAAAATGCCTTGGGAAAATCTATTTACTGATGACATGGTCAGCTAGGCAACTCCAGTATCCTAATGTTTCAGTTAAAAAAAATTTAAAAAAGAATAATGTGAGGTGTTCTTAGTAAGATTGAGACTTCCAGCATCATCACCATCATCTTAGCTATCTGCTGCTTGAAGCAAGGAGGACAGGAGCATGATTTTACATAATGTCCAATGAATGATGATTTTGATGACTTAGAAGACAATAAGTTAGAAAATGTCTCACACATTAAAAAATCTGATTTGAAGAGTTACTCCAAAAGATTGGATTCTGAATGAGAAATTGAAGATATAAAAATTTATTTTGTTTATACTTTGCTTTACATAAGTAAGCAAAATGATTAATAAAAGATAAAAATCTGTTTCATAGATTAGGTGACTTTAAAAGTGCTCTAAATTTGAATTCAAATTGCTAAGAAAGCCTGGTGTTATAATTTAATTGGATTTTTTCATAATAGTATATAAACAAATGCTGTATTGTATAACAGATGGTGTCTTAGCTTTGATGAAAATGGAATAAAAAAACTTTAGGAATTAGTGATTAATCCTATGTTGTGAGGGTGAAGCATCAATTATACAGACACAAATATTCATTCAGTTTTGATAATAATAGAAAAAGTGGGGTGGGTGGGAAGAAAACATCTTGGATAGCTAATATTTGGCAGGTGAATAATTAACTAAAGTATATAAAAATCATCAGGAAAATCTTGCTTAATTTTGGTAAAATATATAACATTAAGCAAAAAGGGTTATTGTGTGTTTAGCACTAAATAACTAAATACATACAAAGGTTTGTCTTCAATAGAATAGAATAGAACAACCAATTTAAAAAAAGGGTTGTTTTCAAAAGTCTGAAATAGAATATAGCTGTATTAAGGGAGAGGGATTTAGAATGAATCATTATTAATCTTTTACAATGCCCTAATGTTCCATAATGCTAAAAAGATTAATTGCACAGCCCTATCTGATTATTGGCCTGTAACAGAAATAACAGAAGCACTATATATTTGCTTTTTCAGAACTATATTCTTCAACTAGTTTAACAACAATTTTGACATAAACTGAGTCTACCAATTTTCTGATTTCCTACGGAATTTAGCTGTCTAAGAATATTAGTTATGTCACCATCAACCATCCACTTCCAAAAATAAAATACCTTTGTTTCGTACTCAGAAAGATTTACCTTTGAAAACCCTGCTTGGTTTTTTTCCTTTTAAAAATCTCGGCTTTGGTTCATTATTATTGTTTCTTAAATTGACAGAAGATTACACGTATTTATAGCTCTCAGCATCATGTTTTCAAGTGCACATATGTTGTGGATGACAAAAATCTGATCATCAGCATACCCCTTACCTCACGTAGTTATTGTTTGTGTTGTGAGAACACAATGCCCACTTAGTACTTTTTAAGAAAACAATGTAATATTCGTATTGTGTGTTGTACAATAGATCTCTTAAATGTGTTCTTCCTAACTGAAATTTTATATCCTTTGATTGACATCTCTCCATTCTCCCTATCCCTGCCACTGACCTAGGTTCTGAGAACCACCATTTTTACCTTCTAGTTCTGTGAGATTAACTTTTTAAGATTCTGTACCTGAGTGAGAGCGTGTGCTATTTGTCTCTCTCTGTCTTGCTTAATTTTCTTAACATAATTTCCTTCCAGTTCAGTTCACCCATGGTGTCACAAATGGCAGGGTTTCCTTCTTTTAAAAGGCTGGATAGTATTGATCTGTGTCTAAATACATTTTTTTTTGTCCACTCATCTATGTGTAAATACTTAGTTTGATACCATATTTTGGTGTTATGAATGATACCATAATACACATAGCAGAAACATAGACAGGACTTTCTCCCTCTCTCTCTCTCTCTCTCTTTCTCTCTTTCTGTAGTTGAGAACTTATTTCAGTTTATTCGGAGAACAATACATCTTTTCCCATAACTTTTCTGACTTGAAACATTCCTAATAGACACTGCCTTTGAAGATTTAAACATGATTTGTATTAGTACATTATAGCTATACATAATATTGGGGTTTGTTTTGACATAATTGTATATGTATGGGTATATAATTCACTCTAACTCAGTACCCAGTATTTCCCTTTCCCTCCCCTTCTCCCTCTTCTTGTTTTTTTTTACTCTTCTCTACTGTTCTACCTTCTATTTATTTATAGCTTTTTTTAAAGCAGTGATTTATAGTTATATATAAACGTGAAATTCACTCTGGTATGTTCATACATGTCCATAGGATAGTTTCATTAATTTCATTCCACCAATTCTCCCATTTCCTGTCCCTCCTCTCTTCCCCTCAATTTTCTTCCACTGTTCCACTGATTTCTTTTCTATTTTCATACAATTCTCCTTCCCTCTTTCCCCTGCTTATTTTGGTCCAGTTTCTGCATATGAGAGAAAACATTTGAATTTCTGAGTTTGAGTTACTTCACTCAGCATGTTGTTCTCCATTTCCATACATTTACCAGCAAGTGCCATAATTTCATTATTTTTTATGGTTAAGTAAAACTCCATTGTGTTTATACCACATTTCTTAATCCATTCATGTTGGTGGGCATAATTTATAAACCATAATTATGGTTCCACAATTTGGCTATTGTGAATTGTGCTGCAATAAACAGTGATGTGGCTGTATCACTATAGTATGGTGACTTTAGTTCTTTGGGATAAATACTGGGGAATGGGATAGCTGGGTCATTTCTAGGTTTTGGGGCATCTCCAGAGTGGTTGTACTAATTTTCAATCTCAACAATAACATGTGAGAGTACCTTTCCCCCCACATTCTCACCACACTTATTATTATTTGTACTCTTGATAATTGTTATTCTGACTAGAGTGAGATGAAATCTTAATGTAACTTTAATTTTAATTTACTTAATTAATAGAGGTGTTAAACATTTTTTCATGTATTTGTTGGCCATTTGTATTTCTTCTTTTGAGAAGAGTCTGTTTAGTTCTTTGCCCATTTATAAATTGGATTATTTGTTTGTTTGCTTTGGTGTTAAGTTTCGTTGAGTCCTTTACATTTCTAGATATTAATCCTTTGTTTGAGGGGGAATGTGGCAAAGATCTTTTTCCATTCTGTAAGCTCTTTCTTCACAGTCTTGTTTCCTTTGCTGTGCAGAAGCTTATTAACTTGATGCCATCCCACTTATTGATTCTTGGTTGTTTTTTTTTTTTTTTCCTTGCACTTTAGAATTCTTGTTAAGGAAGCCAGTGCCTATGCCAATATGTTGAAGTATTGAGGGCCGGCGTCTCTTTGACATATTGATTTCACTTCCTTTGTATATACCAGTAGTGGACTGCTGGATCATATCACAGTTGTATTTTTAACTTTCTGAGGAAACTCCATATTTTTCCTAATGACTACACTATTTTATATTCCTATCTGCATGCTAGGGCTCCTTTTTCTCCACATCCTCACCAACAATTATCTTTTGTCTTTTTCAAAATAGCCATTCTATCAGGTCTGAAATGGTATCTCATTGTGCATCTCACAATTCCTGATGATTAGTGATATGGATTTTTCTACATACCTACCTTTTTTTTATACCTATCAGTTTTTATGTGATACTCTCCTGGTGCCTTCTTGAAGTTCTTTTACCATCTATAAACATTCAATATGTTATCAGATCAATTTTGATTGAAATAATTAATATGTGCTTTAATCAGTAAAATAACCCTTTTGTTATCTAAGTGTCACATTTTTAAAAAATTGAGAATATATTTAAAGGATTTGCATTATGTTTATTTGTAAAAAGATGACTAACAATCTAAGTCAAGGAGCATTATATTTTATTGAATTCTATAAGTTATTCTTAATATTGTGAAAGAAGAAAGAAATTTTTTAAAAAACTGAAAAAACTAAAATTGGATAAGAGTAAATTTAAAAGGTCTCACCACAGAAATAATAAGTAAATGAAATGATGGACATATTTATTTGCTTGATTTAATCATTCCTTTGTGTGTATGAATCAAAATATCATTGTACTCCATAAATGTAAAATTATGATTCATTAATTAAAATATTATTTTTAAAAGCTATTAATTAGAGTAAATATTGAATTATAATTTATCTTGATTTATCTATAAAATAATATCCATTTTTTTTCAATTTTATGTGATTCTTGACTTTCCAAATACTTCCATAGATCTCCTCACCTTTTTACCCCACCTATAATGCCTGTAACCTGAAAGACCCCTTTTAGATTTATTTGCTTTTAAGAACATTAGGTTTAAGGCAATATAATCCTACAGTGGAAATCAAGCTCTGCCATATTCTGGCTTTTTGATCCAGGCCTAGATATGTTGTTTAACTTTAGTTTCATTAAATGTAAAATAGGATTGTCATCCCCAATTCATACCACTAATATAGATATGGGATGATCCAATCATTTAAGCAGTGAAGCATGGTGAGCTATAGAATACAGGTTCAAATCCTGCCACTTCCATTTCTAGGTAGTGCCTTATAGATGATTCTGAAGGATTCTGTGTCTCCGTCTCCTCATTTATAAAATGAAGGGAATACTTGTCCCTGCATTTCATTGGAATTTTATAGAATAAAATGAGGTAATACTAGTAGAGTGCTTAGAAAAATAAGTATTGGGTCAATGTTAACTATGATTGTTAGCATTATCTCTGGTATCTGGTAATACCACATAAATATTAGTTATCTTCAGCTAGTTTGTTGTCTATAGCCTACAGTATATAATCTATACAAAAAAGGACTGAAATAAAACAAATTCTTCCCAGAAACAGACCTCACCTTCAGATTTACTTTTCTATGATGGCTGGTTTTTATGACTACCTCTGACCCCCTCATCATTAATCCTACATAGATTCTTCTGGATTTAACTCTTGTGCATGAATCTGACCTCTTGCTTAGAAAGTCAAGATTGATTTATCTACTGGTCTTAATCAATTTTTACTTAATATTTCCCATATTTCTCCTGATTAAAAAGTATTTCAATAAATATTACAAAAAATATTTTTGCATTTTTAGAGAGCTTCACAATACTTATCAGTGCTTCTCTACTCCTGAGGTAAGGTCAATAGGGAAGACTTTTTTTAAGGTCTAGGTTTGCAAGAAAAGCTCTATTATTATTTGATAGTTAGTCTCAGGAAAATCTTTGATTATTTCAACTTTTTATAGTAATAAAAAAGTAAAAGTAAGATGGAACACAACCTAATGTTTTTAAAAAGAGCATCTTTGAGCCTGTGATGGTTAAGAGAACATTTTTATTGTGTCTCAACTTTCCAAGTTACAAAATTTAAGTGAAATTAAATGGTAAGATCAAAAGAGGCAGAGGTGAATTTTGGATGCATGTCTTCCATCTTGGGATCCTTATCACATTCAGCTCAAATGTAGCCTTGGTCCTTGAATATCAGTGCTCTGATGAGGCAAGCAAAGGAGTGATATATCAGGCCCTATGAAAACACATGTGTTCAATTGTGTATGTAGGACTGGCTTAATATTCAGGGTATATTTTGAGAATTTGAATTAAGTTCCATGAAAAGAAGGAAACAATAAATAAAAGAAAACATATTAATAGGAAGGAAACAATCTGTTTATATAATACTTTACAGTTCATAAAATCACTTTCTCAATCATAATCTCAATTGATTGTGTTTCTTTACATAGCTACAAAAGTTACATTCTTCAAGAGTCAAAACATTTCAAAACACTTGACAGCAAATTATAATTGATATGCAGTGTAGTGAAAGGATATTTCTTAATGTATACTTATGTCATTATTAGTACTATTCACAGATGGGAGAAAGAGAAATTACTTGGAATCACAGACTAAGATTAAAGCAAATAATATTGGAAGGATCGTTCCTTAAACAGATTCGCATAGCTGTCTTCCCACATGCTTAATGTTTCAGATGTGAGAGGATCAAGCCTGAATTGGTGTGGAAGGCACAAATATGGAAAGAGGACAGGAGGGAAGGAAGAATTTACACTAATGGGTAGTGGGTATGCTTTCTGAAGATGGGTGTTGAAAAAAATAGGTCATTGCTCTTTTGCCCTTTCTCAATCTGACAGTTTCTTAAAATTCAAAAGAGCTTTTAGTGTTCTCACCACAAAATGATTATTAGTTGATGAGGTTAAGGATGTGTCATTTAGCTTGATTGAATCTTTCCACAATGCATACATAGATTAAAACATCACATTCCACCTCATAAATAGACACAATTATTATTTGTCAACTAAACATGAAATAATGATAACACAGAAAATATGAAAACACAAAGCTATTATCAAAAGAAATTTTTTTAAAGGGGGAAAAAAGAAAAGATTCTTTTTTGTAACTCAAATTCTCAAGCTTTGACACACTGTGATTTTTAACAGCCCTTGGTATATTGGCATTATTGTAGGAAATGATAGAAAAAAATATTAAGTTTATTTTCTCTTTAGTTTTTGAGACAAGGTCTAGGTTGCCCAGGCCAGCTTCCAACTCATAGCCTCAGGCAATTTTCCTGCCTCAGCCTTTGGAGTAGCTAGGACTATAGGCACCAGCCTAGCTTAGGCATTAACTTCTTTAGTATACAATAATGGAATGTTTCTAAAATGTCATCTCTCCTCAGTACACATGTTCTCTTCCCTTCTTTTATTCTTTCTCTCTCTCTCTCTTCTTTGATAGTTCATAATCTCTGCTCCACATTTGCTCCTCTCCTTTATCCTGTGATCCAAAGCCTGCTTTCCATTGAAGTGCATCAATGTAGGAATAACTTATTCAGCATTGACATCCTCCTTACACATCTGCAATAGTTTGAATATTTTGTGTTAGTTATTGCATATAAGTTATGACACTGTTGCTACTCATGCATTACCATTTTCTTCATTACGATTGTTTTTATTACATTATTATTTTATATGAGTTGTATGATGAAGTTAGTGATTTCTCCAAAAGTACCAAGCTAGTATTTGAGACCAGAAAAAGTAGTGGAGTTAAGGCTATAGCTACTAAGAAAAAAATCCAGTAAGACAAAATATTGCCCTTTATTAAGATAAGCAGCAACAACATAGAGACCATCTATGGAAAAATGGAGTCTAAACTACTGATAAGCTATTATTGATAGTTATATCCCATTACAAAGGCAGAACTGCCCAGTTGCCACCTCAAGACACAAATAAGCAGGTACTTAGCAAGAGATCTGCAAGAGGTTTGTGTGTCAAGTGGAATAAAGAGAAACTATCAATTATTTTAACAGCTTCTTGATTGTACAAGATGGCTAGATTGATTCAGTAAAAAAAAATACATTGCATCAGATTCTCTTCTCAAGAGACGTAAAGATTCATCTTTTTAAATCATTTTATTTGCAAAATGACATATTATTACACATCTATAACATAGCAAGAGTCTTCTCTTTTTTTTCTCACCCTATTTCATTTCACTTAAAAGTACAGTTTTAAGTTTGACAACATCCTTTACATATTTTGCATTTATATAACCATACACACATATGAGATCTTACTAAAATGATTAAAATGCAAACTTATTGTTTTCAATTTTAGGATTATTTTTCATATACATACATAAACATTTACCTCATCCACTTTAATTATTGCATTCTTCCATAGATTTGTTTAATCAATGTACTATTGATGAATATCAGCTTTCATTGCTGTAACAAAAAAATACTTCAGTGAACATTATTATACAGTAAATTATCTTAATCCCATGCATTTATCCATGAGATAAGTTCAGGTAAGTGGACCTTCCAATTTAGTCACTAACATTTTAAATTTGTCCATGGCTTCTTGAGCTGCCATTTTGGAATTGAATCTGTGAAGATGCAGCACACAGAAAAAATGGTATTTTTATAATAAAAGTAATTCTTTACCATTGCAGACAGACCAAAGTTGTAAAGAATGCTTTGATTCTACTTTGTTCTGGAGGTATAAACTTCCATATACCTGACAAATTTGATTTGCCTCTGTGATACTGAAGAAAAAAACCAACAGTGTGTCTAACCAGACTATGCACATCTTAAAATTCCAACACACTGAGCTCCCTAAGCAAGCAAGTGCAGCTCCTATGGTAGCTAGAGTTTCTCTCAGACACTAGTCAAAGCCCTAGAGTCTTGGATCTACGTTATTTTGGAAATTAGTTGAAAACCATGGTATCCACTTTATCTTTTTTTTATAGCCTTTATACAAATAACAGTGGATTTTTTTCTCATAGGAAGTCATTTTACTCATAAAAAATCATTTCTTTTGTAACCCCTTTCAGGGCTGGGCGGGGCCTTTATGGTATTGACAGTATGCCAGATCTTCGAAGGAAAAAAACTTTGCCTATTGTACGAGATGTGGTAAGTTACTCCTGTTTTTCTGATTGCATGTATTGACTTTTTCTTTATTAAAATATAATGTTGTCATTCTCATTAACTACCTAGCCTGTCAATACTTCATGGAATAAAACATATGATGTCAGATTCTACCAAGTCTTTCATTTAGTGCTTCTTTAAAACGTATTTGATGGGAAAAATATCTCTAACCTTTCGACCACTTTTGATATTAGTTGGAATTACAAATTGAGTAAAAATGACTCTATAATTGAGCCCAAAGAAAACACACAGCATGCCAAATGAGCTTCTGGACTTTGATGTGTTCAATGCTATGAATGACTACAAGTTTAATAGGCTAAGTTTAATGGTCGATTTGAGCTTCTTCATCTTAACTCAGAACTTGAATACTTTGTAAAGGAAGCAGATAATATTAATCAATTCTTTTTTCTATTGTATTAAAGCCAATTCTAGCCAAATTAATAAGCTCTTCTTCTATGTCAAGAAAACCATGGTTCTCAAGTCATTAACATTTTTATTAGTTCTGAACATGATTCTGAATAACTTACTCTTCTTTATTGAAATATTCTGGGGAACAAGTAGAAATGCAAAGAACTGATAGTGGGATAGTGGTCTGTATTAGAGTGTAAAAGAAAAAAGCCCATCAACATGGAAAAAAAAGTACTTATTTTCTATCCTTCAAAGTGTCACATTCTATGGTCATATGCTATATGACCATACATAGCTTATGACATGAAAAACGTATTTTCCCATAAAGAAACATAAATATACAATTAGGCAATAATATGAATAATTTTTTGTACCAGCAGTTTTTAATTTTGCTAAAAATACCTTTATCTGAAAGCCATTACTTTGATTTTTAAAATAAAAAGAGCCTGCCTAGAAAGCTCTTATATTGGAAAGCATGATGTGTCAGTACAATTATCTCAGATTCCTGTCATTATAGTGTAGATATAATTTTATGAAGTTAGACTAATTTAACATGGTTATAATCTTCCTACCTTTCCTATGTTTAATTATTTAAACTTTTCTTTCCTTCACTCCCGGAATCCTCAGGCCATGGTAAGTGCTTTTCAATTGATTTTATTATTATTATTTGACACTCCTCTCACATATACTCTTCCCTTACTAGAGGTAAAAGAGGGAAAGATGGGAAAATAAAAGACAGAAACATACAAGAATAAAAAGTGTGGGTTCTCCAAGAATTTAACCTCTAGTTCAATTCTGAGAAACTCAATTATGCATAAGACAAAGGCAAGCAGACTAAAATAGATTTATAGACATAAATTTAGGGGCAATTACTGATCAGAGATGAGTATTATCTTGAGTAAACTCTTGGAAATAAGCCTTCTTTAGGTTGACGCAGTAGGGATGGAGAGTGACTTCCTTAATTGAGTATGTGTAGAAATTTAGGATTTGGCTTCATAACCCCTAGAAGATATATTGATGACCAGATGGGTCCATAGTATGATCAGGAATGTATCATTCCACTGTGATTTCCCTTTGCTCCTAAAGAGATAGCAGATTTAACATTCCCACTTGGAACTTCTGATTTTCAAAGTTCTCTATAGCTTTGCTGAGTTAATATATCACAAATATTTTGGATAGAAGCAGGTGATGATGGCTCTATTTTAAAGGTGGGGAAAAACTAAAGGAACTTGACTTGTTTAGGATCACTTACATTACCAGCTTTAAGTGACTACTATGAATCTGGGTATAATAATTCTTGGTAAATAAAATGGACAACTGGAAGAAAATATCCTGGCTATAAATGGAGAAATATTCTACAAATCTGTGTAGAACTCAAAGAATCACCCAGAATCAACTACGATTCAGGCCCATTCCACAAGTCAGGCTGGCTCAGTATCCATGGTCATGTTTTATGAAGAAATGAGACCATGAAAACATTGAGGAATAACACAGTTTTAGAAGCCTCTTGCTAGCCTGGAAACTTTGGGCAGATCACCTTGCCTTATTAGTCCTGAGTTTCACCACATGTATCAAGTAGAGGTTGGGTTTGATGATCTACAGGGTTCTTTCCAGCTTCAGCGTCCTCTGAGTGCATGTTCTGAGTGAATTAATCAACCACTGAGCAGGCAGGTCCTTGTTGACTAAAATGTGAACAGTGATTCCAATTATCCTTACATTTTTACATTCTGCTGAGCATCATGTTCAGGACAACCTCCCCATATATTAATAAGTCATAATTCTGTTTATTTTAGACCCTGGCTGCCCGGAAATCTGGTCTCTCCTTGGCTATGGTAATTAGGACATCACTCAACAACGAGGAACTGGTAGGTGCAGTGTCAATTACTAATTATATATTGATCATGCTCACAGGAGCAAAACCGATTCTGCTTGAGCCACTCATTTGTAATGTTTATTCCAATGTTTCAGGAATAACTGGAAGCTTGGAAATCCTGACCCCAAAATACTTCCTTAGGGCTTCAGCTTTACTATCATGCCAATTCTCCTCTGCTCTTCATATATACATGAAACCCGAATAGCATCACATTTAAGGTTTAAATTTTACTTCTTTTGGGGGGCTTTCTCCAAATACCCACCTCCCCTCCTGGTTGAATTATTAGTTTCTACCTATGGGCTTTGATAGCATTTAGTCATGACCTTGATAGCATGGTATGGTTACAGTGAAGGCTGCTATGTGTATGTCCCCCAGTGCCACTTAACATTGTTACAAGTTTGCAAGTTCTGAGTCTGAGTTACCTCACCTATAAAGTGAGGTGATAATAAAACTGAGAGGATTAGGGAGGGATGCTTAATGTTTGGCATAGTACAGGGCACAGTGAACAATACCTATGAGCTACCGTCTTTATTTTTATTACATTTAATTTGATTATTTTGCATAAACTTTCATAAACTCTGATATCATAGGGTAGCACTGAACCTTGTTTATTGCTCTTATTAAATTTTTTCATCATTGTTGCTTAGTACACTGTCAGGCATGAGGTAGATGCTTTGTAAATTCTTACTGAATGAAAGAACAGCCTGATTAGAAGATAAAATAGGCTGCAAATATCCAGGTCAGCGGTTCTTAAATTTGGCTCATTAGAACACCTCAGGGAGCTTTAAAACATACCAATGCCTGGGTCTCACTCCCAGCAATTCTGATTTAATTGGCTCCAGGTACAGCCTTAGTGTGAGGGATGTTTTTAAAACTCCCAGTGTTTGTGCCTTGGGTGTTGTGCAGTGGTAGCACCATCCTTCACACTCACCTGGGAATTTACTCAAGACAATATATCTATGAACTGCCTTATGGGAACTAATATCTCCTACCTCTCCCAATTTTTAGCAACTTTGTCATTTTTAT
Organism: Marmota marmota marmota; assembly: GCF_001458135.2. Lineage (NCBI taxonomy): Eukaryota > Metazoa > Chordata > Mammalia > Rodentia > Sciuridae > Marmota > Marmota marmota. The sequence goes on along the minus strand of NW_026000229.1, from coordinate 25,888,968 downwards.
AGAATAAAAAATTCTGCCTATAGTGCATTTTTTGTTTTACCTTTCTATATACTTGCCAAGTAAAGATAATTATTTACATCTGTATTTCTTATGCTCCTCTTCCTGACAGTGTTATCCACCATCCCAAAGTCAACCTCTCCTAGTTCTTTCTGTCAACAAGCTCTCCCTACCCCAATACACACATACTCGTTCAGAAGTAGGAAAGGACTCTGGGTGTGGTGGCACACACCTTTATTCCCAGTAACTTGGGAGGATGATCCAAGAGAGTCACAAGTTTGAGGCCAGCCTCATCAACCTAGTGAGATCCTAGGCAACTTAGTGAGATCCTGTCTCAAAATAAAAAAATAAAGGGCTGGGGTTAAGATTCAGTGGTAAAGTGCCTCTGGGTTCAATCCTTGGTACCAAAAAAAAAAAAAGCATGAAAGGATGGGGAGGCCCTTTATGTTCATTGAATATGTTCATTTGAATATTCAGAGTCTACAACAAGCTGATACACGTTCTATTATACACAAGCTTAAAAAAAAGGTGACTGCATTTCCAGTGTCTCAGTCTTAGGCATGATATTTATGATGCCTTGCAATATTTTGAATATAGTTTGAATACAAGACAATGACGCATCCTCTGTTGTATGAGAAAACCTCATCTTAGTTGCTGAATCTTGAGGCATCTGTTCTTGTGTTTTTGAGGAAATAATCAGAATTTAAGGATTTTATTGATAAATGTACACTTTCTCTCTTATATTTTGAAATATGGCATTAGAACTATGAATTTTATCTCTATGAAAAGTTAACAGGAAAACAATATAAGTTAATGGAAGGCGATACATTTTCTGAGTCCCTGAACAGGGAATATATCCTCACATTATGGGTAAATTTACTACTGATCCACTTTATAGCAACTTAATAACATCGCTTTACTTGCTTAGTTTCAGAAGGCCTAACTAAACAACATCTCTGTGGGTGCTGGTTGGATGAATAGAGTCCATTAGCTCCCTCTCAGATTCACAAAGCTCATTTCCCTGGGGCCCATGTCTCAAAAAGTACATGAACTATGACTTCTGTACAACAGGCATATGAAATGTCACTCTTGACAAGCTGTCATCTTCAGTCATTATATAGGCAGTTAATGTAAACGCTGAAGGGAACAGTTTCCACACTTCAGTGCTGAAAGTCTTGTTAGGCACTCTGGAAGTGAAAGCGTGGAATATTTGCCTTTAAGTGAAGGAAAACGGCTTGGCCATGTGAGAAATATCAAATGATGGCAGTTCAATTTTAATTAAAGAAAGAGATGATAGAAAGCTCAGTCATTTTTTTCAAGGAAAGAAAAAGCTCTTGTATCTTGTGCCAGATGTGGGCCAGCATTATCTCCATGAATGCTAATGCCTTGCTCTGTTCTTTGCAGTTGAGGCTTAGATTCCTGTCCAGGGAGTGCTGACATGGAAACCAGCAGTAATGATGCCCAGTGTAAATATTATGTCTTGCTTATAAATATTGTTATTGGTCCTAATTCTGTCTTTCTTCCTGAGCACAGTCTTTGGCTTGAGATTCATGTTGGTCGAGTTCTACCATTTATTAGCAATGAGGCCTCAGGCAAGTTATGGAAATTTTCTTAGTTTTGATTTGCTCTATCTTTACTAACAATTCAGTTTTTAAAATCTATGCACATGAGTTAAATGAGCTTATGGTTTGCTGTATCTTTGAACAACTTTGACATCAATATTAAACTAGTTTTGCAAAATAAGCTAGGGAGCTTCCCTTTTTTGAGATTCACTGGGATGGTTTTCATAAATAAATTGCTGTACCTTGAAGGGCTGGCACAACTTGCTTCTGAAACCATCTGGACTTGATGCTTATTTGATGCTTAATTTGAGGGTGGTTATTTGACTACTGAATCAACTTATTTAATATAGTGATTATAACCATGTTTTTTAAACATTTGTTCTTGAGTTAGTGAATTAATTTTGATCATTTATATTTGTCCCAGAAAGCCATCATTTTTTCCTTGTGTGTGTACGTGTTTGTGCACATGTGGTGTGCGTGTGCATGTGTGTGTGTGTGTGTGTTGCTGGGAATTGAATCCATCCCTCATGCATGCTAGGAAGCACTTTACTACTTACCTATATTCCCATGTCCGTTTTTTTGAACTTTCAAATTTAGTACCACCAAATTGACCTTATCATTGCAATTTCTAAAATTCTTGTGCCATTTTAATTCTAGTTTTATTTATTTGCATTTTCTTTCTTTTTCTGCAAAATCAGTGCTACAAGAAACTTTTCTTGTATTTACTTTGTTGACTTCAGATTGTTTCTCCATTTTTTGTCACATGTATTTCTCTTTTGTCTATTTAGATTCGCTCTTTACTCTCCTGTGTTTATCCTAAATTTTCTAACTTATAGAGTTGGATATATAAATTTGTATTTTAATTGTTCTCATGAAGTATATACAAAGAATATTTACAACATAAATGAAAAGGATAAATAATAGAAATGATACTCAATGTATCCATTGTGGACACATGATAACTACATAGTAAAAATGTTACTTTTATGATTAACTGTTTTTCACTGTACAATTTCCCAACTCCATAACTGACTATACTACTTATGCTATTAAGATGGCTAAAGTTTCCCCTGGTGGAGGAATTCACATAATTTTTGGTTTCTTATATTTAACAAATGAATTATCTCATACCAGCTCCATCATTTATACATAAATTTTCATTAGATGTCTGAATTGAAGGAAAAAGTGACATTTATAGTACATGAAAAATCTATAATAGTCTGCTTTCAGATCATGTACCATGTTGTAACAGATGGAATAAACTGTTGTGCTGTCTTTGAATCGATGAGTTAGCCACTTTATCATGTTTCTGCCCTCTTTGTTTGGACTCACCCCATTAGGAAAATGATAATTAGCCTCTATTATGAAACAATACAAGTAAAATCAAATTACTTAACACTCTTTCATGAATAGGCATATAACTTTCAGTTTTGGTTTGTACTTTCTGCTGTTAGAAAAATGTACCTGAATAACTTTAGCTTTTAAAGTTGGTCTTACATAATGATTATTATGAAGACTAAATCAACACTGAAATTATATCTGTTTTTATACTCAGGAACTTTTCTATATTTTTGTCTTCATGTTAAAACAAATTTCAAAGGTCACATTGTACCTAATGTTTGCTCTGCAAATCTCTCTAATGCTTTTGTTCAGAAATAGTAAAATGTATACCTAGAGAACAGTGAATATATTTCTTTCCTAAAATTATGCATCATGAATATGGAAAATGCTTCAAAACCAGAATCACATTTTTTGTTTAAACTATCTAAATGTAATTGTCTAGGGTATGGGAGGTAGTTGGTTTACATAGTCTCATGAGGGGAACACACAGGATGTGAGGAGAAATAGACCTTCATTGGAATGATCACTGGTTAACAAGGTAGGAGAAAAAGAATGGGTATGGCAAATGGAGGCAGACAAACTTTGCTGCCAATATAATTATTAGCATTATTATTAATATAGCATTAGAATTTCGATGTTCTAAAAACACTACTCATTGCTTTTGGCAGAAAGCCTGACTGCTTTAATTTTCAGACTCACTTTAGTTTCCTCAGACAGTTGTGAATAGAAAAGTCAGTTTATTTCCTTCCAGGGTCCTAATTGTTCAAAAAGTGATATACCAGTGAAAGTCAACTTAAATTCATTTCTTGGAACAATAATTAAAAAAATATTTTCCTGGGATATGAGCATCCTCCCCTTTGTACTCTATAGTTTACCCTTGCCTATAAAAGCTTGTCAGAAAAATCAAACATCCCTCACTCTCATCTCAACAGTTTAAAGTAGTGTCGACATATACTAAAACTTTTTATTTGTTGAAATCATCCAAGCAATGTAAAATTAATATTGCTCTTGATTTTCCTAATTGCAAAAGTTTTTATGTCCTGTTTATTCCTAGAAGAAATACTGAAAGGATATTCATCAAACCCTACTTAACTTTGAAACATTAAATCATATAAATTTTATATTCACTTTTTATTTTAGTATACTTCTATTTGATAATTTATTTTTTCAGCAAACATGTGTTTTATTGTAATCAGAAAATACATATCTTTTAGAAAATAGTTTATTATAAAAGATTTAGAAAGTTTAAAAACACATAAATTAGATAGGCAGCAAGTCACTCATGTTGCCAAATCCTTTAGTCTTTGAGTTCTAATCACAGTTATTAGGGCTCTGGTTATTCTTTTGACAGCCGCTTATACATACAGTTATCCTGTAGTGTCTGTGGGGCATTGAATTGGTTTTGAAACTTCCTTATGCCAAAATCCTAAGATGCTCAAATCCCTTATATAACATGGCATGGTACAGGCATAGAATCTACATATACCCTCCCATACAATTTAAGTCATCTCTAGATTACTTACAATAGCTAGAACAATATTAAGTACTGCATAAAAAGTTCTTATACAGGTTCAGTAAGAGAATTATGACCAAAAAAATGTACATGTTCAGTACAGATGCAGTATTTTTCCAGATACTTTTACTCTGTGGCTGGTTGAATCTGTCATTGCAGAGCCCTGCACTATGGAAGGTTGTCTGTCTCTTCCAGTTGTGCATCAAGGTCCAAGACCTGCTCTGGATAACACCCCAATCCAGTTCTTTCCCTTTCCCAAGTACTCTACTATCTGTAGCAAATTACCTATTTGCCAACTATAACTTCTACATTAAAAGAAAAAACTGTATCCAGTTTTTACTGATGAGCAGCAGACTTCCATTTGCCATGATCCCTTGCTTCTTTCTGCTAGGCTTTTATTCAGTATTACTTGATCTTTTTTCCATATTCTATGAAATTCCCACATTCTCTATCTTTCTTATAATCTTGTTTGAATTTGATCTGATTTTGCTGCTGAGAAAGTACCTCTTTTCCATGAGATGCAGTATTCTGAGATATCAGAATCCTATTATATCAAGCAGCTTTTTAAATACTGTTTTTATAAATTAAATGAAAATACATCTTATATGCTTTACTCAGTTATAAAACCGATGATCTTTCTATCTTATAATCATTTTCCCTTCCCCTTTGCTGAAATAGAGATTTCATATGCCATTTAGCTTAGAGTAATTTTCAGCTTTGATAAACACAGCCCCGTATCCCAAAAGTCCAGAATGAAAAAAAATATTATCATTTATCTGGGACTCAAATGAGTTATCTGATGTTTTTCTTTAGCATCTATAACTGTTAAGTGTTGGAATATTTTTTCATGCCTCATTCAATTGGTTTTTAATATGCTATTAAATTTTTTATATTTTTTAGTTTTTTGAAACTAGCTTCATTCTCCCTTTTCATGAAATGAATCATGGCTCTTTAAAAAAACCAAAGCAAACAAAACATGTCAGTGAACTTTCTCAAATATCTATTCGGAGCTTTTATTTTTTTCTTCTTACATGTTTAATTTTTCTACAAGAATTAATACTTATTGTTTCTACTGTAAAATAAGATTTATGGGAGTGACATTACTTGAATTCAGAAAAAGAAAATAGATATAGAGTATTAGATAAAATAGATTAGTCATTTATTTAAATTTGAAATGTATGTGCATAATCTCATATTCAAAAACAATCCATTGACCAGCTCCACTTTTAAAATTCATATTTCTTGTTTTTCTTGAGCTCAGTAGCAAACTAGTCTATCCCCACCTAGCATTACACCAAATTAGAATAATTGTTCTTTTTCTCCAATTAAAACAAATGACAAAATGCTTGATGCACTTATTTTAGGATTACTGAATTTTCTTCTTAGTTTTTAAGCTAAACCTGGAATTCTATATTAATCTCTCTCTCTCTCTCTCTCTCTCTCTCTCTCTCTCTCTCTCTCTCCCTCTCACACACACACACACACACACACACACACACA
>NW_026000229.1:25875162-25882264 GCF_001458135.2 Marmota marmota marmota | reverse complement strand
AATCTCTCTCTCTCTCTCTCTCTCTCTCTCTCTCTCTCTCTCTCTCTCTCTCTCACACACACACACACACACACACACACACATATCCTGGTCCCTCAAACCACTAGAACAGGAGACTGAATCTCTGAGAGAAAATTTGTTATGCCAAAGATACTTCAATTCACTTTAATAATATTGCAGATACTCTCCTGGGCAGTAAAGGGGAGGCAAAGATGAATAATACATACTCCTAATTCTCAAAGGATTCTCAATAGTTTTCTGTAAAACATCTTCATTCTGACATGAAGCTAAAAGATTTACTTGGCTCACGTTATCATCATTGAAAAGGGATGGATACAGTTCTAGTTGTATAAATCCTGACACTGGGGCCTCCCACTTAATTAATTCCCATATTAATATTCCATGCTGCTGTTCTGTAGATTCATTTGAAACACAAAGAGCTTTGGACTGACCAGACCCTCATGTAATAGTAAGAATGGACCTAGTCATTCAAGGAAAAATTTGAAGCAAAGCTTAATTCCCTGGTAGAAGACCTCCAGATACCATTATCAAACATATTCTGGGAAAACACAGTGAGGAGAATGGACTTATAAAGGGAAATAATGCTGTTACCATACTTTGAAATTGAAAAATAATGCACAGTTGGTCATTTTAACACATTAGAAAATATTCTGAAATGAGACTTAAGGGTGATTAATGCAAAAATATAAGTGCTTCCTTATCTGTTAGGCTCCTCTGGGATTATGTAAATAGGCATTCATTTGGCAACAGAGAATTATGGGAAATTATCAATAAATATAATCATGAAGAATACTGGTGTGCCTCTCAGGAAGTCACTCACATAATGAGCTGTGAGAAGAGTATAGTAGGACTCGTCCAATCACTTCTCTTTTATGACCTATGTTTATTTGTTTTTGAAAATCTCCCATCAATACTAATACTTAGTATTTTTATTTAATGTTTTGAAATCTGGAAAATACTTTTGTTATCAGTATATAATTTGATCTTCAAAATAATACCATGTGAAAGGCAGGGTGCATAAGAAAAGTGAGTCTTAACGACTTTATTTCTCACTCTAGATTAAAAGTCTAGACTGTAAATGGCAGGACATTTATTCATTTTATGAAACAAAACAAAAAACATACATCCCTTCTATATCCCAGGGACAATGGTAGGTACTGTGTAGGCACTAAGCAAAGAAAGATGAAAGACAGTGTTAGTTCTTGCCAAAAATAGCCCATTTTAAAGATCATAGATTAGACTCATACAAAGGAACTCTAGTCCCCTGAGTATCATTTAGTGTTTTTTCCAACTAACAATGACTTGTAATTAGAAAATCCTTCCATGTACTATTAAAAATTATCTCCTTAAAAATATATCAGCATGAGAGAATGCCACAGTTAACTCTTTTACAAGTGCTTTCTTCTTAATTAGTTGATGAGAAACTTTCTAAATGATAGGTGTTGAAAAGAATTCCCTGCAGAATGAATTACAAAAGAAGCATGTTTGGGGCTAAAGAGAGGTAAAGTGTCATGGAGAGCAACAGTCAGAGAGGCCTGGGTAGGATACAAAAGAGGTGTGGGGATGTGTCTAAAGATTTGGAGTCAGCATTAAGAATGCTTGTGGGTAGGTAGCATGGGAGGAATTCATTGCTCGGCAGACAACTTTAGATAGGGCAAAGGAGGGGGAGGGAAAGGAGGGGACATGGGGGTGAGAAAGATGGTGAAATGAAATGGACATCATTACCCTAAGTACATGTATGAAAACACGAATGGTGTGACTCTACTTTGTGTTCAACCAGAGACATAAAAAATTATGCTCTATTTGTGTAATATGAATTGAATTGTTTTTCTGCTGTCATATATAACTAATTAGAATAAATAAAATATTTTTTAAAAATAAGAATGCTTTCCTTAAACCTCACAATTTTACTAAAAGTCTACTAAGATTAAGAATAGTAATATAAATTGATGTTTTTTAAAATTAATATTTCCTAAATACCTGTATTTAGTCAGAAGCTAGGTTAGGCTCTAAGGGTTGGTGTAGTAACCAGTAAGATGTTCACCCTTCCCCTTGAGGAGTTTGCAGTGTAGCAGGGAAAGGGGCTTTATCAAGTAACTCAGACTGCTGGCTGCCATGAAAGAAGGTGTGTGACAGCAGAGCCCAATCCAATTTGGAAGGTAAGGGAGTTCTTTGTGTACAAATAACTGAATAGGGCTCTAGAGTACTGAGAGAAGAATATGCGGGCTCTCTCAAAATAGCATTTTCAAGGACAAATGATAAAATGGTTTGTTTTGTATTGAAATTCTTCTCCAAATCTACTGATGTGGTTTGCATGGTTCACTTTTCTCATCCTCACAGAAAATGCATGTCTTTAAGAAGACCTTGCAGGCTCTGATCTACCCCATGTCTTCCACCACCCCACACAACTTCGAGGTCTGGACTGCTACAACACCCACCTACTGCTATGAGTGTGAAGGGCTCCTGTGGGGCATTGCTCGGCAGGGCATGAAGTGCCTGGAGTGTGGAGTGAAGTGCCATGAAAAGTGTCAAGACCTCCTGAACGCCGACTGCTTGCAGAGTGAGTAGTTGATTAGGCTAAAAAAAGTGGTATGCCTCCTCTCTCTGCCTTATGCCATGTATGTTCCAGTGGGATTTCCTCAGCTCTTGTTTTCAGCATGTCCTAGCTGCCTTCTTCCTACCAGTTACACAAAAGATACCATTTTGCTCATCAGGTTGTATCATTGATAATGCATTTCTCCTGTGTCAGACTCATCAAGAGGGAGTACCTGGAGGGAAAGTGCCCTCTCATCAAGAATAAAACCTTCATAGCGACTGACCTATTTTCTTACTCATATCTCGTAATAGCCCAATGCAGTAAGTAGGAATACATAATGCTCTAACTAGAGCCAAGCACACCCCTGTAATGACAGCAACTGAAATTCTTCCTTAGCCCCTTTGATGCCAGCCTGACAGGAGCATCCTTCTACAGGCCCTGCCCTGGCCTTGGAATTTGGGGTCTTGGTTTTGAATGTTGAAGAAAAATGTAATTTAACAAAAATGTCACTCTGGTGAATGTTTTTAAGTTCTCAGGCCTCTATTTTCCTCTACTGAGTAAAAATAGATAATAAAATTTATGTCAGAATCATTAGGAAGGCTAAATGAAACACTCTTTGCTTAGAGTCTGGCATATAGAAGATGCTCTAATATTAATGGCCTCTCCATTCTTTCTCACTTCTGCATAGATACATCCCACTGTGTTGTTTTTTTTTATTACAATTTGTCTTAAATTTTCTATTTCCAAAAAATCCTTTGTCTGACTTTAGATTCACAAATGCCAAAACATTATACTCTAAAATATGTATAACTGAATTTTCACTACTTATCTTCTAAGTGTTCCTAAAAAGCCATTGCCAGAGAAATCTATTCAAGCATGGATATTCACTTGCAAATAATGTGTTTTTTTCTGTATCCGAATATTGTCTCCTCTTTTTGTTGCTGATATGAATGCTGACAATATAAGGTACATGGATTGCCAGAAACTGAGTAGGGTAGAAGAAAATGTCACAATAAACATGGTCAGAAATGCTGCCACAGCTGGCTTATTGAAGGCACAGTCACAATCTCAAGCTTTCTTTGATGATTAGCAAACTTCCAACACAATCACATCATTAAACTACATTAAAGGTAATAAATGCTTTAAAAAAAAGTTAAAGTAAAAGAGGTGGTATCCCTTCTTTAAAAAACCTTTTAAAGTTTCTTTAGGAATGATTGCTTAAAAATATAAGGATTGACAATATTACTTATCAAACTTAATTACAAAATCCAATTAAAATTTAATCCATGTGTTTAAAAAGTGAATTGTAAACAGGTATGTTAAAAAATGAGCATATTAGGCAGTGACATTTGAGAAGGCAGACAAAGAAAATATTGTAATCTAAAAACAAATGGCTTGCATTCCTTAAAGAAAAAAATGATGTAGATTTTAGCTAAGAAATGAAATCATTCCTCTTTTCAGCTTTCTAAAAGGAGCGATGCAACCCATCCATTAAATTTTAGAAATATTTTTATAATCTAGTTCCATTTTTTAAATAGCAGTTATTATTTGACAGTCAATTATATTATCCAACTTTTTCATTGAGCTTATTCAATAAAATACACATGGATATTGGAAGAATCAAAAATAGTTCAGAACAATGAGGGTGGATATGTAGGCATTTTCTTTAATTATCCTGCTTTATTTTTTAAGTGAAAGCAACACTCTCACATTAATGTGAAAGGAGTTCTGCAAATATATGTATTTAACATCACAACTTTTCACAAGAACTTTCAATAAAATTTGAAATTCTCCCTATAGAACTAGTGACCTTTCCTTAAGAAGTTTCTCTTCATTGATCTAAGCAAGAAATTTGAAATAGTGACATGGTGTGTGACATGTGTCTATGCAGACCAACAGTAAAGAAGAGGAAAGAATAAAAAAAGAGAAATCAGAGTGGAAGGTATACAAATGAAGCCACCAGTAAATTTAATAAGAATTTATATTATTGTCTTTTTATTTTTTATTATTTCTTTTTAATTATATATAATATTAGAATTCATTTTAATTCATTCATAACTATAAACACATGGAATATAATTTGTCCTAATTCAGTGCCTAGTACATCCCTTTTCCCTCCCCTCTTGCCTCTCTTGCTTCCCTTCCCTCTACTCTATTGATCTTTCTGGTATTTATTTATAGATTTTCTTCTTAATTAATATCTTGTGGAGATACATGATGGTGAGACTCACTGTGGTATATTCATATATGTACATAGGAAAGTTATGTCAGATTCATTCCACTCTTTCCCTATCCTATTCCTCCTCCCTTTCCCTTCATTCCCTTTTATCTACTCCATTGACCTTTCTTCTGTTTTCTAACCCCTCCTAGTTTGGATTAGCTTCAGCATATTAGAGAAAACATTAAACCTCTGACTTTTTGGCACTGGCTCATTTCACGTAGCATGATAGTATTCAGTTTTATCCATTTACCATCAATGCTATAATGTCATTCTTCTTTATGGCTGAGTAATACTTCATTGTGTATATACACCACATTTCTTTATACACCTATTGAAGGGCACCTTGGTTAGCTTCTTTCTGAACACTTTTTTGAACACTGTGGTATGCACCTTAACACCTTACTAGAACATTTAATTCAAAAATTAAAATCTGAACCAAAGTTGGCTTCCTTATGTCTTCTATTCAATAAGCCATATCTTACCTCTGGATAAAATAGTTAATCAATTGGCTTCCCCATTGTATATAACAATTTTTCAAGTACTTGAAAATAAAGATCTATTTTTTGGAACCCTCATTATTCTAGTAATCCTTTTCTGAAATCATTGCAGTCTATCAACACACATACACTAAAACAGAAGAAAAGAAGATTTAAGGGGACATTCAAAAGAGAGATTCTTATGGTTACTTCAAATTGACTTTGAGTTTGGCATTTCATGTTCCTGGAGTCTTGCGTTTGTGACTTACATACTTTCCATCAAGTGTAATTAGACCAGATGGTGGTGCTCACTAGTTCAGTGCCTCCTCACAGGTTCAGAGATACATGTAAAGGTCCAGTACTCTCAGTTTCTGTCTAGCTGGTTGTGCTTCTTGGTGGTTCCTACACTTTGCTCTCTTCTTCACTCCAGGCTGACAGACATGAGGTGGTGGGTAGAACAGAGGAGGTCAAAAGGAAACAGAGAAAAGAGAATTGATTTGTTCTTCTCCAATTCCCAAGTCAGTGGCCAGTCAGAATCCACCTACTTTTCCTTTAAAAATATATTCTATTCTTTTCTGGGAAAAAAAAGTATTTAGTGTTGGAAGAACTGAATTATAGAAAATGGAGGAACAGGTTGTGACCCTGAATGAGGTTAATGTGGGATGGGGATTGTGTGAAGAGTGAGGCATACATAAAAGAGAGATTACATGTAAAATATTTCCCTTGATTATCTTTTCAATATAGAAAAGAGACAACCAGAGAAACTTAGAAAATATGCAAATATTAGTGGCACCTAACTCAGCTGGGCTATACTTCCTTACATATGTCCAAGAAAGAATCCCAGAGTCCCACGGAATAAGCGTTTTGCCTAATTTTTATTCCTACCTAAAAAGTTCAAGTAACTGCATAAGTCCAGAGAGTTCTTGTTCCTGGAGCACAGCAAAGCAATATCTTGTGTGTCTTTCCCACTGGTATCATATCAAGTTTATGTGTCCTAGTACAAGCTATTGCAAATTCATAACATTAATAAAATCTGGCTAGAGTACTCTTATTTGCAAATTGAGTATTTATTCCTTTTTCTTGTCCTATTAGCACATTTTGCAATCATGATGTTTTAAAGCAGTTAAATATTTGTTATATCAAACACCTACTGTGGCTGGGAGCTTTATTCCAGGCCTTTAGAACTAGGAAGAAAGGATGCAATTTTTTTTTTCTAAAATCTAACTGATGAATAGATATGGACACCTATCTTGAAAACCATAGATATTCTTTCAAAAAGAATATACAAAATGTGTTCATGTAATGAACTCAGCAAGCTTCTACATAGGGTTCTGTTTAGGCATTGCTACAGGGTGGAGACCAGATTATTTTCCCAGAAGTTAGCACACATTGAAGCACTAGAGCTGCTTAAAATGTGGGTATACGATCCAACATGGCGGTGAGAGGGGAGGCAGCGCTTTCAGTACCTCCTCAACAACGGGGTCAGAGAGACGCATGGATACGCTTAGATTCGACCTGCTGAGAAACTCCTAGCAAAATTCCACTAAAGAGAGACCGGCCGGGAATCGGTAGGATTTTTAGAGGTGACAGTCTGCGCTAGACGAGTGAATCTCCGCCACGCAGCGCAGAGGTCCAGACCCGCCAGCCGCTGCCCGCGCGACTCAGCGACTGTGGGCTGCCTGCACGCGGCCCCCGCGTCAGGGAGGATAGCCTCCGAGGCGCAGCGCAGCAGGAGCGGTGCAGGGACTCTAGGAAGAGATCTCTCGCCAAGCCTTCATGAAATAGCAAAACGGGAGCTGAAACCAACCAGAAACAGACCAGTCCCACCCCTCCCTTCGGACACTCTGG
>NW_026000229.1:25775752-25872446 GCF_001458135.2 Marmota marmota marmota | reverse complement strand
TTTTTTAATTTAAGATAAACAGACAATTATGCTATAATGTACCAGATAATTACTCAATAAAAATGAAAACATTTATCCTTAAAGAGAATTGTACATGAATGTTTGCAGCAATTTTATTCATAATAGGCACAAGTAGCCTAATGTCTATCAGGTGAAGAATGGATGAAGCCACACAATGGATACTTCTCAATTATAAAAATGAATGGTACAACTGATACATGCCACAACATGGATGAGCCTCAAAAATATTGCATTGCTTAGACAAAGCCCAACACAAAAGAGTACATACTGTATTTTACATTTATATGAAGTTCAAAAACAAAATGCCTTTGGAGCTTGGGAATTTTCTAGAAGGAAGCATGATGAAACTTTGGGGGCTGGATGGAAATATTTTATATCTTGACTATAATGGTATTTAGGTGGGTATATATATTGATCAAATGTCATTTACTGTATACTTCAGATCTATACATTTTACTATATGTAAATTTTAACTAAAAGGGATAGACCCTTAAACCCAGACAATTCTGGCTAGTGGGTTTGCTTTTGCGCAATGGGATATGTTAGTTAGCAATTCAAAATCTACTTTCTGTATTCTAGGATGGAGGAAATGAGTAAACCTATTGAGAATAATGGAAGCCAAATTTCTCGCTGCTAGGAAAAGAGTTATAGATTTGCACAGGAAAATACTAGACTAAAACTTGTGGTGATTGATGGGAATAGAGGTATCAGTATGAGTGGCAAGTGGGGGCAGGAAAAAATATAATATAAACCTGAAATATCTTGTTGGATGAGAAAACATGGATGTATTTGGAAAAAAAAAATGACTGGAACATGTCTATAGAGCATAGGAGTCTACCTGAAGAGGCTCCCATTAGGCAAATCTTAAACTGAGAATCAAACTAAATAATAAGAAAATAATTGGAGGGTCAAATTGGACAAATTAAACCTGATGAATAAAATTTGAACCCACAAGTCCCTTCTCATATTACTATATGTGACAGTTTTCCCTTACTTATAAAAACAATAAATAATAAATGTAAAAGGAATAGCAGCATTTTCAAATTATCAATGGATACTACTAGTGAGAGAAAGTGTGTGAATAACGGGACATTTACATGATATAAATACATCTCTCATAAATTACTTAAAAATTACAAGGGGAAAAATAAGAACTTTAAAGCAAACAAACTTGGTAGATACTTTCTTAACCAAGTGATCAAACTTAACATCACCAGTATTGGGACAAGGTGACATCATGTCCCTCTTCACAGACAACAAAACATCACTATTTTGTCATGCCTGCCAAAAAACAAAAAGCAAACAAAAACACCTAAATCTTGGGGCTGAGGTTGTGGCTCAGCGGTAGAGTACTCGCCTAGCATGTGTGAGGCCCTGGGTTCCATCCTCAGTACCACATAAAAATAAATAAAATAAAGGTACTGTGTTCAATTACAACTAAAAAATAAATATTATTTTTTAAAAAGGACACCTAAATCTAACCAGGAAGAAACAAATGCAAATAGTGGGACACTTTATGAAATAACTGGCTTCTAACCCTTCAAAAATGTCAAGGTCATAAAAGGAAAAAAAAAACTGAGGAACTGTTTCAGATTAAAAAGATTAAAGATTCATAATATTCAAATGCAAAGAATGATTATGGATTGGCTCATGGGCCAGAAAAAATGTCTATAAAGGACATTTTAATAATTGGGATACATAATTGAAACAATTAATAAAATCGAAAATGGTTCATAGATTGACAGATGGTATTAGATCATGTAAATTTCCAATTGTGGTCATTATACTATTTTTATGTAAGGGAATGTTTTGATTCTTAGAAAATATACACTGAAGTAGTTAGGTGTAAGGAGGCATTTAAATGTCTGCTCCTGCCAAGTGAGGTGGGGCATGCCTGTAATCCCAGCTGCTTGGGAGGCTGAGGCAGGGGGATCACGAGTTCAAATCCAGCCTCTGCAAAAGTGAGGTGCTAAGCAACTCAGTGAGACCCTGTCTGTAAATAAAATGCAAAAATAGGGCTGAGGATGTAGCTCGGTGGTCGAGTGCCCCTGAGTTCAATCCTCGGTACCCAAAAATAAATAAATAAAAGTCTGCTCCTTACTATCATAGTTCAAAGAATAATTATGATAATAATATGTATATATATATGATGTACACAGAAGTAGTTTGTTCTATTTTTGCAACTTTTCTGAAATTTTGAAATTATATAAAGATATAAATTTAAAAAAAAATGTGGGTATACAATGAATGAAGGCATATGATTAAAAGGAATCTTGAAGATCATCTGTCTATATGAACATCTCCTATTAGGGAGCTTCAGATTAGTGCATTGGAGAACCCAGTGGACTGATTTTATTGAGTTCAGAAGATCTAGTATCTTGTCAAGAAGAATCAAATAAATAGTATAGTCAGGATCAGAGCCCAGATCTCTGAACTCCTAGCCTGGTGTTCTTTCCTAATTTACAAATAAATAAGTTAGATTGGTCCTAACACAAAATGAAATTGTTTAGTTTTATTTTCAGTGCTTTCACACTTTCTCATTTGTTCCCTGTTTAGACATTCTGTCCCCAGATTTGACTTTGCAGAGATCCCCATCATGACTTCTCAGGACCTGCCATCCATAGCCACCCCCAACATACCCCACTCCACCAACCTGTCTTGGTGTGAGCATTGACTTTTTGACAGTACTGAGAGTAATAAACTGATACATAAATGTGTATAAAATGGAACTAGTTTTTTCAAAACAATAATCAGTTCTGTAACCCAAAGGAATAGACTAATAATGGAGCATTTTCAGGTGTTAAACCAGTCACTGAAAGAGGGACCAGGAAAAAGAGTATGGCTTTACATAATGCCCTGGAGGTATTCTATACACACATGCAGTGTTTATAAATATACACATATTCACAGTCTTGAGCTATTTTTTAAAAGTCTAACTTTTCTGTGTTTATCAGACTTTTTAAAGAAAACTTTGCTGACATCGTTTGCCTCATCTATGAAGAGAGTTAATTATACTTGTTTATATCCTCCAGCTGAAGGCCACCAGGAACAGACCTGCAGTTTTACAAGTTCTCTTTATTACTTATTACTGTGAGGTGAACTGGAGGGTATCTCAGCAAGATAGTATGAGAAAGCAAAGTTCACTCTGATAGGATGCCCTCTGGAAGTAAGGATAATTCTATGACTGCACATCTTCAAAACTCAGGGTACAGTGGACACCATTTTAGTTCCAGCTACTTGGGAGGATGAGGCAAGAGGATCACTTGAGTCCAGGAGTTCAGGGCCAGCCTGAGCAATATAGTAAGACACTGTCTTTTAAACAAAAGAAAACAATAATAACAAAACTTATCTAGAAAGAAAGCAGGCTATAGAGAAGATTTAGTGTACTTGTTGAAGAAACAATGGCCACTGTTCTTATGGAGGGAATGTTTGGTATTTGCTGGTTTGCAATGCAATTTTGTTTTTATGTATATAAAAAAAAATGAAGTGACCTGCCTGTATTATTTCAGCATTGTCAGAGTGACCTGACTGAGGTTGGTGTTCTGTGTGGTGGTTTATGTCCCACAGGAGGACAACATGGTCTTGGTCCAAGTGCCAGACCAACTTCCAATAGTAGTGTGAAACAGTTATGTCAGCTATGCTGCCAGATGCTACTTTAAAAAAACATAATGAGAAAGAAATCTTGTGTTTAAATTTTGTGTGTGTTATTTTATTTTGTTTATTTTTTAATAAGTGAAGTAATATATGTAGCAATATGTGATAAGAACATAATTATATTTCCTCCTACCATCTCTTCCTTGCTTTCTTGTTTTCCTTGCTTAGTAAAAGTACTTCAAAAATTAAGCACATACTTTTATTATCAATTTGTTCCCTTGATCCTTTATGACTGAGAAATCTGTAGGATATAATGATGAGATACAATATCTTTAACATACAATTATGAGAGTGCATTTCAGTTTTTATATTTTAAAAATATACACATGTTCACAAACTCATTCTAAAAGTTTACATTTACCCCTAATGGTCTGATTGAAGACGGAGGGGATGGTATAGGCAGAGGGGCAGGAACGATGTTGGTGGTGGTGGTGGCAGGCTCACTCACAGTGAAGTCACTTCAGAGAAGATGGTGGTTTGTTGGAGGGGGCTCCCTGCCCACACTCCCCCACTATAATCATGAGCCACCTACAGAAGTGGAAGATGATGCTACCTTAGATCTGTGCTCTTCCAGTTACCCTCCTGCTAAATATCAGTCCTTTATTGTTTGCAAGAAATGTAGAGTGTGTGGCTTTGATTGCATGAGAAAAAGGAGGCGGTTGACTTGAAGCCTGGGGGGAGTTGCAGGTTCCTTGAAAAGATTGAAGGCATGTTAAAAGAGGAGGGTTGAGGTTATCTTGGATATAAAGCCACTAATGGAAAAGGGTACAAAATGCCAACTCTATGCCCTCCTACATGGTTGCATGGGAAAGAAAAGCAGGCACCCAAAGCAGGCCCACCTACATGATTTTAGTGAAAAAGAAAGGGAAAAGAACCCATTTCTATGCTTGAGACTCCTAGAGAGAAAAAGCAATATTCAAATGCCTCAGCATCAGACCCTCTGCCTGATTTCTATGGGTGTTGCTCACCTGCCTTCTTTGATTTCATTAATCTCAAATGCAGATGAGTGTTGAAGGATATTTTTAAAAAGAAGAAGAAAGAAAAACTATTTTCAGTTTCTTTAAACTCTAATTTCTTTTGTCTTAAGCATTTCATTGACCTTCATCTGGCAAATAATTATAGAGCATTTAGCAAGTGATGCACTGGGCATAGTAAGGTCCTTGGGAGTCTCAAGGAGTTGTTCCACAGTGATTATAAAGTTCAACATTTTAAAATTACTAATTAAGGAGAAATTCTTTAATGAATGCTTCTGTCTTCACTTTTTAACCTTCTGAAATCATTACACTTGATTATTATCATTATACCCAGATGAACTATGTCATTCCATCTACACACAATGCTATTATTAAGGGAGACATTACTGTTGTTTCTTTTTGTTTTTCAGATGAGGCTTAGAGAGATGAGAGCTAGCCCAAGTCCAACTGGCTAGTATCTTACTCCAACTAGAATGTTGTAACAAGTTACCATAATCTGGGCAAATGAACAACAAAAATTTATGTCTCAGTTCTGAAGGTGGGACACACAGACTAGAGTCTCAGCATAGTAGATTCTGTAGAGTACACACTACTGGCTTCTTGCTAATCTCACATGGTAGAAGGGGAGAAGAGCTCTCTTGGGCCAATTTTATTAGGGCACTACTACTATTCTTGAGGATTCTGCTGTCGTGTCATTCCTACATTCTAAAGGTTTCACCTCCTAATACTGTCACCTTGGAGATAGGTTTTCATATATGAATTTTAGGAATCACAAAGATTCAAATCATATCAATAAGTGATAGATAAATTTACATTCAAGGTTGTCTCCTCCTATACCAAAGCATCATTAACTACTATGCACTTTTGCCTTATTTAAAAATTATATTCTTTATGTGTTTCTTCAATTTATATTTGCTTCATGCTGACTATGAAATCCATGTAGTGTGTAGGTCAACCAAATTCTGCTTTCTAATGACAGGCACACAGCATTTGTTCTCTCAGAACTCCAAGAGTCAAATATATTTTCTATCTTCATGAGATGTATTCCACAGCTTAATTATACATTTAAATTGATGTATCCTTGTTTCTTCCAGAATTGTGGCCTTAGGGTCAAAGTTTGCAATGAGTATAGAACAAGTTAAGGTAAACATAGAGACAAATTAAACACTCAGTTATGCTAATCATTTTATCTTATATTCCCCCAAGAAATAATTTGATTTCTGTATATATTGATTGTATGCTGTTATCAAAATAGTTTATGGGATCCTTGGGATCCACATTTAATAAAGGTTTACCTTGTAGTCTAGCTTGAGAGAAGTTCATGCATATCATTGGTGATTATTAAATACACAGAATTTTGTGAGACAATTGCTTAAAATCTGTAACTTTGGAGTATTTACATCATAGAAATCTCCTAGTGCTACAAATTGTCAGGGTTTTGAATTTTTTTCCATCTTCTTTTCTTATATGTAGCATAGAGAAAATGTGACCATTGAATTTATAAGGCCTCTGCTTTTTGCTAAGGAGAAGATATAATCCTATCCTGAGAAGGAGGGTAATATGGCTGAGATAGATGAATTGAACAGAATAGAAGTGTTTTGGAACAGCTAATGAGAAAAATCAGAAGAAAAAGAGTGGGAACAAAGGAGAATATTGAAATTGTTACATATGTATAGATAGTTTTTTGGAAAAAAACACTAAAGCCATAAATGGTCATGGAAAGATGGTAAAATTATAAATTTCATGTGAAATTTGGATGTTATGACTAATACACAATAAAAATGAAGAAAATGGTAGGTCTGATTACTTGATTATTCCATTAAATTCTATAGAAGGGAACTGATTTGCCCTTCCTATAATAAGTTTTCTTCTCTTTAAGGCTGAATTATCTTGCAGTTTTATTGTTCATGATTATATTATTTGATCTGTCAGTTAAGTGCTTTTAAAATTAACAATGATACAGTTCATTTAGGTAATGTGTTATACTTTACAAAGTGCTTTCACTGTACATTATCTCTTTTTATCTCATTTCTCGTTGTTCTCCAATTGGCATATTAGACCATCTAGCATATATTTTGAAGGAAGATTTATATAAATGCAAACTTAAAGTTATCTTTCATTGCTTTGAAATAAAATGAATAGGCCTGAAGGAAAACAGTAAATCCAGAGGACTGTAAACTCATGAAAAATTGCAATTACTTAAGAAATAGTTTAATTAGAAAAATTATATGTGTTAATGTGGGTTTAATAAACAATGGAAAGTACTTGTAAATTAGTGACAAAAATTAAGAATTTGTGTCTGTATCTCTGAGCTAAACAATTCTAAGTCAAATCATTTTATTTTCTTCAGAATAAAAATGTAAAATAAATATTTTTTGAAGCGCCAGATATCTTCTCTAGCAATGACAGACAAAGGCTTAAACGTAAATCCTTGTCAATCTGCTCTCCCTAAATTGGCAATTTCAGCTCATGGATCTTTCTGTTGTCTGTGCTTACTGGAATACATGCTCTGCTGCAACATCCAGAGAAAAGGTGAAAGATTCCAAACTTAATTGTTAAGATTTCCTAATTGATTTTTTCTTAAATATTTTTTTACTTGTGGAGGGACCTTCATTTTATTTATTTATAAGTGGTGCTGAGAATCGAACCCAGTGCCTCACATATGTGAGGCAAACACTCCACCACTGAGCTACAACCCCAGCCCCCTAATTAATTTTAAATGATTCAAGAGGCAGTCATTAAGGTTAGAAATTTGATTCATTTGGATAAAAAATATCTTGATAGTTGAACTTTGAATTTGGTAGTTATTGCTTGTATCAGTATCTATTGTGGGGGTAGCTGGGTACTTCCTGAATTTAGAGAAATAATCCAAACTATATTTAATTCTGTAGGAATGTAGCACTCTTTCCTAGAGCCATTTGGGTTCTAGTAACCACAATAATACTATTATAACTATTTAAAAATTTGGGGGAAAGTCAACAATTTTATGATATTTCTAACCATTTCAATATCTTTAGCATATCTGTCAAAACCCAAACTTTTGGGGCATTTAAAATCCTGGAGTTAATATCTTCTAGACACAAGTTGCCATTTATATATAATGAATATTCCAATACTGCAAGCAAAATGTGCCCATTGAGTAGCTGCAATTATTTAGTTCAGCTTAAGTAAATTTTTAAAGAATTATGAATGATGTAGTTAAACCGTACAAACATGCATACTTACTGAAGCATATATAATTTACAAATCTGTAGCTGTAATAGTGCATCTTTTTAACAGATGAGTAAGACATTGCCTTACATAGAATTCATTCCTTTTTTATTTCTTTCATTTAAATGTGGTTTAGATCTTTCAAGTTAAAAAATAATAAAAACAAGTCATCTGCTCTTTCTACCATTGGAATAATCTTTCTTCTCTTTTACCTTCTGCTATCCACAATAATATGACCATATTATTTCACTTCAGGAAATAAATGTTATATTTTCAAATAAGTGAATATTTTCACTAAATTAGAGCTCTTAAATTGTATATGAGTTTATCAAGATGAAAATTAATATTGGATCTTCCCTTCTGTATTAGTTTTTAAATTTTTATATTTCAATTGATCACAGAATTAGGCTCAAATATTCTTAAGGAAGATATCTTCTGTGGTAGGAATTATGCAAATAAATTATTCCACATAATATTCAGATATTTTCTAAGATAGATGCCTATTTCATAAATATAGTATGTTAGAAAAAAATATAGTATAAGCTGAGCAACAACACTATTTGCACAAGTCTTTGAATTCTTTTCACTATATCTAAGTTGCTTCTTTTCCAAAAATGTTAAGTTTTAGCAGTGGAAGTTCCTGCAAATGCTGGTACATGAGCTTTTGTTTTCTTACTTCAAACACACACAGAAGTTATGAGAATCATAATTGTGCTTCACTATTCACTTGTATAATATTGTGTAGCCGAGGACATCACACACAGAGGTGAGAAAGCTGGCTGGCTGATAGGTAGAGAAGGTTAGGAAAGACCCAGAAATCAAATTTTGGAAAAGCTTCACTGTCAGAAAAATTTGTTTTGCAAATAATTACCCAGAAAGTTGAGAACAATCACAAAAAACAATGTCCTAGAAATCAAGAAAGGTTTTCAGTAGAAGGTAAAAAGTCAGCATGTTTAAAACTATGGATTTGTAAAAGAGAGTTCAGGTCTGTGGTCTGTCAGGCACTACATGGGTCATTGAGCCCACCTGTTTCCATATATTTTTTGAACAGGAGCAACGGTACTTTCATTTTAAGTGAAATATTACCTTCCTTCAATGTATAACATGCAGAAGAGAAAATTTTAAAATTAAAATTTTATGCTGTTTATTTGGGGGAAGTCTTATCCAAAAAAAAAAAAAAATAGATAGTTGGATGAATGTAAGTTTTCAAACTGTCAATTTATGAGCAATATTTACCATTTATATTTGATCTATTTCTCAATTTTGTTTTGAATACTCATCAAGTAAATACATGTTATATAACATGTTTGTGAGAACTCTATTGTTTTTTGAATTTTAGTTTTTGGAAATTCAGACCAAATATTTGTATATCCCCTAATTTATTCCAATATTACTTATGAAAAAATAAACAGGAATCACGTAGGCCCATTTATCAGTGATGTTTAATTGTTATGTTTCTCAATATAGTGATTTATTCTTCTGATATTTTCTTTAAAATAGTGCCCCCCGCCCAGTCCTCAGAATGAAAGCATTCACTCATTCCTATATTTCTTCTTCATTCTCTCCCTCATTTGAACCATCAAAAAAGTAACTCCTGAGCATTCACACCACCCTTGATGTCTCTACTATAGGAGCAGCAGAAAAGAGTTCTAAGCATGGCGCCGAAGACAAGACGCAGACCATTATTACAGCCATGAAGGAAAGAATGAAGATCAGGGAGAAAAACAGGCCAGAGGTATTTGAAGTAATTCAGGAAATGTTTCAGATTTCTAAAGAAGATTTTGTGCAGTACACAAAGGCCGCCAAGCAGAGTGTATTGGATGGAACATCTAAGTGGTCAGCAAAAATAACCATTACAGGTAAAAATATGTCTTCCTCAAAAGTTTTATTCTATATTGAGATTTCTTTGTGTCTCAGAAATCACCACTAAAAATAATTATAGGTAAAGTAAGTATATTTTTTTTCAATCTTGTCAATATTGACAATTCTAGCAGTGACTTTGTATTTCTAAAATATATACTAGTTAATTGGAGTAACTTCAGTCTGTCTTCTTCTAATATATTAATCTATACCCAGAAAAATTACAAGAAATTAGCTTTGTTACTGCTTGCAACTAACAAATTACAAGTGTAATAACCTCTTTAGTGAGTTTTTTTTTAATGAGAAATCATTTTAGTTACTACTCACACATCCATTTGATACTTGAGTAAAGGTCATTTGCATTTAGTGATTTCTAGTAATTAGAACATCTGAAGTTGCTTGTGATGTTAACAGCAAGTGCCTATATATGATGTTAACATTTTAAAAATTTCTTACTTGTATTTATAGGGTAAAATAAAAATCCTTCTTTCACTGGATTGAGTTGATCATTACTGACAGAAAACTCATAAAAATTTGTAAATCAAAGGCCTTTGAGTCATACTATGTAACTTTTCACATATTATTCATGTATCATCATCTTTCTATATATTTATATAATAATGTACATATGAGTATAGAGTAAAAACACATATGCATCAGCAAGCAATTTTTGTAATAGCTATTATTATATTAATTATATGTAGCTATTATTCTTTAGAGGCAGAATCAAATATTGGTCAAAGGAAGATTTTTATTTTTTTTAATTTACAGGTAATGTATGTTTTTAACAATGTACAACATGATATTTTTAAATATAAATATACATATATATGTACATACACACACATTATATATGTTGTGCACTAGTTAACTCTAGTTAGTTAAATGCATTACGTCACATTGTTATCATTGCTGTGGTGAGAGCATATATATTCTCTTTACATGTTTTAAGAATATAGTGTATTGTCATTAACTAGAGTCACATTACTGTGTGTAGAATCACCTTTTTGATATATTTCAATATACCTCTTGAAATGCATTCCTCCTATCTCACTATAAATATGTATCCTGACAAATTTCCCATCTCATCTTCCCCAAGTCACCCAGGTTCTAGCAACCACTACACTTCTCTTCTTCTGTGAGACCAACTGTTTTAGATTTTACATATACATGACTTCATGTGATATTTGTCTTTTGGTGTCTGGATTATTTTCACCTAACAAATGTCCTCCAAATTTATCAATATTGTCACAAATGGCTGAAGTTTTATCTTTTCAAATTTCTATTTAAACTGAGCAAAAGACCTAAATTAATATTTCTCAAAAGAAAAATTACACTGACCAACAAGTATATAAAAAAAAATGCTCAGTATTACTAATTATCAGGAAAATGCAATTTGAAATCACCATGTGTTATAACCTCATAGATATTAGAATGGCTATTTGCCAAAAAGAGAAAGATAAGTATTGACAATAATATGAAGAAAAGGGAATATCTGTATACTGTTCGTAGAATATAAATTAACATAGCCACAATGAAAAACCATATGGAAATTCCAAAGAAAATAAATGAAATAGAGGTACAAATTATCCAACAGTCCCACTACTGGGTACATATCGCAAGGGAATTAAGTTCATATGTCAAAGAGCCACCTATATCCCCATGTGTATTGTGGTACTAGTCACAATAGCTGAGATGTGGAATCAACCC
This sequence comes from Marmota marmota marmota, assembly GCF_001458135.2. Taxonomy (NCBI): domain Eukaryota; kingdom Metazoa; phylum Chordata; class Mammalia; order Rodentia; family Sciuridae; genus Marmota; species Marmota marmota. Next base: position 25,861,017 of record NW_026000229.1, on the reverse strand, counting down.
AAGTGGCCATCAACAGGCCAATGAATAAAGAAAATGTGATCATATACATGTCAGAACAGTATTCAGTCATAGCAAATGTCACAGGAAAGATTTTAATGTTTAATATACTTATTCTTTATTAGTCCTATTGGTTGTGAGAATGAAAGCAATGGGATGTATCTGCAAACCTAGGGAACAAAATGATAGAAAATAATTTCCTTAACTTTGTTTTGAAAAACATCATTATATTAAAATGTTTATTTTGGTTTATTTCAGTGGTTTCTGCACAAGGCTTGCAGGCAAAAGACAAAACAGGGTCCAGTGACCCATATGTTACAGTTCAAGTTGGAAAAAACAAAAGACGGACTAAAACCATTTTTGGAAACTTGAATCCAGTATGGGATGAGAAGTTTTATTTGTGAGTATATAAATGTAAAGCTTATACACATATTAAACTCTGAGAAAAATTTAAGACAAGCTAGAAAAGAATGTAAATAATTATATTTTAATAATCTCTTATGAGGAAATTACAAAAAGTAAAACTGATGTTATAAACCTACCTAATATTCTCAAAACCCTTACTATTTATTCTTTATTTTTAGAAATACAAGAATAAAAGGAATACTTCAGGCAAATGAAGAAACACAGTTAGGATGACTTTGTAGAGGGAAAGCACAAGATTCACAACATGAGCTATATAACCTGGGAATGACCCAACTTAGCTAGAAATTTATAGGCTTCTTTTAGCAGTATTTTAACAGTGAAGGTTTATGACCAGTGACAGTAAAAATGCTCTGGACATCACCTGGCTTGTCAGTTGGGACAGAACCATACCTACAGTAACCTGTACTGATGAAATGGCTGATGAGAACTTTTATGACCTCTTGTTTTCTATAAGCACATTTATTTTTAAACCTCTTATGTCTTGCATCTAAATAGCAAGATATAAATTTTTCTCTCAAGGGTTTCTTTCTTTTTATCACTATACTTTTGGGAGCTAAAAAACAAAAACAAACAAAACAAAAAACCAAAAATCTCCTAATTACCATTTAGTAGAAATAGGAAGCTCTAAGTGGATTTAAAGGCAGTTCTTTTCATTTTGTCCTCTCTTTACAAATGGTTTAAACAGGAATCTCATTAACATGCTAAGTAAACAAACCCAAAACACAGGCTTATTTGAGAATGTGGGCAAAGTGGGTAAGAAATGGAGTCTCTTGTGTATATGGACTGATGAAGGAAAGTGTTAAGAAATAGGTCGGGAAAATTAGTTGGGACCAGATAACAATAGAATGGGTTAAGGAATTTGGATAGTTTCTCCCTTTAGAGTGATGAAAGAGACTACTTTAATATTCCTTTGTTATTAAATACAAGACAGGAAATCAATTGGTACTTGTAAATTCAGATTCCTATAGGAGTCTAATAAATGAGTAAAGCAGGATAAGGGCAGAAAGGCGGAGGGATGGAAACCATGGCAAAACAGGGAACACAGCTCTGAGAAAAGATAGGGCTTGCGTTGCCATGTGATGATGCAGACACCATGCAGTGAAAAGTCCCAGATTCTTAGGAGAAGCTGGAAATTCAATAATTTAGAAATAGCTTATTGAGGTATAATTGACATAATGTAAATTCTACACATGAATATACAATTTGTTAAGTTTTGATGTATGTATAACTCATGATCATATCTTCACCACAGACAAGATTAATGAGCACTGGAAGTCTCCCCTTCTGACTTCCCTTGTGCCAAGGCAGTCATTGCTATGCTTTCTGATGCTGTAGAATACTTTTCCTTTTGCATTTTCTAACATTTTTATAAATGCAATCATAACATATGTGCTCTTTTGTGTGCTTCCATTCCCTTAGTGTAATTTCTTGGAGATCAGTTCAAGTTGTAGGGTATAGCAGTAGTTCATTCCTTTTCATGCTGTGTAGCATCCCAAGTGTGTATAGTTATACCACAAATGTGTGCAAGTTTCAGATCTAACACAACCTTCTAATACTGATAAGGCTAGTCTTTGTGTGTGTGTGTGTGTGTGTGTGTGTGTGTGTGTGTTGCTGGGGATTGAACCCAGGGCCTTGTGCATGCAAGGAAAGCACTCTACCAACTGAGCTATATCCCCAGCCCTAAGGCTAGTCTTTTTCATATTAGCCTTTCTATTTGGTGTGCACTGTTATCATGTAAGGTTTGAATTTGCATTTCCCTAATAATTTTAAGCATCTTTTTTACAATGTGCTATGTATCTTCTTTGATTAAGTGTCTGTTCTAGCATTTTGACTATTTTAAAATATTTTTATTTTATATTTGCATAAGTTGTAAGTTTACATTAGGCCTGTGAAACATTTTGAAATAATTTAAAATATAGTATAAGTTATAAGCTCATTTTATGCATATGAGCATACAATTATTTCTGTGTCATTGTTTTAAAAACTAAATTCCTTTCTTTGATAAATTGCTTTTGTATCCTTGATAAAATTTATTTCTCTGTATATGTATGGCTATATTTCTGGGTTCTTTATTTTATTCTATCAATCTATTTATCTGTATTCTAATACCTCATAGTATTGATTATCATATCCTTATGAGTCTTAAAATAAGGTGGTATTCATCTTCCAACTTCCTTTTTATCAAAATTATTTTCACTATTTTAGTATTTTTCAATTATTTCCACACTAAATTAAAATTAGCTTGTCATTTTTAAATTTTTTTTATTTGTTCTAATTAGTTATATATGACAATAGAATGCATTTTGACACATCATATATAAATGGTGTATAACTTCTTATTCTTCTGGTTGTACATGTTTTAGAGCCATACTAGTTGTGTAATAATTCATGTCCGTAGAGTAATAATGTCTGATTCCATTCTATTATTCCCATAACCCCTGCCTTCCCTTCACTGCCCTCTGCCTAATCCAAAGTACCTTGATTTTTCTCTCACCCCCGGCTCCTATTGTGAATTAGATCCACATATCAGAGAAAACATTTGGTCATTGGTTTTGGGGGGAGTGGCTTATTTCACTTAGCAAGATATTTTCTAGCTTGTTCAATTTAACTACAAATGCCATAATTTCATTCTTCTTTAAGGCTGAGTAATACTCTACTGTGTATAGATAACACATTTTCTTTATCATTCATCTGCTGAAGGGCACTTAGATTGGTTCCATAGTTTAGCTATTATGAGTTGACCTGCTATAAACATTGATGTGGCTGTGTCACTGTTGTAAGTCCTTTGGGTATGAACCAGGGAGTAGGATAGCTGGTTCAAATGGTGGTTCCATTCTAACTTTTCTGAGGAATCTCCATACTGCTTTCCATAATGCTTACACCATTTTGCAGTCCCACCAGCAATATATGAGTGACTTGTCATTTTTTACAAAACAAAAATAAAGAAAAAATACCTAATATAATTTTGACTGCCCTCTAGTACTGGCTAAGATTTCCAGTATAAAATCAAATAGGATTGATCAGATAAAACATCTTAGTATTGTCTCCAGCCTTAAATGTAAAACATTCCTTTCTTGATTGACGATGGTATAATCTGTAGCATTACTTAAGTTGCCCTTTATTAAAGTAGAAAGCCATCTTCTATTCCCAGTGAATAGAGAGTTTTGAAGAGGAATGGATATTGGATTTAGTCACTTTTTTTCTGCATCTACTGAGATGATCATATGATTTTGATTGTTATTTTTAAAAAATGTTAAAGATCTTGCTCCATTGTCTTTGCTTTTTTGTTTTCTATGAGAAGTCTGCTGTTTTTCTTATTTTTGTTCCCATGCACATGACATGTGTTTCTCCTCATAGCTGCTTTTAAGATTTTATTTTCTCTCTTTATTTACACAAATTTATTAGGATATGACATGCTATAATTTTCTTTGTGTTTCTGATTTTAAGGGTTTCTTGAGCTACTTGAGACCACAGGCTTTTATTTTCAAATTTGGAAACATTTCAGTCAATATTTTTTTAAATTAGCCTTTCTGCTCCCTCCAACCCCTTTGGAAACTCTACTTAACATGTACATTAGGCTCCACAGCTCACTAATGTTCTGGATTTCTTTGTTGTTCTTGTTCTTGTTCTTTTTTTCTCTTTCTCTTTTACTTTGGATTATTTCTATTCATATGAGCTTAAAATTCACTTTTCTTTTATAATGTCTAATATCTATAAATCTAAGCCATTTTATTTTTTTATATTAGAATTTTCCATCTCTGGAAACTCAAACTGAATCTTTTAACTTTATATCTGAAGTTAACTTTTTAAACCCATACAATTCTTAATAATAAATGTTTTGATGCTCTGGACTACCAATTTGAACATCTGTGCCTATCCTTGGTCAGCTTTGACAGGTAAATTTTCTCCTCGTTGTACAATATATTTTTATGCTACTTCATATCCTGGTAATTTTTTTTACTTTTTTACTTGGATGCAATATCTTTATTTTATTTTATTTTTTTTTACCTGGTGCTGAGGATCAAACCTAGTGTTCCACACGTGCAAGGCAAGCATGCTACCACTAAGCACAACCCCAGCCCATGCCTGGTAATTTTTATTTGGGTGTCAGAGATTGCAAATAGTACTGTGCTGATCACTGGATAATTTGGTGTCCTATAAATATTTTTAATCTTTCTGGATAGAATGTTACAGGTAAACAATGGTTCCTTGGATCTTGCTTTTAAAATCTGTTAAATATGAATAATATTGTGCTCAATCTCAGCTAATTATGCCTCACTATGGAGGTGAGATTCAATATACTCTGCCTACTGACTCTTGAATTATGAAGCTTTCTAATGTGCTTAGTATTTCTGGTCCTGTATGAATGCTGGACACTATTACATCAAATTTGTTAGATGCAGGCTAGGGATATAGCTCAGTTGGTAGAGTATTTGCCTTTCATGCACAAAGCCCTTGGCTCAATCTCCAGCACCACAAAAAAATAATAATAATAATAATTTTTTTTAGATGCTCTTCAGCTAGCCTTGGGTAGTTTCACCACATGCTTGCACTGATCATTGTGAAGGTATTGTAGATTTCACATGGTTTTCCGTCTCTCAAGAATCTCTGTTCTTCACCGACAGATCTCCATTATATTTAAAACAAATATTTCATATACTGTTATTTTTTTTTTCACATGTGAGGATACTGTCGCCCCTGTTACTTACCCTTACATGGAATAGAAATTCTGGCAATCTGAATTTAATTGATAAGCCAAAATAAAACAAAATGGTATGAATGCTAACCCAGAACACTTCTGTGTCAAACTATGAAACTAAAACATCCATCCAGAGAAACACAATAGTGAAAATAGTTGCTGAGTTTTTTAATCTTTGGGGAATCACAGAGTAATACATGCAGTATGTGAGGAAGCTACGCAAAACTAAAGAAAGGCCTATCAAAAGGCCTAAATGTGACAGTGATCAGTGTTTGTTTGAGTTAGACAAGCTAGAGAGCATCACAGTTCACAGGACAAGTACCCAGAGTGCCTTGGAGTGGACCACTAAAATATGAATTATCTATGTTCTAATTGGCAGCTTTTAAAAATATTTTTATGCCATATGCCTTTGTTTTTCTTTTGATAGGAGGTACCATCTGTACTGGCAATAACAGCACATACATTTTTAAAACAACATTTTTTCAATGAAAAGTAAATTCAAATATAAATCCATTGTACCGTGCCATGCATGAAATATATATAGCTCACAATTTTTTCACAATACTTTTCACTTTATTGGCAGAATACTTATGACCTTTAAGTGAGGCTACACTCACAAATACTTTCATTTTTCTTCTTTCTATAACATCAAAAATGAATCCCAAGATTTTATTTGATAGTAATTCTTTCAGCCATCAGTATCTGGAACTCTGAAATTCCATTCTTATTTTAGAGGTGTGGAATCACTGGTTCAGAAATATCATGTTAAAGCTAAAGGTGCATGTTTTCATTTGTCCTTGAAAATGATAGGATAATAGGAAAATTATCTTTCTTTTATAAATGATTCTCTTTTGTCAGAGGAAATCAATTCATTATAAATTTATGTGCATACATATCATAGGTTAATTCATCCATATGGATCCCTTCCCTAACAGTTCTGCCCTAAGAACTGTGGTGTAAAAAATGTGTCCTACCATTCTAAAACTAGAAAGTCTTAATAATAATATGGCTTTTTTTTTCCTTTGGTACAATTTATTTACATTTTTTTCCTAATAGGAAAAATTAGGATAATAATTCACATATCACAGAATTGTAATATTTTAATAATATACATAAATTTCCTAACACTTGTGTAATTTATATTATTAATATAATAAAATAATCACATTATGATTTATTTGTTTATTTTTATTAAAGCTTTATAGTTATATATAATACTTAGGTTTATCCCAACAAATTTATATAAGCATGGAAATCCATTTCAATTCCTGATCTCCCTCCTTTTCTCTCTACATTTTCTGTCCAGTCTTCCCTCCCCTCTCCCATTCTCCTTCCTCTACTGGACCTTCTTTCACTTGTATATTAATTTATATTTGATTGGTTCTTTATATTATCCTATCCTTCCCTCCCACTTTCCTTTACCTTACTCTAGCTTTCACATATAAGAGAAGATATTCAATCTTGGAATTTTTTGAGTTTGGCTTATTTCCCTAAGCATGATATTTTTTTTCCACTTCCATCCATTTACCAGCAAATGCCATAATTTCTTTCTTTTTTATGGTTGAGTAAAATATATAATTTATTAATCCATTCAGCTATTGATAGGCATCTGGGTTGATTCCATAATTTAGCTATTAGACCACATCCTTTTTTTGAGCCTCAGGACTTTACAGTAAACATGACAGTGATATTCTAATGTCAGAAGAATTCTAATCTGATTTAATGAGGCCGAGAGAGAATCAACGATCAATCAGGGTGCTGTACAAAGAAAAAGAAAGTAGTGGTGAAATAGAATTAGTGAACTGAGATTGGGCAAAGGATCTGAAAGATTGCTTTGCTGCTCTCTCATTTGTCTGAGGAGAGACCTGAAGCTGGAGGAGTTACAGTAGAGTCAATTCCACAAAGCAGCCCCCACACATAAGACAAAAAGCAACTAGGAAATGTGCTTTTTCCTATATCCAAATTCTTCACTTGAAAAAGTGCTCTTAACTCGAATAAGACACGCAGACAGAAAGCTGGTAAAATGAAAATGCAATTTAAAATTTTTTCAAGTTTTGAATTTAGTTTAAAAATGTAATTTTCCCTTTACTAAAGGCACTTTGATGCCCTTCAGAGATTTAATAATAAGTAATTTCAATTTTAGATTTCTCTTACCATAGGTTAAAACAAGAATCATGAAATTTTAATCCTCAAAAGACTGTGGATGTTGTGTGACTCCAGAACGGGGCACTCTGGAGAGCATCCGCAGAGAACAGAGGCATGACCCACTCAGCCCTTGCAGGAGTTGGGGATGGGAACAGTATAAACACACCTCTAATTTCTAAAACACCACATGGAGATTAGTTCAGATAATGTCTGTTAAAGAGCTTTGAAGATGATAAAGCATTATATAAATCTAAGGTGCTCATTATCTTTGCTCTTTGATCCTAATACACTGTATGGATGATCATTTCATGATTAATTATGACGTTTGATTTCACTTTCCTATGTTATCACTAATGAAATGTTTTATGCTTATTATAAACCATTCCCTCAGGAGGAAAAGGAGTGAGTTTCTCAAAGTGGATTATATAAAGAAAATTTGAGAGTTGAGAAACCTACATTTTATGTATATGTTGATGCTGTGTTTCCTGAGGACTCTATATTAGATCCTTGGTGCCTAATTTTTGCCAATTTCTGAAATAAAATCAAAATTCTGTGCTGACTCTCTCCTAGATGTCATAAAGGTAATTGTAGGGGTGTGATAATTAATATGTTTTCCATTGGTATTAATCATTGAAATAGAGAACTGTATTAACAGAAATCTAGTCAATACCTGTGGTAGGAATACAAACATGCCCTCACTTATTGTATTGAATAAGCAAGGCACCAGTGTTTAAACATTGTTTGTGTAAATGACTAGACCGTTCCACTTTCTCCATGGGGTATTGGTTAGACTCTACCTGCTTTGCCCAAGTGACCATTGTATGCAAAACACTCTACTTGGTGTAAGTGAAATAACTGACCACATGTTATACCAGAAAGCTGTCTGACCTACAAATTTATAAATATAAATTCCAGAACTGTTCTGGATCAAACATGCTTCTTTACTTCTAGGAAACCTTTTAGGCTCAGTTTCATAATGGGACTGTACAAAAAAATTATTTCCCATCTTACTTTGATAAAGTTATCGTAAAACGCAGTGCAAAACAAAGGTACCATAAACTCATAATTTTCTTTGGAGGCACAATTGCCTTGGCCCCTTTGAGGAGTCTATCAGCTGTGTTTCCTGAGGACTCTATATTAGATCCTTGGTGCCCAACTGTGGTGGCAGAAAGTACCTCAGGCCATGACTTTCCACTCTGCCATGTGCTGAGGGATGAGTCAAGGATGAGCATGAATTAAACATAAACTAAGCACTATAGGAGATAGTTTACTTAACACTACAATTATATAAAAATATCTGCATAGCACAGCAGGCTACTATTTAAAAATGACAGCCTGAACATAATCAAGGATTTGATTTATTGCCTAGCTCACTGGCATAGTTACTTCCTGGGATACATGGGAAGGAAGTTGTGGAGTAGGTCACTCAGAAAACACACCAAGTCCCAATTTTGTCCAAATTGAAGAGTCTTTATTTGGCCAGGTGGCAGGTGACTGTCCCCCACTCTATACAGGACCCATAACTGTCTCTGCAAGAAACAGCCCCGAGCCTGAACATTTTAGGATATTTATTTATTTATTTAAATTTATATATGACAGTGGAATGCATTACAATCCTTATTACATATATAGAGCACAATTTTTCATATCTCTGGTTGTATACATAGTGTATTCACACCAATTCGTGTCTTCATACATGTACTTTGGATAATAATGATCATAACATTCAACCATCATTAATTACCCCATGCCCCCTCCTGTCCCCTCCAACCCCTTTTCCCTATCTAGAGTCCGTCTATTCCTCCCATACTTCCTCTCCCTATCCCACTATGAATCAGCCTCCTTATATCAAAGAAAATATTTGGCATTTATTTTGGGGGGATTGGCTAACTTCACTTAGCATTATCTTCTCTAACTCCATCCATTTACCTGCAAATGCCATGATTTTATTCTCTTTTATTGCTGAGTAATATTCCATTGGGTATATATGCCACATTTTTTTTTATCCATTTATCTATTGAAGGGCATCTAGGTTGGTTCCACAATTTAGCTATTGTTAATTGTGCTGCTATAAACATTGATGTGGCTGTGTTCCTGTAGTATTCTGTTTTTAAGTCCTTTGAGTATAGACCTAGGAGAGGAAGCTGGGTCAAATGGTGTTTGCATTCCCAATTTTCCAAGAAATCTCCTTACTGCTTTCCATGTTGGTTGCACCAATTTGCAGTCCCACCAGCAGTGTATGAATGTACCTTTTCCCACACATCCTCACCAACACTTATGGTTGTTTGTATGGTAATAGCTGCCATTCTGACTGGAGTGAGATGAAATCTTAAAAGTGGTTTTGATTTGCATTTCTATAATTGCTAGTGATGATGAACATTTTTTCATGTGTTTGTTGATTTATTGTACGTTATCTTCTGAGAAGTGTCTCTTCAGTTCCTTGGCCCATTTATTGATTGGGTTATTTGGGTTTTTTTTTTTTTTGTGTGTGTGTGTGTGTGTCTAGTTTATATACCCTAGTGATTAGTGCTCTATCCTTAGCAGGAAGAGTGAATCAGGTGGCATCATTATACCAGACCTTAAACTATACTACAGAGTAATAGTAAAAAAACAGCATGGTATTAGCACAAAAACAGACCAATGGTAGACCAAGGGTACAGAATAGAGGACACAGAGACTAACCCAAAAAACTACAGTTATCTTATATTAAACAAAGGTGCCAAGAACATGAATTGGAGAAAAGATAGCCTTTTCAACAAATGGTGCCGGGAAAACTGGAAATTCATATGCAAAAAAAAAAAATGAGAGTAAGCACCTATCTCTCACCAGGCACAAAACTCAACTCAAAATGAATCAAGGATCTAGGAATTAAACCAGAGACCCTGTGTCTAATAGAAGAAAAAGTAGGCCCTAATCTCCCTCACGTGGGATTAGGCCCCAACTTCCTTAATAAGACTCCTGTGGCACAAGAATTCAAATCAAGAATCAATAAATGGGATGGACTCAAACTAAAAAAGTTTCTTCTCAGCAAAACAAACAATCTGTGAGGTGAATAGAGAGCCTACATCTTGGGAGCAAATCTTTACCCTTTCCACATTTCAGGACATTTAAAGGCAAAAACCACACCTGGGTTGACATAGCTGCAAGCAAGCAGGCACAGAAGCTGAATTGAGCAGTTAGCGAGACAATGCAATAGGTACATTGGTATTTTCCATGGGACTTTCCAGGTTGGATAGCAGCAAGCAAGCAGAAGGGAAGGGGGTCAAAATGACCCTAGTTCAGTTCAAGTTAGAGAATGATTAGTAATGTCTAGACAACCAATCTCTGACAGGGTATATTGCCCAAGAAAAATGGAAACCAAAGGGAACAATTTTACATCTATTCCTATTTTGTGTTGCCAAATGTGTTATGCTAGGTAACTATGAATGGGTACAGAAGCGGGGCTTTCCCATGGGAGAAGCATTTCTTACGTGATATGGACTCTCAGGGTAAAATGGAGTCTGTTTGGTCCTTGCCCATATAGCCTGGCCCGTAACAAAAGCATTTCCTCAGTTGCCTGAGCTGGATTACAGTGATTGTATCAGTGTCAGAAAGTTGTTTATCACAGAAAATGATCAAAAAATTGTTGAAATCAAAGAGATGTTTAAACAAAACACTTTATGGGATTAGAATCTTTTTGTAATTAATTAATTAAATTTTTTAAGTCGTAGATGGACTTAATACCTTTATTTTATCACCTCAGATCCTCAGGTGCTGAGGATCCAACTCAGTGCCTCACACATGCTAGGTAAGTCATAGCCATAGCCCCCAGAATCTTTTTTGTTTGTTCCAATTGTTGTCTACATTATAAATAATTAACAATAATAGATGTAAAAGCAATACTTACTAAATTAGGTCGAGTCCATAGAATAGGATCTGACTTTATCATGGCTTCACACTAGAACCTAAGGGCTTTTTAAGGAAAGGAATGGTGTATAGAATGTCTGCAGTGAATATCATGAAGTATGAACTTAGGGTCACCAAAGAAAATTAATTCAAAGTCAACAAGCCATAAAATATCAGATCAGAATGCTAAAGATAGCACTGTAATATATGATAGGCAGAGCTACAAAGTGCCATCAACTTAATTTTATGTTGAAAACCAAATGGAATTAAAAAAATACCCAAATCCTGCAAGCTGCAAGTATTTAGGGAGCAGTTGAAGTACAACTGTAATTCTTGGAGCACTGGGGATTATTTATAAGGAACTGTCAAGATCAGAAGAAAAAGAATCTTCCATACTTGAACTAGTTCATGAAAAAGGGATTGAGAGGAGACTAATTTTATTATAAATTTGTGCGTGGAGGAAAGAGTATGGAAGCCCCGAGGATCTGCTAGTCATTCATTTGTGGATTAAAATAATTTCCCTTGAGTTTTAATATGTTCTTTCAGATCACTACAACAAACCTGATCTAGTAAGCATTTTCAGGACCCAAACACTACACTGCCAATTGATCTCTACATGTCTCATTTTTCCACCACTTCTATGTACCCCATGTGCAGACCAATCATTTGTCAGAAGGATAAGATCAACATGCTACCATTACTCCTAGCCAAACTGAAAGTTTGAAGGTTTCTATCAACTCAGATGCACAGAATGTAAATCCAGCCTCCTGGGCAATTGTTCCCCTATTATTCAGAGAAATAATTTATTGAACATATAAATACATGAGGCATTCTCCTACATGCTATAGACACTCAGGTAAATATAAAACACAAGTGCCTTCTCTTTCAGAGCTTTCATTCTAATTGAAGTAGAGATGATACTGAGAATAATACCAGCAGCTAGAGAGAGACAGTCCCAGGAAGTTGGGGGAGAAGTAGGCAGTTCTGCTTGGTACTGCCCTCTTGGATGAATTATCAATTGAATAGGTATTTAATCTAAACAAGCAGTGTTAATAGCAAGGTAATTCTTGAAGGCTGGGCAAAAGAAGATCTAGATCTGTAAGCAACTTGTTGAAAGACTATTATTGGCTATGAAGAAATTTCTAAAACCCATTAGCATCATAATTTTTCACAAGTTTGTTGTGAAGTTTGATAGATGTGATAAGATTTGAGGAAGTGGTCACACAAATGTCAGGGTTTATAATTATTATTCTGTTTCTGTCACTTTTGGACCATTTGATCATTTTTATGATTTAATTTGGTCTTCTTTGTTGAGTTATTACTTACATATATCATTATTTTGTTAATTCAGGGAGTACTTTATGGTTTACAGTATGTATCTTTAAGTATCACAGTTAATCTAACAGTGATATTTTACCACTTATCACACGGTAGAAACAATTTCCTATTGTCTCCTCTAGACCTTTGTGGTATTGATGTGTATTGTTGGCAAAGATATGCTATTGATCTGAATTGTTGGTTATCTAACTCATTACTTATTTATAGTATTACTTACTTACAGTATTACTTACTGTATTCTGGAATACAAAAAGGGAGAACAACTTGGGAAACAGTTCATTAGTTTCTTAGAAAGAAAGCAAATGTCCACAAAAGGACATACATAAATATCCATAACCTTTTTCTTTGTAATAACTAAAAATTAAAAACAACCCCAAATGTTCAATAGGTGAATAGACAGATAAATAAGTTTTGACGTATTCATAAACTATACTACTACTCAATAATTAAAATGAAGGAATTATTGATATGCATAATAAGGTAGATAAATATCAAAATAATTATGATAATGGAATTCATAAAATTATAGAAAAAACAAAATGTGGACTAATATATATTGTAGGAAACCAGATCAGTAGACATCTGGGAAGTGAAGAATAGAATGGATAAGAGGACATGATTACCAAAAAATCCAAGGAAACTTTTGGAATAGATGGAATGTGTAAATTATATCAATCATGGTGATGGTTCCATGGGTGAACATATATGCCAAGACTTAACAAACTGTATATTTTATACATGTACACTCAAGTGTATGTCAGTTATAATTCAAAAAAACTGTTAAATAAAAAAGTCATAGAAAAATTAATTTCATTAAGTATTAGGAGAGTCAGTGTTTCATTACTTTTTCATATTCCATAAATTCAAGATGGTATCCATGATGACAACAGCCACCACAACAATGGCATCAATGATTCCCACCAACAACAACCTTTGTGTTCTGGCAGTTTATGATTTCCAACATTCTTCTACATATCTAAAACTACTTAACTCTTAGAAGAATCACAATATTATGGACTTTTCTACCCTCACATTTATGTATGTGAAAAAGTAGTCTCAGACTTTCCTGAAAATACAGGTGGAAAGCCAAAACTCCAACTTTTGCCTACTTCTTCCAAATACTTGATTCTCACTAAAGGTTCCTGAAGGGTTTAATTGGTACATAACAATATGGTAAATTTTTCACATCTTACTTATTGATTTCTGTATAAAAAGACATTACCCCAAAGAATATGCCATCTTAGTATGAAGCACTAATATAATAAGCACTAGTACTTAGTTTCTTGGGAAAATGGCACATCCTTTTGTTTTTTAATTTGTAAATTTGTTTTAATTAGTTATACATAACAGTAGAATGCATTTATGCACTTTGATATATCATACATTCTACCTGCATCTACCATTCTTCCTATTAGTCTTACAACATTTTGAGCATTTTTATATAGTTTTATATAGATTTTCATGTTTTCATATGTGTTAGTGTTACTTTCTCACCTAAGTTTTGGGATAGCAACCTCCTGAAATAATGTCAGGTACAAAGTAAACCTAAGAGTCTACTTCATGATTATTTCTAACCAATGAAAATCTTCATTTACTTCATTTACTTGCTTCACCCTTATTTTATATTTTTTTCTACAATGTTCTTCTGAGAAATTCCAAAGTCATGTCTTTCTTCTCTGTGCATACTACCTGAACATTAATTTGGGGAAATCAGATATTAATTTTTAATTAGTAGTCCTAGAATGTTCTCTTGCCTGCTGATATCTTAACAGTGCCTTTAGTCTCCATGACATGTTTGTTGATTTATTTCAGTTATGTCTCTATCCAATAAATTTTGATGGTGTTTTTGACTAAAATTGGACTTGGAGGGACAATAAAAAGGATGAAACTTATTCTGACTTAGTTAAAGCACTGAAATAAGTGGTAGGAAGTAACCTCTTGAGCTTTTTCTATGACTAGCTCCATCATTCGTTTCCACTCTGTCCTCCCAGAACTAAGTATAAGACTTAGAAAACATACAGTATAAAACTAACACCACCTCTGGGGAGACATCTGGCATGTCCTTTCATCTCAGGATGATTTATTTCTAAGGCCCTCACTTGACTTCATAGGTTTAATTTATGAAACACTGGTATTCAGAGATAAGTATATCTGTTGGTAAAATTCATCATAAAAGAGACATACAGTTGTAAAGCATCCTTTATTAAATACTTAATTTAAAGTTAGTGCTAATTTATAATTTTTTTGCTCCAAAGAGGAATTGAAACAACTAGTTTTATTTTTTAGTTGTATATTCACTTGTCAGGATTGTAATAAAAGTAAATGATTTGAACCCAAACTACTTGTAATACAGGAGTGAATGGTATATTTTTAGAAAATTAAGGTGCTGATAATCTTTATGTACTGGCTCTCCAGCAGTTTTCAGAGATTGAACACTACTAAAGTGAAGTCTTTAAGTCCAGGTGGTTGTCAGTAAACAGTCAGAAAGAACAAGTCCCCCGAGAAGACTTTCTATTCATGGAAGAGAGATCATATGACATTGCTGATATTTGTTTCTTTTGATGTGCAAAAATGGCAGTTTCAAAGAGTTCAATCCAAAGTAATATCTTTTATTAAAATAAATTATTCCTGAATCATCAATCCTATATTTTTATCATCTAAATCACAGTAATTTTGTTCATTTTAAAAGTTAAGCTGTTTATATTTGATCAAATTGTTATTTTCATTATATAAACTTTTGAAATTATTAAATACATTTAGATAGATGTTTAGTAAACTTTTCATTCAGATGTCATAATTATATATATTCAATTTGTTTTTATGCCACTTAAGTTTGCATTTTGATGATAAATGATAACTATTCTAGCAAATAAATACCAACACCAAAATATCACAGGTCTTATCATGTATTTTGTCATATCTATGCAGTGACTTGGCTTTTTGTTTTCTTTTTGTATTCCATCTGTTTGGATTTTATATAATATACAGCAAGAGTTCTAGAAAAGAGTAAATTTAATATTTAACCAACAATATTGTTTATGAATTCTTAAGCACAGTTGCTCTATTCCCAATAATTGATAAAAGTTTAAATTTAAGTGAGAAAGTTAATTGGAATGTTAATTGGAATAGTAATTCCTTGATGATTAGTACTCAAGTTTTCTATGAGCTTCTTTCTGTGTTGCTTTACTGATGATATTTGGGACAAGAGGGATGCTTGTTAATAGTGTTTACCTCTAACATCATCTCTCTAGATGTAATTTTGGGGGCCAGATAAATTTTAGTCAGAAAGTTGATACAACTGTAATCTGGCCACTAACACTTCTGTTAGTGCTTCAGTTTCTTGGGAAAATGGCACATCCTTTTCTTTTTTTTTAATTTTTAAATTTGTTTTAATTAGTTATACATAACAGTAGAATGCATTTATGCACTTTGATATATCATACATATATGGGATATAACATCATTTTTCTGAGTATACATGTTGCAGAATCATATTGTGCTTCTTTGTGGCTACAAACATGTGCTTCTTTGTGGCTACTGGTCATGTAGTCACATTTATACATAGGCACATTTCCTTTTCTACCAAAGAATGAGGAGGAAAATCTAAGAGAAAGGCAGGTTGGTGAGTACAGAAATGAATGTTGATTGGTATTATTTTCTTGCCAAAGATAAATTTTGTCTGTAATTTTAGTGTAACTATTTTTCTGTAGCAAGAAATACTCAGAGACTCTTTGGAAGTCTCTTAGATGTGGGGTGAGCCTTCTTATTAGTATCTTTTCTTTTCAAATGTTCTGGTATTACAAAGAGAAACTCATTGCATAAATGCTGCACACACGTATATCAGTTCATGTATAATATGCTTCTTAAAAAGTCAATATAATATGAAAAGGTAAGTTTTTCATTTTGCCTGATTAGAAAAGAATAAATTGCAATAATTCTTATTATTAATGAGAATATAGAAAATCAGGTACAAGGGTAAACTACACATGCTTTCTTAGAGACTATTATTTAGTAGCATTTGTGTGTGTATCTGTATGTACATATACACATAATAACTATAACACCATTCAACCTAGCAAATCCACTTGTATCAATTTATCTGACTAAAATATTTTCAGATATCCATTAATATACACATACAGGATGATATGTACAAGATAATATGTGTAATACTGTTATAGTAAATACCTGGAAACCATCTAAATGCCAATTATTTTCTATAGGGAATGAACGAAATAAGTTGCAGTCATATAATGAAGTATTATATAAATTAAAACAGAGTGTTGTGAATGTATTATTCAGAATGTATGCGATGTATTAAATTTAAGAAGTCAAAGTGCCAAATGGTATGTAAAATATGATTCCATATTTGTCACATTTAAAGCAGATACATGTAACTATTTTGAAAACAATGTTCCAACCTCTAAAACGTAAATAATAACACCAGACATTTCTGCTAAAATATTGACAATGATTTTCTGTGAGTTCAGTAATTATTGAACACAGATACCACAACAATAATAGTGCTCACTACAAAGAGAAATTGAGAAAGTGTGCTTTTTCTGGAAAATATTCAATATTTTTCAAAGTTTTTAAAGTATCCATGTACTTATTCAAAGTGACAATATAAGTACAAAATAATGATAATAAAATGGATTATAAAGCACTATTATTTTCCCAAAGCAGTTTTATGTATTATCTGGTGCAACAGAGTTTTTAATCTTTAACAGTGTTCTTTCTTAAAATAAGAGATTTGGATGTAGGCTCTTTAAAAAATGCTTTTGGCATATGGGAATTTTATCTATCAAGATGCAAATGCTGCTGGGTGCTGTGGCATATACCTATAATTTCAGCAGGTCGGGAGGCTGAGGCAGAAGGATTGAGAGCTCAAAGCCAGCCTCAGCAATTGTGAGGCACTAGGCAACTCAGTAAAGCCCTGTCTCTAAATAAAATACAAAAAAGAGCTGGGGATGTTGTTCAGTGGTTGAGTGTCCCTGAGTTCAATCCCCAGGTACCTCCCCTACCGCCTTAAAAAAAAAGAAAGATGCAAATGCTTTCTGGGGCTTGAAATGGAGCAAACTGTTATGTGCATTTATGAATATGTCAAAATGAACCCCACTATTATGTATAATTATAATGCCCTAATAAAATATTTTAAAAATATTCAAACACTAAGACCTTCTCAGGAAGAACAAATAAATATTGAAAAGTTCTATGTAATTGTAAAGCTTTATGTATCTCTCCATGGTTATTTCTATACGATTCTGGCCTATGTCCTGGTCATTTCCCTGTTAGCTCTTCTGTTTATTCTCTTAAGTTCATTTAATTTTTTCCATATCTCAGCAGCCTACCATTTCCAGACTTTCAGCCTGGTAGGTTCAGCCATGAGGAACTGCAGTGAGATTAAAATTGGAAGGAGGAGATAAGCCAAGGTCATTTCTTCCCTGCGCATTCTACCTTGGAGGACATCACCAGCAATGTCTGGCTCTCCTCCATGACTCCAGCTCCCATTACTTGGCCTGCCTCTGTGGGGCCAATCCCATCTTTCAGTTCCTCCTCATGTTTCCATCCCCTGTATTCTAGCTCTTGTAACGCCACTTCTTCCCAGCATTCTTCCAACACAGGCTTGGTGTCAGTTTTTTATTGGCACAAATTTCTGGGGTCCTTTATTCTATCCTTTGACTTCTGAGCTATTTTTTCATAGTGTAAGCAATTTCCTGTATTCAATTCCCTGGGATTTTTTCTGATACTGGCTGAATTTTGACTGCATTAATATATTCTGATATATTTATACAAGTGTACTTTTTTGTACTCTAATCAGGGTCCTATAATCAGGCAAAGGCAATGTCTGTTTCATGGATTCCTCATGTTTGTAACCACAAAGAAGCACTAAGATACATCTTTCTGTGTTAGTTGTGTTTCACTTAATACCGATCCATAAAAATACTGTAGTGATCTGAAATAATTATGTAACTGAACTGCTTAGATTGTGTTTCTTCAACTACATTCACTTGTCCTGTGCATCTGGCATCTTTAGTGGTAGGCATTCACTCATTTATATACCCCTCAAATATGGGGTACAGAAATGAGGGGTATAGAAATGAGCAATTTTTTGCTCAAATAGTGTTGTCTTAATCCATTTGTATGTATACATGCAGTGAATGGTCAAGCAGTAATAAGAATCTTCCCATTTAGAAATAAGCACTTATCTCAAACTCTGAATCTGCTAATCAGGAGCACAAAAGTAGAAAGCTTGGGATTTCATTCCCTTGATGAGATTTCTTACCTTCCTGGCCACAATGCATTCTGAGTTTGCAAAAAATGGTGAAAACTTCCATATTCTCCAAATAAGCTTATAGTATTTTTCTCACTTGATTTTCTACTTTAACAAGGATGAATTAAGTAAAAAAAAAAAAATAGCTGTTACAGTAGTAAAAATTTATCAATTAAGACAAACTGAATATACAATTAAAAAAAACAATACTGGAGATTGAACTCAGAGCCTCATGCATGCTAGATATGCATTCTAGCCAGTAAACTATATCCCCATTCTTTCTAAAATTTTATTTTGAGATAGGGCCTGGATAAATTGTTCAGGATTGCCTTGAACTTGTGATCCTCCTTCCTCAGCCTCTTGAGTTGCTGGGATGACAGGCAGGTGCACCATGCCCAGTTTACAAATTACATTTTCTTAAAAACTATATTTCTTTCTTGGAAGTTAACTTCTTTCACGTATTTCACGTACTTCAAAGAATGCAACAATGGAAGAAAGTCTAAAAACACAGACTTCCATCTGTCAAATATGAGATTGAAAGAATGCATTCAACAGATACTTACAAGTAATATATATGATGTCTGTACTTTCCTGAGTGCTGTTCCAAGTGACACACATACACATATTAATTAATTTACTTATTATGGAAGTATTATGACAAAGGTACAATTGTTATAGTCATCATTAAGTAGAAAGACAAAACTAATACATGGAGATGTTAAGTAATATAATAGTTAATAAATGATAGAACCAGAATTGAGTTTTGGTTTATGTGGCACTATTATTGTGGTATAATTTACATAGGATACTATTCACATATTCTAAGTGTAAAAATCTGGCTTTGTTCATTTAACACCATGATATTGAATTTTATCCATTTTATGGCATGTCTCACTAAGTTATTTCTTTTTATTGATAAATAATATTCCATTGTGTGGTTATACCACATTTTGTTTATCTATTTCCCATTTGGTGGACTTGGGTTGATTCCACATTTTTGACATATGAT
Organism: Marmota marmota marmota; assembly: GCF_001458135.2. Classification (NCBI taxonomy): domain Eukaryota; kingdom Metazoa; phylum Chordata; class Mammalia; order Rodentia; family Sciuridae; genus Marmota; species Marmota marmota. The sequence goes on along the minus strand of NW_026000229.1, from coordinate 25,841,244 downwards.
AATGCGGAATGAACTCTCAATCTTAATCAGTATTCTGAGTTGCTTCTCCATAATATATTCATGTCATTTTATATAACCACCATAAGGATAACCACTGTAAGAAATCTTGATGTTGCTATCTCTCTAATCACATAGGTAACTAAATGTGTAACATCATATATCTATAGGTACACAAATATATCTCACCATATGTGTATATGTATGAATGCATTCATATGTATACACAAATATGTATGAATATACAATCATGCATTGCTTAACAACAGGGATATCCTTTGAGAAATGCATCCATAGGTGATGTTGTTATTGTGTGAATACTATAGAATGTACTTATGCAAACTAATATGACTACAATGTCTCTAGGCAATACAATCTTATAAGACCACTATCATATGTGGAATTATTGTCACCCAAAACATTATTATGTGCTGTATGACTATATATTATAGTATGTGAAATTTTAAAATTAGAATTGTTACTACTATACTTACTGCATTATGTTTTTCTTTTAATGATCTCTAGTAAAAATTCCTACATTGTAAAATATATTCCTAAAACAGCATTATTAATAATTACATAAAATATTTTTATTAGTTTATATCAGTTATTTAATCAATTTCCTGTGTTTGGATAATTAGGCTAATTAAAATTTTCCTTACATACTTGTGTCGACTCATTCTTTGCTGTTAAAGGCAGAGGATATTTAGACATTCAAAATATATAATTAGCTACAATTGAGTTAGTTATAATTAAAAGTCTACTAAGTGCCTAATATAGTTGTGAGTGTATTATATATACTATCTTTACTCCTTTTAAAGTTAATTGTTTGTATTCTAATTTTATTTATTGGGCATACAGGCTCTGTATAAATGAGTAACTTGCCCAAGGTCATATTGCTAGGTAAGTAACTCAAATGAATTTTTACAAGCATTTTTAACAAGTATTTTTTTCAAGCTTGTTTTATTGTTCCATCATGTCTGATACATATTGACTTTGAAAGTAAAATGCAGCCAAGTATAGAGACACACCCCTGTACTTCCAGTCACATGAGAGGCTGAGGCAGGGAATTACAAATTTCAGGCCAGTCTCAGCAACTTTTTGAAGCCCTAAGCAACTTGTGAAACCCTATCTCAAAATAAAAAATAAAAAGGTCTTGGGATTTAGCTTAATGAAAAAGAACCTCTGGGTTCAATTCCCAGTACAAAGATAGATAGATAGATGATAGACAGATAGATAGGAAAAAAAAGTAAAATGCAAAAGGGCGTAGCTTATAGTATGAATCACAGATGTTGAAATATTAAAGCTAGAATAGGATAACCACACAACAACATCAGCATACACTGTTCTGGACCCGTCAGAGTTATATTATCTTTTGCCCCTCATTACAACCAGGAATTTTAGAGATCACTGATGCATAATTCTTCATTTCTTAGATAAACTAGTTTAAGCAAATAATACATATCACCATTAAAAGAAAACTCAGATTTTGGATTATAAACCCTTTATTACAATGTTTATTAAATGTCAAATATATAATCAAAATTGACCTTATTTTCAAATGCAAACAAATGATCCTATTTCAACTACAATATTTATTCCCTTAGTTGGAACATGCATATTTGTAACATTTAAAAGGGAGCAAAAATGAAGGGCATGATTCGTCTTACCTGTGATATTTCTCTTAATTATTTAGTAAACAAATTTCAAATAACATTGGCCACAGGTACTAGGAAGTGAAAAAAAAAATCAAGAGCTCCCAGGGAATTTTGGGCATGACTCAGAAATGAAATTTTTTTCTGGGTCTTGATAGGTAAGTGTTCACCACATAGAAGAATAGGAAAAGACAACTTTATTTTAAGTAACATGGTTAATATAGAGTCTGAGCTGGGAAAATATATGGTGAACCAAAAGCTGTGGTGAATAGAAACCATCCCACACCCTCACTATGTGCACACACACTCATGAGCAGGCACACACACACAAATGCACACTCCCTCTCTCTCTGTCCTATTTTCTTCAGAGAACAATTTGATCCTCCTTTTTTCTGATCACCCTTTTCCTTTATTGTCTTTCTTTTCACAGCAAAATGGACAATAAAGTATTTTCTTAAACAAATAAGATTTTTAATCTTTATTTTAAATATTAATTTTTATAAATTTATGTAATTTTACATTTCACATTACAATTTTATGATATTGTTTTAATATTTTAGTAATTATTTTATATTACTAAATATTGTTTTTATTATCACTATTTCATAGTATTTAATTTTTAATATTTATTTTAATAATTATCAAACTTAAAACTTGACACAACATAAACAACAGTGAAGTGTTGAAAACAGTTTAACCTAACAGTCATACAGATGTCCTTGTTAAACAGTCATATAAATGTCCTTGTTAAAAAAAGAAAGAAAACTTTCTCTGCATTGTCATTGAGTGTGTCCGTCTACTGTAATAGAATTCAGAGGTAACAGGGTTAGGGATCCTGATTCAATAACAAGTGAGACACCATTATTGCAAGGGAAGCAGGTTACATAATTCATAATAAATCATTAAGAGGAAATGTGAAAGTTGAACATCCCATAGTATTTCCATTTAGTGGGTCAGAGTTTAAGGAATTAAGTTGTAACTAGAGAATTTAATTACTGTTTGAAAGGCTGCCTTAGAATGGCTTTTAGAGGAGGTTTCTAGCTGATGGTTTTCTGAATCAATGCCCTGTCCTCCAGCCTAAGCTGAAATGAGATTATTTACAATTACTAGAATATATTTTAAAGGATCATTTTCTTATTGTTACAGAAAACTATAAAGAATACAATACAGATTTTCACTAATTCCATCACTTACATTTTGGCATATAGTAATATAGCTCATTCCAGTGCATATACATAGATACAAATATTCAAATATGTTTAATATTTCAGTCATCAATGTGTCTTTTAATAAAACCTGGTACAATACAAGTTAAAATATTACAGAATCTTATTTGATACACTCAAAATATGTAACTAGAAATTTTACATATTCTTAAGGAGCATGATTTTAAATGGTGACTTTACTATTTTTTTTCTGATATAGTTACTATGTGAGACACTTTAATTGCTACATTATATCTACCTCTAGTGTAAGTGCAGTCTCCACTTTCCATTTTTGCATTTGAAGAATTGATTGCTGTTGCACTACTTCACCAATGATATTGTTTTGGGAATGGTTACTTGAGCAGGGCCTTATTTTTGTCAATGGAAACTAGGCAATCAGGCTTTGTGACTTTGTGTTATCTATAGGCATCTTTCTAAGAACAATCCATCTCAGAATGGGTTAAAGTCTGATAGTGATGAACCCAGCCAAATTCCATTTTAAGATTGGGAATCATCTTGTCACAAAGTTATGTAAAGTTCATTTCTGTTTTACTATAAAATACTAAGATTTCTATTTGGCCTGACTATCTGATGTTTAAACTCGTTTGGAATTCCTGCCTGTGCTCTGAACTCACCCATGCCTGGCTCTCCTTGACCAGATAAACCTTCCCTTAAACCTCAGTGGCGCCTCATAAATTCTGATGTTGGCATCTTGATTTACTCTCTATTTTGAAATGTTAAACCATGTAGATCATTAACCTGCTCTCTGCCTTTGTATTACGTTTGCCAGAGTCCTGTTAGCTATAATTTCCCAAGACACCCCCTTTGTAACTTTCTGTGCTATAAAAACCTTTCTTTCCCTGAAAGCTGGGCTGTTCTCTAGCTGGACTTTGGGTGAGAGAGCTGCTGGCCAGCTCTCTCGTGTACACAATGTAAGCTTGCTTTAATCTGGTTTAAAATTGGAGTTGGTGATCTTTTCTTTACATCACGGGTTCAACAAGAGCATCAGTAAGGAAAAAATTGCTTTAATAATAACAGATATATATTTGGGCTACATTTAGGAAACTAAATCTAAAAATATTTGCAGTGAGTTCATTTAAAAACTTGGAATAAATAATTATTAAAAAATTAGTTAAGTGGATGGTTCACAAAAGAAAACTCTCTCTTTAAAGAAATATGGCACATGTGAATTAAAAACCAAACCAAAACACACATACACACACACACACACACATACAAATCCCGAATCAGAAAGGAAAAGTGTTTTCTTTTAGTTTGAGAAGAAATAAAATATCTTAATTCCATAGGGGCAACAATAGGCCTCTCTTTGTTTTTTTGTTTTTTTGTTATTTTTAAGATATTGAATATATCGGACTGGGGATGTGGCTCAAGTGGTAGTGCGCTCGCCTGGCATGTGTGCGGCCCGGGTTTGGTCATCAGCACCACGTACAAACAAAGATGTTGTGTCCGCCGAAAACTAAAAATAAAATATTAAAAGTTCTCTCTCTCTCTCTCTCTCTTTAAAAAAAAGATATTGAATATATCTACATTTTTTATTTATTCTAAATTGTTTTACATGATGGCAGAATGCAATTCATTTCATATTACACATATAGAGCACAATTTTTCAAGATACTGATTGTATACAAAGTATTTTCACACCACATGTACTTAGGGTAATGATGTCTAACTCATTCCACCATCATTCCTACTCCCTTGCCCCTTCCTTTTCCCTCCTTCCCTTTGCCCTATTTCAAATTCCTCCATTCCTCCCATGCTCCCCCTTCCCCAGTCTCCATTATGAGTCAGCATCCTCATATAAAAGAGAACATTCAGCCTTTGGTTTTTTGGGATTGGCTTGCTTCACTTAGCGTTATATTCTCCAACTTCATCCATTTACCTGCAAATGCCATATTTTATTCTCTTTTAATGCTGAGTAATGTTCCATTGTGTATATATACCAAAGTTTTCCTATTCATTCATCTACTACTGAAGGGCATCTAGGTTGGTTCCATAATTTAGCTATTATGAATTGTGCTGCTATAAACATTGATATGAACTAGGCCTCTCTTTAACAATGAAAATATATAAAATTAGATTAATGAATCCCTGTTGATGACAAGAATTATTTTTAATTAAAGGAAAACTAGAAAGCAAATCACTTGGCTCTAGCAATACATATTTTTAATCAATCATTTGTGCTATAAAATATTTTATTTTCTTATAAATAGAAAATAGAAGGTGTTTTCTATCTCTAAGGTAAATGGTAGATTTTTTTTTCTCTAATATTGATGATGTACCTCTTGCTATCAAATTCTACTGACTATAAAAGCTTCATTTCTCTGAAATGCAACATTTGTATTTTCATTAAAGTCATGGTTTGTATAACATATTTTAAACAGTTAAGGAACTCCATAGAGCACATCAAGAATAAGAAATGATAACAGTTCATAATTTAAATTTATTTTAAATCATTTCAGATATTATAAAACAAAATAACATACTAGGTGTTTATGCTTTTTAGACTTTAGTCAATTAGAATTTTATTCAGTTTCATATTAAACCACAATTGTAACTTAATCGAAAAAAGATTCATTGATTTCATTCAAGAATAATATCCAGTATAAGTATTTCTGATATTTTCTGGTAGTTCGATGTTTCTGTAAGTTTATCCCATCTTCCTGATTTCACAACTTTACTGAAAGCTGTTCACATCAGTTTCTATGATAGTGATACTGTTGTTGAGAATCAGGATCCCCATCAGGATTCCCCTGGTGTTGAAGACTGAATACTGGAGAAATGCTGATGCAAGAGCAAAAAAGTCTTATTTAAAAGATAAAACAGAAAGGCAGAGACTCCTCCACAGAGGAGGGGGTCCAAGTTGGTGCTGAGGGAGAGGGAGTGGTGGTGTCCTGCCCCCATTTATAGATTTTAGATTTGTTCTCATGCCCCCTTCCTCCCCTTATCTTGCCTGCCTGACCAAAAGGTGGAGTGATCCAAGGGCGATAAAACTACCCAGGGGTTACTAGCAGGAATGGAGCAGCCCATGGGGCATTCATTAACTACTCCTGGTGGGGAGGAACAATTTCCAGGAGGCAGGTAACCTTGGCAACAGGTTGGAGGAGAGGAAGGTTCTGTGGAGGTATTAGCTTTTTATTTCCTCTTGAATCAGCCCCTCCCTTCCTGACCCAATCACTCATGGCCTACACTGACTGCCCTTTGCCCCCCACCCCCACTAGTAAAGAAGAAAAGAGAACAGACTTCAACACAAGACTCTTGCTTATATGTCATTGGCAGATCTTTGTCAAATGCCCATCTCTTTTTGCAAGAGCAAATGAGAAACTATGTATAATTAGGAAAGGAAAGGGATACATCTTAAAAGATTAAACCCACTTGAATCTAATGTATGAAATATGATATGTCAAGAGCTTTGTAATGTTTTGAACAACCAATAAAAAAAAAAAAGAAAACAGGATCTTGAAAAAAAAAGATTATTGTATGGGCAGGCACATAGTGTCTGCTACCTTTCACCTCTTTGACCACTCAGTATTTATATACAACTTTTATACTCCTCTGTTTACTTTAAGTAAAATAAATACTTTTCCAAGAAAAGTGATCTCAAAAGGATATCTAGTGTGCTATAACTAACTTGAACTCCAGGGTCTCTAGGTATTTTACCCATAAACTCTGGATTTGGTTCTTTGTTGAGCCTGTGACCTATGAATTTAAAACAAATCATCCTCCTATAATACTCTCAATATGTTATTGTAGAGAAAGAAGATAGAACAATGGCATTTTCTCATTCAGTAAAAGGGAAAATGGAAAATACAGGACAGTTATTGCTGTAAATAAAGAGTACTGTTGAATAGGTATACTTAGTACTTCTTGATCCCAGTAGCAGAAATGGTTATTTGGATAATTAATCTGGCAGGCCCTGGTACTTCTCTCTGGGTGAACTTCTTTTATTGATTTTCCTCCAGATCCTTGTATCTACACCTGTGTATATTTTCCATATGTATTTTGTTAGTGCCTACATTCAAGGTGGGTATTATGTACGTGAAAGTAAATTTTAAAAAGGCTCTGAAAATAACCAGAAAACATTACATTTTCTTTGATACCCATAAATTGAGACCTTCCCAGTAAATCTAGGCATATAATCTTCCTAGTTCTATTTGGAGCCCACTTCCCATTGCTATGAGTTCAGGAACTCAGGAATTTAAGTTCAGCTGTAGCCAAACATTTGACAATAATGTTTCCCAGAAAGTTTTCCAGGCTTCCATGAAATGGGCTTTAAAACAGTTTTATGAGTGAATAGACACATAAACCTGGAAATATTAACTCTAAGCTATTAGCACCTCTTCTGAAATTCCTCTCCCTTAACCTAATGGTTGTAGCCTCAGGCCCTGCAAAATAATAGGCCAGGGTGAAGACACCTTTAATCCTATCTTTGCTACCAAACTCTGCCCTCCTGTCATTTAGAGACCTAGGAAAGGAAGGTGCTACAAAAGTCCTGGGGCAACAATTTTCTCTATTTGCATTTGGTAGCCTCTGCCTATATAGGCATATTTTTGGATACAGAAAAAAACAAAAACAGGCTTTTGCTCAACCCTGCAGGGTTCCAAATTATTATATTCTCAGTCAATTTACATTGCAGGATGCCAGCAGAGTGAACCTTTTTTGGTATAGTTGTGCTCCTTTGCTTCTCTGCCTTCAGACTGTGACTCTAGTTTTTATCTCTATTGCTGTATGTATTTGAAAGTAGCAAGATTTAACAAGCACATGCCAACATTCTGGATTTTATTCCCACCATTCTCACTAAAGAAAATGCTGAGTTGGCCTGTGGTTAGAGATCATAGATATAGCAAGCAACAGCTTGACCAGATCTTCTGCTCTGGCATATCAAAACTGTAGTAATTAAATCTTTCCTATCTGTCTAATTATCTCCTCCAGAATCAATTCCATATTTCAGGTTGTTTTACTTGTACCTTTCTTCATGTTTTAAAAATTATTATCATAGTCACTATTCTTAGCTGCAAACAGCAGTCTACCCTGGTTACTTTATGCACAAAAAGATTATTTCATAGACAATTACATAGATCAAGAATTGTTAGAAAGGTCAAAGTGCCAATTGCTGAAGCTACTATGTAGGAAAAATGTTCAGTTATATCATGATGTTTCTTTGGGAGAAACACCATGACCACCATTCCTCAATACTTTTGCCCTTCAGGACTAAATACCAGAAATTCTATATCAAAGTGCCAAAGCTTCTATACCAATGTTTCAAAAAGAGTAGGTCCTTAGAATATTGCCATTGTGTCACTTTAGCAATGTGAATCCACATCTTGTTGGACTACAAAGCAAATGTGTGGATTCTAAAAGAAATCTAGGAAGGTGTGTTATCTAATTTTAATGTTGAGAAAGAGAAGCTTGAGGGAATATGTAACCAAATAGGAAGCAGAATGCTCAGAGATGATAGGCATTCCTATGTGGTGACTCTTCACATCATCTTAAAATAAATCTCTGGTCTTAATCACAAAACCCTCATATAATTCCTAGTACTTGAAGCAAGTAGCCCCACTATTGTCTTTACCCTGTTGGGGTAAAAATACAGGTTTCTGACAGTTAAGCCTAAAACATGACAGCAAACTTTGTTTAAATAGTCCTCAGAATAGCTCTATGGGAAACAAAGAATGTAGGATCTGGCCAGTTTTTATGAGAAAAATAATTGTTAAATGTATATGAGTAAATAGTAATACATACATGTTGTGATGGGCAAAAGGTGCAGTCCAGGGGGAGAAATAAAGAATGTCCATGTGCTTCTGTCCTTTTCAATGTTTTATTTACTCAAATCACTCTATACAATTTCACTCTAAAGGTTCTTAATCACGAAAATGACAAGCCTTAATGGTAGGCACTACAATAGACATAGTGAATTCACAGCAAACAATTCTAAATTAATTCTAAGCACTGAAAACACACTTAATCATGACAGGCTCATGACAGACATTCCTTTTGCATGTTAAGCTCAAGTGTCATATCAAAAGTCTCAAGTCTTAGGCTCTAAGTCCAGCAGATGCACACTCATTCAGACCATGGTGATCAGATCAGGAACCAAGGCAGACTTCTTCTGGGGTGGAGCTGACAGCACCATGCTATTATATTTATCTTAATTTCTTCCTATAGTCATTTTATAAAATACATATCATTACCCCCATTTTATAGAAAAAGAAACTGAGATTTGTTGTAGTTAAAACAGGTAGAAAGTAATTACTAATTTTCAACCCTGTTTAACCCAATGAATCATTTTATATAAAATAGTTCATAATGACACATTTTATGCTAAAACAAAATAACATTATTTATCATTTTTATATACACACATATATGTAATTTGAAAAATCAGTAAAATGTTCCCATTTTTATGTAAAGGAGAAGTAAAAGTATTTTATATGTATTTTAATATGTAAGGACTCTGAGACAACTACCCTAGGTTACATAGACTGTTGATACAGGCTGCTTCTTTACTTTTTTTAATATTTATTTTTTAGTTGTAGTTGGATACAATACCTTTATTTTATTTATTTATTTTTATGTGGTGCTGAGGATGGAACCCAGAGCCTCGCACATGCTAGGTGAGTGCTCTATTACTGAGTCACAATCCCAGTCCTGATATAGGCTTCCTTTTTTAAAAAGAAATCTTGTTAATGTTTTTATTCTAATTTTTATATATGACAGCAGAATGCATTACAATTCATATTACACATATAGAGCACAACTTTTCATATATCTGGTTGTATACAAAGTATATTCACCATTTGTGTCTTCATACATGTACTTAAGATAATGATGTCCATTTCATTCCATCTTCTTTTCTACCCCCATGCCCCCTTCCTTCCCCTCCCATCCCTTTACCCTATCTAGAGTTCATCTATTCCTCCCATGCTCCCCCTCCCAACCCAACTTTGAATCAGCCTCCCTATATCAGAGAGAACATTTGGCATTTGGGTTTTGGGGATTTGCTAACTTCACTTAGCATTATATTCTCCAGCTCCATCCGTTTACCCGCAAATGCCATGATTTTATTCTCTTTTATTGTTGAGTAAAATTCCATTGTGTATATATACCACATTTTCTTTATCCATTCATCTACTGAATGACATCTAGGTTGGTTCCACATGGTTCCACCATGATCAAGTAGGGTTTATCCCAGGGATACAAGGTTGGTTCAACATACTGAAATCAATAAATGTATTTCATTACATCAATAGACTTAAAGATAAGAACCATATGATTATCTCAATAGATGCAGAAAAAGTATTCAACAAAATACAGCACCCCTTCATGTTCAAAACACTAGAAAAACTAGGGATTACAGGAACATATCTCAACATTGTAAAAACTATCTATGCTAAGCCCCAGGCCAACATCATTCTAAATGGAGAAAAATTGAAAACATTCTCTCTAAAAACTGGAACAAGACGGGGATGGCCTCTTTCAGCACTTCTATTTAACATAGAAGTGAAACACTGGCCAGAGCAATTACATGAAAGAAATTAAAGGGATATAGATAGGAAAAGAAGAATTCAAATTAGCACTGTTTGCTAATGATATGATTCTATACCAAGAAGACCCAAAAACTTTCACCAGAAAACTTCTAGAACTTGTAAATGAATTGAGCAAAGTAGCAGGTTACAAAATCAACACCCATAGATCAAAGGCATTTCTGTATATCAGTGACAAACACTCTGAAAGGGAAATGAGGAAACTACCTCATTTACAATAGCCTCAAAAAAATAAAATAAAATACTTGGGAATCAACCTAACAAAAGAGGTGAAAGACCTCTACAATGAAAACTACAGAATGCTAAAGAAATAAATTAAAGAAGAATTTAGAAGGTCTAAAGATTTCCCTTGTTCTTGGATTGGCAGAATTAATATTGTCGAAATGACCATATTACCAAAAGCATTTAATTCCAATCAAAATCCCAGTGATATTCCTCACAGAAATAGAAAAAAACAATAGTCATGAAATTCACCAGACTTCTTTTTAAATTAAAAAAGAAATTGTTAGATCTTTACACTTATGCATAGTAGTTGGGTTCATCCCCCCAAAATCAGATATGCATGGAAATCTCAGTTCATGATCCCCCCCCTTTTCCCTCCCACTTTTCACTTTTGTCCTCCTGCCCCACATCTCTTTCTGCTACTCTACTAGATTTCCTTCCTCTTGTCTATTAATTTTTTTGATTATTCTTTACATAATTCTATCCTTCCCTCCCCCTTTCCTTTATTTTACTTTAGCTTCCAAATATGAGAGAAAACATTCAACCTTTCAGTTTAGTTTGGCTGATTTCCTTAGCATGAACTTCTCCATTTCCATCCATTTCATTTACCAGCAAATACCATCATTTCAAAAAAACATATTTTTAATGGTTGAGTAGAACGTCATTTTGAGATATATATCTCACAATTTCTATTTATGGGTATTGGATTGATTCCACAATTTAGCTATTGTGAATTGTGCTACTATAAATGTTGATGTGACTATGTCACTGTACTACACTGATTTTAGATATTTGGGGAAAATTCCCAGGAGTGGGATAGCTGGGTCACTTGGTGGTTTCATACCTATGTTTTGAGAAATTGACAAACTGCTTTCCAGAGTGGTTGTACTAGTCTACAGTCCCACCAATAATATACAAGTGTTTCTTTTCCCCAAAAACCTCTCTAGTATTTATTGTTATTGGTATTTTGGGGTGGGGGTAACTGAGATTGAGATTGAACTCAGGGGCACTCAATCACTGAGCCACATCCCCAGCCCTATTTTGTATTTTATTTAGAGACAAGGTCTCACTGAGTTGCGTAGTGCCTCGCTTTTGCTGAGGCTGGCTTTGAACTCGTGATCCTTCTGCCTCAGCCTCCCAAGCTGCTGGGATTACAGGCATGCACCACTGCACCCAACTTGTTATTTGTATTCTTGATCTTTGCCATTCTGACTGGAGTGAAATAGAATTTCAGTGTAGTTTTGATTTGCATTTCCCTGTTTGCTAAAGATGTTGACCATTTTTTTCATGTATTTATTGTCCTTTTGTATTTCTTCTATTGAGAAGTCTCTGTTTAGTTCCTTTGCCCATTTATTTACTGGGTTATTTGTTTTTTTTCAGTGCTAAGTTTTTTTGTATATTCTGGATATTAATCCCCTATCAGAAGAGTAGCTGGCCAAGATTTTCTCCCATTCTATAGACTCTCTCTTCATGTTCTTAATGGTTTCCTTACCTGTGCAGAAGCTTTTTAGTTTAATGGCATCCCACTGTTGATTGTTGGCTTTATTTCTTGTACTTTGGAGGTCTTATTAAGAAACTCTGTGTCAGCACCTATATGATGGAGTGTTGACCCTATGTTTTCTCCTAGCAATTGTATGGTTTCTAGTCTACCTGCTAAGCTTTGATCCATTTTGATTTGAGTTTTGTGCAGGATGAAAGATTAGGGTCTAATTTCATTTTTCTACAAATAGCTATCCTGTTTTTTTCAGCACCATTTATTACAAAGGCTGTCTTTACTTCAAGATATATTTTTGGCACCTTTATCAAGTATCAGACTGCTATAGATTTTTAGGTTTGTCTTGTGTCTTCTATTCTACTCCATTGGTCTTCATGTCTGTTTTCATGCCAATACCATGGTGTTTCTGTTACTACAGTTCTGTAGTATAATTTCAGTTCAGATATTGTGATGCCTCCTGCTTCACTTTTCTTGCTTAATATTATTTTGGCTATTCTAGGTTTCTTATTTTTCTGAATTAAGTTAAGAATTATTATTTTTTTCTAATTCTGTGAAGAATGCCATTGGCATTTTGATGGGTATTGATTGCATTAAATCTGTATATTGCTTTTGGTAGTATGGCCATTTTGACAACATTAATTCTGCCTCTCCAAAAACATGGGCTGTCTTTCTATCTTCTAAGGTGCTCTTCATTTTCTTTTTTCAGTGTTCTATAATTTTCATTGTAAAGTTCTTTTAGCTCCTTGGTTAGATTAATTCCCAAGTATTGTTTTTCTTATGTTATTTTGAATGGGATAGTTTTCCTGATTGCTTCCTCAACTGAAATACTGTTGGAGTATAGGAAAGCTATTGATTTATGGGTGTTGATCTTTTAGATACAGACTTTTACCCATTGGTAGAATTAGCAAGAATAAGACCATTTTAAAAGCAGACTGATACATATTCTTTCATTCAAATACTTGAGTAGTTTTGAGATTGGAAATATAATTGCTGAAAATGGAGCACAAAGTTTCTTTGGTAAAGTTCTGAACAGTAACTACAAAAAGAAGAAAAAAATTCTCTTTTGCTTTTCAAGAAATTTCAGTGTCTAGTAAAACATGCAAAACACTTGATGTTTTTATGTAAAAAAGAGTTAGTTCCTGAGCTGAAATAATTATTAATGGGTAATATATCTTCACTAATGCCTAGTGGGCCATTTTAATTCACAAAGTTTCGCCTGCATATGACAGGGTGTCTAAATCTCTGGCTTAGCTCACTGAATGCCAATAGTGCCCTTAAAGTTTTTATCAACCAAAAAATTTCCAGAAATCATTGAAATGACTATTGGGACTACAATTCACACATAGGCATTTATATTCCAAATTTAATTCTTACATGTCTTCATCATCTTGCTTCAAAGTTTAATAGGAGAGTTATTTTACTGTAAGGAGTTTTTAAATTTTTATTCCTTGAACTCATTTTGCAGTTTAGTGAATGCTGTGGATTTCTTTACATTCTTGTACTTTTTTAATGCATAAAATAAAAGACAGATTTGAAAACAAAATCAATTATATTGAAATAATATATATATATAGTCTCCTAACATGTGTAATGTTATATGTAAATTATTATGATTTCATTGATAACATAATACTGCAATGATTTGTTGCCTTTCTTCAAAGTTGAAAAAAAAATTAAGATGGGTTTGTTTGCTTTTTTTTTAATCCAAGTTCAGGAATGCCCAGGACCATCCATAAACCCCAAGTTAAAGACTCCTCTTCTATATGGGATGCATGTGTACAATATAGTGGAAGCACACAACTGAACATGACTAACTGGTTCAAAAAACAGTGAGAAGAAAGCATGTGACTAGCTGATTCTTAAAGAATGATTAGTTATCAAGTAGAGAAGCATAGGGAAGAATATATACAAAAATCAAAAGGTCAGGAAAGACCACAATATGTATAAACAAAACCAAGTAATTTGCTTCAACAAATGAAGGTGGAAGAAACCTGAAAATGAGGTTTGGACTAGAATGTGCAGTTCCTTCTTATTTTTTCTCAGTTCATTCCTAAAATCAGAAATATGTTACTCTAATTCTACTTATCCTTACCTCTGTACATACTGGGATTTTTATTTCATCAAACACCTGCACATACTATATCATCATTTTATATTCTGTGAAGTCCACTTTCTCAAAGCCCATTGCAATAAAATCAGGTTAATATTTTTTTGATGGAGAATTTTCTGAGCATGACTATGCTGTCCAAGAAAACTGTTGCAAATAGGAAATATGGCATAATTGAAAATATACCAAGCAAAGTTCTCTGTCCTACATTTGACTGTATCTGGTTCAGTTAAAATAAATAGGGCAATATGAGATAGGATTTTTTTTATAACATGACTTAATTAATCAAACTTTTCTTCACTACACCTCCACTGGATACTTACAACATCTCATGGTTGGAATGTGTCAGTGAGAAATGTCATTTATCATGTGATATGTTATGTCTTTCTGGATTAGATAGATTTACAATTAGGTGCTAACATCAGATGCCCCTTAGAACTGTTTTCAATGGTTACTAACTATATACATTTATTTTCAGTGAGTGCCATAACTCCACAGATCGAATCAAAGTCAGAGTGTGGGATGAAGATGATGACATTAAATCCAGAGTCAAGCAACATTTCAAAAAGGAGTCGGATGATTTTCTGGGACAAACAATTGTAGAAGTAAGAACACTGAGTGGAGAAATGGATGTCTGGTATAACTTAGGTGATTATCTTTACATCTACTTGAAACAAGTTTTAAAAATATTCCAGAATGTCATCTATTATATTCACATGTAGGTAGAAATAACCAATGTCTAAAGATCATTCTGTTGGACTTTTAGGTGGAGTAGTTTCATTGGCAATTAAAAGTAACTGTTCAAATTTAGTATTACTGAAAGAGATTTGTAAATGGGAGATGAAAAGAGAAAATTCAAGGAACTAACTGAATGTCTTCAGAGAAAATTCTTCATTTTTAATTCATAACATATGGCTTCAAAAACCTTTGCCCAATGTTTGGGGAAAAATAATCAAGTTCTGACTTAGTGCTGTTTGATTGATTTCCTTCTGGTCTATTAATGGAATTTTGGCAATAAAAATACATTTTGGATTTCTCTCAAATCATAATGTAAAAGCACATTTTAGTTGGTAAAACCATTATGTATGTGGATTCAGCAATGACTCTGAGGATGAAGATATTGAGAGAATGTTCATTTCATGATTTTTAAATTAAATTTTATTATATCAATAAAGACAAGTTTTAATATGACTTTTACTAGACTTGAATAATACCCTAGAATCTTCATTGATGTTTTAATAGTAGTAAAAATACATTGGTTACTCCAGTTTCTACAAAAGACATAATACAAAGATCTCTTACTGAAATCCTCTGATTTTTCACTTTTTGAGGGCTGGATGGTCATGAGTCAATGGAGAGTTGACACAGTTCCAGGGTTACAAAGAAGTTACCACCCAGGAAACCAATATACTTTAGCAAATTAAAATGTGCTTTTTAGCTTTTTTAAAGCCTGCTAACTCTGAGCAACATAATAGTTGACAAACTAAAAGAAGAATGTCACAGAATTAACAAAACTCTAAATTGCATAATAATTTAAAGAGATTGAACTTATCTGGACACAAATGATTCAAGCTATACTGAGAACCCATTACCAAAAATATTTTCAAAATCCTCCTTAAAGAAATTGGTCCATCTACATCATTGGGGTAAAATTTTAAATCTACATTATCGTGACATCCTCCTACATCTTGTTTAAATTATTAAATAACTTTATGTATGAAAACAGATGTTACATAAGGGTAAATTTTAGGCCATTAATTGGGTACAATATTCATAATTTATATTTTATCTTAAGAGGTTTACATGTGCATGGACTTTTTTCCCCCCTAGCATGTCCTTGAGTTGAGGCAGTAAAGTTATTATCAGACTAAAAGTCCCTAGTTTGTTCTTTTGACAAAACATGAGAATATGTTCAATTTGCTAAGGACTATGAATGTGCCGTTACTGAAATCAAACGTCCAGTTTTCATGCTCAAATTGTTCTTTAGTCTATGTGAGGATTATGTCACTCAATACATTCTCCTCTGCCCAGTCACCCTCAGTAAGTTCTTTTTTCCCTTATTGTTGATGTTTAACCTCAGGGAGGGGGAGAGGTGAGAAAGAGAGAAAAACAGGTTTTATCTTTCTGAGCGTTTTGTAAAATCAGTATGTTCCATCCTTTCATTCTTTGTACACCTTTCTTCCTTCCTCATGACTTAGAATTTATTTCACCACACAAAGTAAGACTTGGTCAAAAGCCCTGGGTGCCCAAGAGCTTCCCATGGGTCTGTTGGGATAATGATAGTTAAAAATTAAAGACCCCGTTTTCTCCCCTGGAGCTCTGGAAAGAGCTGGGTGGCAAGAAGATCCTAGGCCTTGCATTGTTCTAAACACCAGCAGAAAACTTTAGTATTCACTGAGAATCAACCATTTCTCAGCAAGTAGGAAAAACTCTCATGATCCTCATACTAAGAAGGATCTTCAAAACACAAGGACTCTTCAATAGTAAGGATGAGAAATCAGAAGGCATTCTACAGGAGAGAGTAGCTCTCATGATTTAACTCTATCTTACATGGCTAAATAAAGTCTTCACCACTGACTTGGTGACACCTTACTTAGATCCTATTTCTCACTGTGAAATGGGTTGGCATGTCTTTTTATATTTGGTTTATGAAATGAGTAGACATTCCTTTTCATATTTAATTTATGAAATGTGTATCATACTTCGATACTCACCTAAATTCACACATTAGAAATTTTGTGACTAAGACTTTTTTTTCAAAGCTACCACTTATATTATAAGTGCTCATATACATACACTATTTAACTTAATTCATTATATATTGATCCTATTCAAATAAGTAATTAATCCAATATTATATTATAAATAAACAAAGGCTATAGACAGACTGTAGGTCTTATGAATCACTGATAGTGGAAATTGATAACTGATTTTTGTTGTTTTTAACCAAAACTTTGTCTATCTTTTCAAACCCAGAAAGAAAGAGAAGAAACTGAGAAGAGCTTTTAAGTAAAATAATTCCCTATCTAATATTCAATCAGTGAATTAGACAAAGGGAAATGAAGGGAAGGGGTGATGGGAACAGGAAAGAGTAGAATGTAGAATATACATATGTATATATATATATATATATATATATATATATATATATATATATAACTTTCAGATATAACTTTCCTATGTTCATATATTAATACATAGCCAGTGAAACCCCACATCATGTACAACCACAAGAATGGAATCCTAATTAGAATAATTTATACTCCATGTATGTATAATATGTCAAAACATACTCTACTGAAATGTATGCCTAAAAATAAAAAATAAAAAATAATACTATACTTTAGCTTTCTGGTTTTTGATTGCCAAATATTATATTTAATTTCATTGTATAAAATGATAAATTACACAAAATTTATATCAGAAGAGTAGTATCTTCTGATTAACTTTTTCTATAAGGCAATTTAACAAGCACAATGATACAATAAACAAATCTTTTAAGTTGTATTTAGGGAAATCATGGCTATTTAATCAAATATAATTTATAAAAATAGATTTTCGCCACATAAGCCTTTTTTTTAAGCTTTTGAAAACTTGAATAAGAAATAGTATATTTTTTGCTTTATCAGAGAAACGAACAGATAAGTCAGCTGTATCTGGAGCCATTCGATTGAAAATCAATGTGGAAATTAAAGGAGAGGAGAAGGTTGCTCCATACCATATACAATATACATGTTTACATGAGGTAAGTAAGTTATATTTTATTAAGAATAAAACCTAGAAAAGAAAATAGTTTTGATAATGGATCATAAAATAGTATTATATTCAAAAAGAAATCATGGAATTATATTTGTAGAGTAGTTCCTAGAGTTATGACTCTGTACTATAACAGGTGATATGAGGTGTTATAAATCCCAGGTACTGATCCCGAAGAACTTTTCTTCTAACAAGGATTCACAACAAGCTCATGAGACAGATATTTTTAAAGGGCCAACTCACAAGTTTCCTGTGTGCCTCTGTACAAATAAATAGGCCAGTAACTTTGGGCTTCTATTATATGCTTTGCATTAGAGTAGATTGTGGTGACACTGAAGACTTTCTTAGATGCAAATGATGCTTGTCCTAAATATCAAAAAAGATAAGGTAAAACTGAGGAATATATCATTTCACATACTCAAAACGATCAAGTACTCTTCCAGTGACAAAAAAAAAAGTTTGAAATTGAAAAACTGCTTTGATTTTTTTGTGCATTATATTTCCTAAATATATCTATGAAAATTTATACCTTTAAATAGTCAATACATATAAGCATTTGCACCCAATTTTACTAAAGTAAAAATGAGAAACTGCCTTTAAGTCATTTACCTATTATACAGTAATCAGCCATAGGGCCTAAACTTCTTTACTACAATCCATTAGTGATCTCTTTCCTTCAAGAAGAGTCATTTACTTTTCAGACCAATAAAAAGAAATCCCTTGAACTAGCATGATGGGAGGAGTCTGGACTTACGTTATAGGCAGAAAATATTTGGGTTTAGAGAAACAGCATTATGCTTAACTTTTTAGAATCTTTTCTGGTGGTTCAAGGACCAGAAAGAACTGAAATCTAAGAGAAGTTTTTTTCAGTTGATTCACACTGCATCCATACAGCAGTTCCCAAATTGTTAGAAGCAAAAAGAATCTGGGGATAGTGATATTTTTTCCATTATTACATTTTCAAGCATTCATTTTCAAATTCATTTCATTGCCCTGTTGGTTATCATTATGTAACTACATTCTGTAATAATGTAGCCAAAATCACATTCTTCCAGGGCACTATAATTGACTCAGAGTCCATGAATGTAAAATATGCCCTATCATGCAGCTATATTTACATACAAACATTTCTATTTTCTTCTGAAAGTATTTGGGTATGTACAAAACATGTGAATAATTGATTCTGTATAGTTCTAACCAGAAGTAAAGGCATCTTTTGAATAATAAGTGAAGTGAGTTAGAATAAAAATCTAAGCTAGTTCTCTGCTTTTAGATGCTGATAAAACATTAGAAGAGATGGCATTGCAAGTGTATTTTACTGAAAGTTATAGTTAAATATTTCTAGCTTATTCTGAGGTGTCACTGAACAATTGAAAACCACTTGCTTTTAGAATCTGTTCCATTACTTAACTGAAGTGAAATCTAATGGTGGAGTGAAAATCCCAGAGGTCAAAGGGGATGAAGCCTGGAAGGTTTTTTTTGATGATGCATCCCAAGAAATAGTTGATGAATTTGCCATGCGCTACGGGATTGAATCCATTTATCAAGCCATGACGTAAGTACTATCTAATACCTACATGGTCAGCAATCCCTGTGGAATTCTAAAGAAAAAAAAGAGAGAGAGAAAGAGAGCATTCACCTTACTTCTAATTCAAAGAAAACTTTGCTTAAGAAGATGGTCACAGTTTATTGTGAATGATTGATACTGACTACCTGCTCCTATAACTGGAACGGTATTGGGGATTCGGTAACGCTCTATCATCCTCCTCTACCTTTGCTCTGTTTTCACAGTGTGGTCCCTTGATGGTATCCATAGCACCCAGAACCTCGAAATGTAAATTCTCTACCTGAATCAGAAATTCTGAGGGTGGAGCCCAGAAACCTGTTTTAACAATCTTTTCAGTTGCTTCTGACAACTTTAATGTTCAAGAAATAACACCTTATTTGATATTTGAGGAAACTAAAGCCCTGAAGTGTCCAAAGTTAGACAGGAGGTTAATGTCAGTGATATATCTAGAAACATTTTAATGTCTTGTGCCAAATATTAGAGTAATCAATCCTTCTTTTGTGATTTAGATCAGTGCCCCTATTTCAGTAAGACAAAGATCTATTGGGTCCTGACAGAAGCCAAACACTTCAGTTAAATACAGTACAACAGAATTGACTTTGAGACTCCTAACCCTTACTGAGGAGCTCAGTCAGAATCCAGAACTGGGTCATTACTTCTTGTAGCTTAAATTCTAAGATCTGGTCCAAGTTTGTAAATGCATTTGGTGCACATGTATCATGTATAATATATAAACTATATGTATATATTAGATGATTTTTCTTTTATATTGATGACACGGTCATACTTGCATGTGAATTGAATAGATGTTGAGCCAGACAATCAATAATTAATTTTAATGAGATGTGAGTAGAACCAAAATCAGTGTTCCTCCTTAAAGTTTATTATTTGTGACACTTAATCACTATTTATAATTCCTGAATAGCATAACTTAAGAATAAATGAGTTTTTAAAAAGTAGTGATAGAGAAACTGTGTGCTTTTACAGTTTTTAGAATGCCCTGATGTTAAATAGTAAGATAAACAGATTTTCAGATGTGAAGAATTTAACCTCTAGTCCAAATCTGGAAACTCTGTTATTAGGTCTCTGATGGTCATTGTCCATCAGCTTGCCCATATCCAGTAACAAGGGCTCGCTTTCCATGCAAACTACCTTGTAATGGGGCAGCTACAAGGGAAACTATGACTTTGCCATCTGGTTTGTCCCATGCCAAAGGCTGTAACTCAGCAGAATACCTAGTATAAATTTTGAGTGCAATTAAAATTCAACTGTGATTAACAATATAAAGTAAATGAGCTGTTCTGTCCAAGGAAATTGAGGTTAACACAAAGCAACCTGCATCTGGAAAGAATCCCAATAAAAGAAAATATCATGCTGAATTTATTACAAAATATTTCTGTGTACTAATGTCAGATTCCTTAATTTCTATGTTTTTTTTTATATTCTAAGAAGCACAGTCATGTTAATATAGAAAAATGGTAAATACATGATAGTTGAAAAGGGAATCAGACCTCATTCATTTTTTTCTTGCCTCTGAATCTGACTACATAATAAGAATAAAAAATATTCAGTATACTTATTTGATTTTAAGTCACCTGCAGGTGAATTTAGTCAACTCAGGTTTGACAAAGCCCGTGATCATACTATGTAATAATCTAAAACAGATTGGCAATAAATATTTTTTCTATGAAAATAAACATTTTTCTGTGACCAGATAGTAAATACTTGTGGACTCTACTGACTATCGTCTCTGTCACAATTGCTCCACTCTGAAGTCTACTCCAAAACAACTTAAATATAAGCAAACAAGGAGGCATGGCTGTGTTCTGATGAAACTTTTTCTTAAAAAAAATATAGATAGATAGATAGATAGATGTGTATGTGTACATATATATGTGTGTGTGTGTGTGTGTGTGTGTGTGTAGTGTGTGTGTGTGAGTGAGTGAGTGAGTGAGAGAGAGAGAGAGTGTGTGTGTCAGGATTTGACCTGATGACCTTGGATTGCCACTCATTGGTCTATGTATAACAAGGGCTTAGACTCTTCACTTTTTCCTGCAAATAAATATCCAGTGGGTAGCTAAAAGCAGAATTAAAGATCTGGCCTCTCTACCTCCATTTGCATCTATCTCCTTTGCTTTGAACCCCCCTGGATTCCAAGAACAAGGGACTTGTCAGATAAATATCCTGAGATGAATGGACACTTCCACCTCTCCCCAAGCCTAAGTAAGCAATTTTTTTTTTTTAATCTGGGATTAAAGCCTCACCTGACCAGTGTTGGGATGGTAATGGAGAGACCACACTGATCAAGACCACCTGTTTTGTTGCTATGAAAATCCTCTAGTTATGCAACCCCCCAATCCGTACCTTCTGTCTCCTTTCTATAAGACTTGAAAGGCATTGTCAGTGCCTCCAAGACAGGGTTAAGGACATGGGTCCCCTTGTCTTCCAGTGTAGCTGCACTGATTAAAGTTCCTTTCATGCTTTTCACCATTACCTTTTTTGTTTCTTTTTTGAGGTGAGTTGCTGGACCCAATTTGTTCAATCCCCAGAGTCAGGTCTCTGCCTGACTTCATAACATGAGCAGTGAAAGCAAGGCAGAGACAAAAGGAAAAAGAATGTATTTTTTTTAATGATAGATTGACAAATACACTTCAATGATACCATGAAACAGTAAATTATACCTACTTGTTGGTTATACATTTTATTTTCTGTTGATATTTTATTTATTACATATTTTAGCATTGAATGCTGATCAAGACATCCATGTTTCCCCAAGCTTTAGATAGGCTTCTTTTGCCTCTAGGCTCCTGACCTCCTCCTTATCCTGGCCCTTGCAGATTCCAGATGGCCTTAACCATAGGAGCCCCTGACCCCCTTTCCTTAGAGCATTTATTTTAGAAAACTTGTAATTATGAATCCTTTCTCTCCTCCTTTGAGATGCTAATTTTTTGAAAAAGATGCTGCCTATTGCCATAGTCCTTTAAAAAATTCCCCTTGCCCAATGAACTTTGTCCAGAACAATTTTTCTTTTGATAGTACTAAGTTTGCCATTACCTTGCCAGAAGAAAAAGGTTTTCTGTTATTTGATAATCTGATAACACCTTTATTAAAATTTCTACCAACATACCAGCAATGTCTCTATTTTTTGTTTATTGATAATCACTAGTTGTCAGAAATTGGTGCTTTTACAGAAAAATGTATGTGCACCCATTTTATATACATGTGTTAATATGATTTTATCTCTAACTATGTTTAAGAGAGAAAATGTAATAGAATACCTTAGAGGTACATTTAAATTCTATTCAAGGATTCGCAATTGAAATCTTGAAGAGTTGTAACTTTCATTTCTGCTGTTAAGAAGTTTTGGGTGCAAAATATAAACTCAATACATATTGGTAATTGAATGAATCAGAAATTGTTTATCAGAATTATATTTATCTCAACTTCTCCTTCTGTGTCTTTGGATGTTAGATATCTTCAGTTGCCCAGAGCAAATAAAGTAGATATGAAAGGTTTAATTAAGCTGATATCAGTACCCATTTTATCATTTATGTTGTAGTTCAGTGTTTTGGAACATATAACATTGATCATTTCTAATAATCTGAAGAAGTTCAAATACTAACAGTTTGGGGATAGATGTTGAAACGCATCTTTCACAGACAATTTAACCACACTTGAAAAGTGATACTTCTGTAACTGAACTGTAACTTGATTCCTAACCTATTTTTAGCCAACAATAACAGAACTGGAAAAGGGAAGTTTATGAATAAACCTCTCTTAACTTTGAATTTGTTTCCCTGTAACTCAGTATTTTTCTGTTGTTTTGAAACCTTGCTTCCGGGAAACAAAAACCAAAACCAGAAAATCAACCAACAAACCATCACCAACAACAAAAATGTAGAACTAAGTATTCAAGCTTATCTCAGAATTACTTCCTCTTAATTTTGAAAAACATGAAATGGGGGGGACTCTGCTTCAAGGAGGAAAGAATGCCCTTTCTGTTTAGTATGGACACTCACAAGTCTGGGAAAGGACAGACATGCTTAGTTCTTGTGGATTTTTCTAGATACAACATTGAGACAAAAAGAGAACTCAAATTGCAGTTTCTTTTCATATTTAAATACCCCATATGCTAAGTCAAATCCCCAGGTACCTTCATAATCTTTTTATTATTAGAGATTGATTTTTTAAAGCATAATTCCCATTTCTTTGAAGATGGACTTGGAGAAGAAATAAACACAGGGAAGTGTGTATTAAGATAGAGTGTCTGACAGTGCATTATTACAGTTTTCTCTTGTGTATTTCTTATCACAGAAAGGAAGCTGAATCTATTTTGCTGGTAAATAACGCGAAGATTAAGATTCAACTTCCCAGTGCTGCAGGATGCCCCTGCTTACTATAAATGCATTTCCCTTCCACCACAGACTATTTTCTGGTGGCACAATTTATTAGTTCTATTTGTTCCATAAAGTGTATCCTTTCCTCTGGAGCATCCATGAGAAAGGTAGGGATTATAGTTTCCTGTTTATACAAATGATTGATCAAGATCAGTTTATACCCACATGGTGAATGACATCAACCATTTAAAATAAAAACTTGCTAATTTATGATAGTAAGAGAGTCTGTTTTCTTTTTGCAAAGAGCATGATATTTCATATATTTTGTGTCATGGGATTAGACATAGAAATTGTCTCCATCATGAGCATTTGGGGAGTTGATGATAATTTTCATCTATTCAAGCTAGCATATATTTTACTAATAACATTGTAATAGACCAACTGTTTACCTCCGAACACATACAGGAAATTTTATGGCAGGCATTAAGGATTAACTTGTCTTCCGGAGGTGACTTTTATCCAACAAATACATTTTAATTGAGTGTTTAATTAGTCATTATTGTTTTATTAATTGAAGCTCAAACTGTCTTACAAAATGCAAGATTCTGTTAGACAGTGGTCTTGCCTTTAACATACCAAATGAGAGAAAAGCAGTAAGTTAATGTTTTTCACTTTGGTGTGCTTAACAAATAAACCACTTTGGCACTGGCCACCTTAACAAATTTGTCTTTGAACCAAAAATGTTGGGATACTGTTTATTTTGAACCCAGTATAGTTAAGCTACTTGAACCACAATTCTTCTTTCATAGGAGAGTCCTGTTTAATTGTATTATTTATTAATTTAAGAAATATTTATTTAGGATCTGCCATGTACACAAGCATTTCTAGGAATGGAGGATATAGCAGTGAACTGGAAGTCAAAGTTTAGATACCACGGAGCCCACATTCTAGATGGTGAAATGTATTTAATAAGTAGGTATTTCTACTGTATAAATATGAGGACTTACACAGGGAGTCTTAGTCTATAAATGCTGCTATAACCAAATATAATGAACTGGATGGTTTATCAGCTACAAAAATTTATTTCTCTTGTTATAGAAGCAAGGGAACCCAAAATCAAAGTGCCTACAGATTTAGTAGCTGGTGAGGGACCTTTTCCTGGTTCATAGACAGCTATCTTTTTACTGTGCCCTCATATAGCTGACAGGGTGAGAAATCTATGGGGCCTCTTTTATAAGGGCTCTCAAATCTCAATCCTGAGAATTCCACCTTCAGAACCTATTCGCTTCCCATAGGCCCTCCCCCATTACTATCAACTTCAGGGTAAACTTTCAATTTGGTAATTTTGTGGGGACACAAAAATTCATAATATAGCAATAAAGGACAGTTCTTGCTTCCAATCGGTTCCTAATTTAGAGGGAAGAGGAAGAAAAAATTAAATATTAATAAGACAGTGTAATATATATTTGGGGATTATTTTATAAGCATAGAAATGGCTGGACCCCAGCCAGACACAGAGGAGGAGAGGTGTGAGAGAAATTGGAAGGGCAACCTGAGGTCTCACTAAAAAACAGATGCTTTCTGTTCTTTTCATGTTCCACACCCCTGCTCTCTGCAGTCAGTCTCCATAATTGAGCTCCAGCAATCCATAGCATCTATGAGAAGCTGTTATGCTTGGGCCTAAGGAAAGTGATCCTTAAATCTCCAAGTCCCTCTTTAATGACAAGAATGAATAAAACATTTATTTGTTACTGAAATACACAGTGATCTGAATTTGGGGGAGCAATTTTTTAGAGTATTTTTAATATCAGGAATGCAGTTACTCTTCCCTTTCATCTTTTTTTTTTTTTTTCACTGAAATCTCTTCCGTAGATCTAAGAATAATTATCTTCTCATTGCTTTTTTCAATCATTTTGCTCTTTTATTCATTAAAAATAATTGATTTTTTAAATCTTTGAAACAAAAGCATGTCTATCTCTTAAAATCTGCAAGTTAGTATGATTATGAGCAAATTTCTACAGCAGGCATGTAAGTTAAATAATTATTTTTTTCCTACCATGATGCCTATCAAACAATAGCAACTGAGGTAAATCCAAATATATAGCTTGATATGCATATGAATTCCCAATATTTACCAATATTTTTTTGAGATTTAATGGTCAATAAACATTTTAGTGGTTGCTTCAGCTTAAAATACCCCAGCAATTATAATTTTCATTTTTTTATTATATTTTTAATTGACAAATAAAATTGTGTGTATTTGTAGTGTAGTGTACAACATGATGTTTTGAAATATATATACATTGAGGAACAACTAAATTTAGCTACTTAATACATACATTACCTCAAATAATTTTCATTTTTATAATAAGAACAGTTTACATCTTTTAAGAATAATTTGTACATAATCTTCATGTTGTGCGATAGATTTCTTGAAATTTTTCCTTCTAACTAAAATTTTATCTCCTTTAACCAACATCTCCCCAATACCCTACCCTCACCAACCATTCTGGACACCAGCCACCCTTCCATTCTTCTCTTAGTGATTCATGATCAACTTCCTTAGAAGAATCTCACATAAGTGAGATCATGTGGCATTTATCTTTCTATGTCTGCCTTATTTCACTTAACATCATGCCCTCCAGGTTTAACATGTTGTCACAAATGATGGGGGATTCTATTTTTTGGCTGAGTACCGTTCCATTGTATATATGTGCCATATTTTTCTTGAACTTTTAATTTTTGATCTCTTTATGAATGCATAGGTTGATTTCATATCTTGGCTATTGTGAATAGCTCTTCAACAAACATGGGAGGGTGGATGTCTCTATGTATATAGTTAATACTGGGATTGGCGGATCTTATTGGTAATTCCATTTTTGAGGATCTCCCATACTATTTTCCATAATGGCCTCAATAATTTACACAACAGCCTGCAAAGGTTGCCTTTTCTCCGTATCCTCTACACTTGTCATGTTTGTCTTTTCAATAATAACCATTCTAACATGTATGAGGTGATATCTCATAGTGGTTTTAATTTTCATTTTCTTGACAGATTAGTGGTATTAAGCATTTATTCAATACCAAATGTCTGTTTGTCATTTGTGTGTCTTGTTTTTGTTGCCTATTCTTTTAGGTTCATTTCCAAAACCAAAACAAAACAAATCACTGGCCAGACCAATGTCATAGAGCTTTCCTTTGCATTTACTTTCAGTAGGTTCATAGTTTAGGGTCTTAATTAAGTCATTAAACCATTTGATTTTGGATGTAGTGTGAGATAAGGGTCTAAGTTTATTGTTTTTCATGTGGATTTCCAGTTTTTCTAGTACATTTATTGAAAAGACTATCTTTCTGCAATTGTGTGTTTTGGGCACTTTTGTGGAAAATCAGTTACCTATAAATGTGCAGATTTATCTGTGAAGTTTCTGTCTGTCCCATTGTTGTGTTTGTTTTTATGCCACTACCATGCTTCATTGTTCACAATTTAAGCATTATTTGTGGGGCTTTGTTATTCTAGCTTTTCCAATGAAACTGAAATTCCATTTGTTAAATTGTTTTGACACTAACCCCATTCACTTGCAAAAGTAAAGTCAAGTGCTCTTAGCATTATTAATCCACTGTTTTTAATCTTGTCTTGAGGGGAGAATGTTAAACATTTCCAGTGATTGCTGTAGTAACTTTTTGACCTAGATTTTTTGAAGGGGTACTTTTCAAAGGGATGGTTTGCATCAGAGATCTACTTGGTAGTTTTAAATTGCTGATTGTACCTTTAATCCAGTTCCCACCTTTAAAATACTTTAAATATTGGAACTGTAGCCTTTAAAAGCAAATTATTTTTAATGATTAGAAGGAAGAAGTTTGCCTTGGCTATCACTGCACATAAAGAGAGTACACTTATAAACTCAGAAGTAAAGATTTTGCCAAATTGCATACTGTGTAGAAACCCCTTAACTGAGAGCTCTATAAAAAGCAAGGATTGCCTCGGGCTGATTCCCCTTGTCCAGTGCTTTTTTATTATCCTTTCAAACCCCAGATTACAACCCAATTGTTAGTGATAGTAAGAAGTGATACATATAGCTGGACACATCCAACATGTTATCTATACTCAGAAATTGATAACATGGGAGAGTTTATAAGGATTTTAAATCTCAAATTGCTTGCTATTTCCAAGAACATTTTCGTATTAAATTCCAAGAGATAGCAGCTACCTCTTAAGTACCATGTTTGTGATCTTTAGGTATACTGAATATGCTCAACATAGTTTGAACCAAATTTTGGAGGATTTTGATCTATTTAGTTTTTTTTTCTTTTACAAAATAACAAAGGTATTTTGCTATTTAATCAGCACCAAGGAAAAATAAAATGATATTGTTAAATCAATATTGAAATCAATGTAAACATTTAATGAGAAGAAAGTTAGCAGTAAGTGAAATATTGAGTTTTCTTTTTGGCCTTGATTTTCATATCTTCACCATTCATTCATTCTCTCTCTCTCTCTCTCTCTCTCTCTCTCTCTCTCTCCTTCCCTCCCTCCCTCCCTCTCTTCCTCTGTTTATTGGTTCTGGGATAGAACTTAGGGTTGCTCTACAGATGAGCTATGTCCGAAACCCTTATTTTCACATTTTGAGACAGGTCTCACTAAGTTGTTAAGGGGTTCTTGAACTTGCTATTTTCCTGCCTCAGCCTCCTGAGTTTTTGAGACAATAGGTGTGTGCCACTGCCCCTGGCACATCTTCACCATTCTCATAGCTATATTTTGTCTTAGGAATTTACATACAAAGATTATCCTGTTAGTATCTTTAAAATATATTCCTGATATGTTTTCATTTTCAAAATTAAACTGGCGTTTACTTTTCAAAAATTTTATAATATTTGGAGAATATATTAACTCAAAATTACTAAGGTCTATGAAAAAAATGAATCATTTTATGGATGATTTGTTTGCCTTTTTCCACAAAACTCTTTTTATTTTTTTTTCTTTTCTTTTTTTTTTATCGGTTGTTCAAAACATTACAAAGCTCTTGACATATCATATTTCATACATTAGATTCAAGTTGACAAAACTCTTTTTAAATTATACTTTAAAGTATCTCTACAGGCTATATAATTCTGCATTATACACTTTAAAGGTTACATAGTTTTCATTAAAAATGGAAAATATATTGTTATAGTTTGGCATCTTAAATGGTCCCAAAAGCCACGTGTGGAAGTCTTGCTTAGCGGCAACCCTGTGGTGCTATTATGAGGTGGTGGAACTTTATAGTAAGTGAGCCTGATGGAAGGAAATAGGTAACTGATAGAAAGACCTTGAAGGAGATATTAGAGTCTGTCCACTCCTCTCTCTGTCTATGTTTCCTGGCTTCCAAGAGGTGAGGAGCTTTTGCTTTGCCAAATGCTTCCACCATGATATTCTGCCTTACCGCAGGACCAAAGCAACAGGGTCAAGCAGTCATTGACTGAAACCTCTGAAATGGTGAGCCAAAATAAACCTTTGCTCCTATAGGTTGTTTTTCTCAGGTATTTTGTCAGAGCAACAGAAATCTTAACTAACATACATGTAAAGGAATTTTTACTTCAGTTACTCAAACAAGAATTTAATAAAGTTGAATTATCTTTGATTCATTAGTACCTAAGTTTACAGAAGGTTATAGCAACAATAATAAACAACAGGCAAAATCAGTAATAGGTCAAAAGTTGATTTAGCAAACTTAAAATACTTATTTTGTATTTTCTGATTAGGATAATAAAACATGCTAATAGCATAGTGCACATTTTTAATATTTTTATTAGCACATTATAGCTATACACATGTTGGAATTCCTTTTGACAGAATCACTTAAGCATGGAATATAGTTTGTTCCACTTCAGTTGCCAGTGCTTCCCCATTCCTCCCCTGCCTACCTCCCCCACTCCCATTTCTCTACTGATCTTCCTTCTATTTATTTACAGTTTTTAAAATTAATGCTCTCTCTATATATACATATAAAGGTGAAATTCACCATAATTTGGTTAATTTCATTACGTTCTCTTTCCTGTCCCTCTTCCCTCTCTTTCAGTCCCTTTCCTCTTCTCCACTGATATCCTTTCTATTTTCTTGGACTTCCTCCCCTGCACCATTTTCTTATTTTGGTCTTGCTTCCAAATATGAGAGATGACATTCAATCCTTGGCTTTCCAAGTCTGGTTTATTTCACTTAGCATGATGTTCTCCAGTTCCATTCATTTACTGGAAAATGCCATAATTTCATTCTTTTTAATGGCTGAATAAATCTCCATTGTGTTGTATACCATATTTTGTTTATCCATTCATCTGATGTTGGGCATCTGAGCTATCTCCATCACTTGGCTATTGTGAATTGCCCTCACATAAACACAAATGTGGCTATTTCACTATAATATGCTGACTTTAGTTTTGAATAAATGTAGAGGAGTGGGATAGCTAGGAGTTGGTTCCATTCCCAATTTTTTGAGGAATATCCATTTTCCAGAGTGGTTGAACTAATTTTCAGTTCCACCTTTATCCCCACATCCTCACCAACTCATTATTATTTGTATTCTTGATAATTGCCATTCTGACTAGAGTGTGATGAGATCTAAATGTAGTTTTGATTTGCATTTCCCTGATTTCTGGAGATGATGAATATTTTTTTCATACATTTGTTGTCCATTTATATTTCTTCTTTTGAGAAGTATCTGTTTAGTTCATTTTCCCACTTATTAAACAGATGCTTTTGGTAGCAAAGATCTTTTCCCATTCTGTAGCACTTCTTCGTGCTTTTAATTATTTCCTTTTCTGTACAAGAGATTTTTTAAATTTGATGCTGTCCCACTTATTGATCTTGCTTTTATGTTTTATGCTTTAAAATTCTTGTTAGGAAGTTGGTGCCTAGGCTAATATGTAGAAGTGTTTAGCCTGTTTCCTTTTTTGGGAGGGGGGTTGCCAAGGATTGAACTCAGGGGCACTTGACCACTGAGCCACACATTCCCAGCCCTATTTTGTATTTTATTTAAAGACAGGTTGTCTCTGAGTTGCTTAGCACCTCACTTTTGCTGAGGCTGGCTTTGAGCTCACAATTCTCCTGCCTCAGCCTCCAAGCTGCTGGGAATACATGCATGCACCACCACACATGGTGAGCCTGTTTTCTTCTAGCAGTTGCAAAGTTTTTGGTTTAATTACTAAGTCTTTGATCCACTTTGAGTTTACTTTTGTGCAGGGTAAAAGGCAGGGATCTAGTTTCCTTTTTCTATATATGGTGTCAGTTTTCCCAGGCTGTGTTCAACAAAGTGTGTTTTTGTCATCTTTGTTGAGTATCAGATGATATATCTATGTGGATTTGTCTCTGTCTTCTATTCTGTTCTACTGATTCTCATGTCTGTTTTGATGCCAGTACCATACTGTTTCTGTTACTTGCACTCTATACCACAAAAATTTATATATCCATCCAGCAATAACAACATGACCATTTAAGTTAGTAGTATTTCCTGTTAGGTATTGTTTTTGCTGTATTGTATGTGCTGTGCACATGCATGTGTATGTGTTTTGAGCTAATAACACAAAAATGTTTATATTTGCTTATTTTGGCAACTTGCAGGGTACCTTTGAATCCATATTTACTGACCATCCAAGGGTTGTCAGCATCTACCTTCAACCTTAAAATGAAAAGACAAACCCCTAAACATTTTCCACTCTTTGCTGTATCCTTATTCAAATGAAGCTCTCCTTTAGACTGGGGAAAGATATTCATTCACCTGTTCCTTTTGAGTAGGTTATCTCATACTTAGAGGACTTACAGTAGAGGGAACAATGTAAACAATCTTGAGTTTTTTCTTGTAGAACATAAATAGTAATAATATAATCCACAGGGTACACTGTTCCCAGTGTTCTTCCAGTCCTTTCCACTAACTAGTTCCATATTCCATTGCCCATTCCCCCATTGCATAAGCTGCATTGCAACTTTGGGAATTGTATACTCTCTAATGGATACAGAATGAGAAGGTGTGGGAAATGAAAAATAGCTTTACTGCCTCTGGAGGCCATTACTTTGGAATAGGAATTGATTGACAGCCTTGCTGGGCATCAGCCTTGGCCACATACCTCCAATGTAGAGGCCTACAGTGAATTGTTCCTAGAAATATCCTCCCATTTCTCTTTTCTGGTAAATGTTTTAGAATTTTATACACTAGTTAGCCACTGGATATTTCTCAGTCTAGCCAGCTGCTCTAAAATTAGGGAAAAGTCCTTCCAGGTACCAAGAAATCTTTTGATTGGTAGCCTTTATTTCCAAAGGTGTAGTGATTTTACATCATATTTGCTTTTCTTGGAAGTTTCCATGGGAGGTTTAGATGGATGACCTGTGCAGCTTGCCACCACCCATCATATCCCTGAAAACACCACAATTATATTTTAATCAGAAAGTAAAATATTTCTGTCAGTTCTCTAAGACAAATACAAGCCTAATGCTCTGGAAAATTTAAAGTACTGCTCTCAGCATACTGATGTAAAGTAGAATACTATTAACCTTCAAGTAGTCATCATTGTTATAGCATTACCTGCTATGTACTTTGGCCAAATATTCACAAAGTAATTGGATGTGGTAATATTCTGTCATATTCAAGGTAACCAAGCGTATGTCCTGTACTATTTAACTCTAGATAAATACCTTTGGCTTATGTTGCTTTGTTTTCATTAAGAAAAAAATTATTCAATTCCTGGGTATAGGAAATCTCTGTACTAAATATGCACTGGATACAAGAACAATAAAGCATGGCCAAACTATTTCAGAAAAGCAGGTACATTCATAATATGCAATCTTGAAAAGAGAGGGAGTTGATTCAAAGGAGAGGAAATGAGTTTGCTGAAAAGATGTCTGTATTCCCATGTTAATTACTGCATTATTCAAAATGATCAAGATAAAGAGTCAACCTGTGTCCATCAACAGATGAAGAAAATATGGTATATATTTAAAATGTAATATTACTAACCCTTTAAAAGAGAAAAAAATCCTGTCGTTAATGGCAATACAGTTGACCCTGGAAGAGACTGTATTAAATGAAAGAATCCAGACAGAGTAAGACAAATACTGCATGATCTCATTCATTTGTGAACTCTCAAAAAGTCAAACTCATGAAAGTGGAGAATACAATTGTGGTTATAAGAAGCTACTGGGAATGGGAGGGTTGTGAAGAAGTTGACCAGAGGATACAAAATTTCAGTTAGATCACAGGAATGTATTCAAGAGATCTATGGTACAACTATAGTGAATAACAATGTATTGTGTTCTTGAAAATAGCTAAAAGAGTAATTTTAAGTATTCTCATCACATAGAAATGATACATGTGTAAAGCAGTGAACATATCTTGAATCAATCATTCTATAATGTGTGAATATATATACATATATATATATATATCACCATAAATATACATATATATAATTTTAATTTGTTGATTGAAAGTAAAGAAGTAATGCAAATTAGCATAGCCACTATGAAAAATAGTGTAGAGGTTCCTCAAAAAAATTAAAAATATTGTCACATATGATCCAGCAATCCCTCTACTACATATATGTAACCAAAAGAAATGAAATGTCTGCTCTAGGGATATCCACACTCCCTTTTGTTGGAGTTGGTTGGAGTACTAATCATGATAGCTGAACAAATGGGAAACAAGCTTTGTACAACAATGGAAGAGTGAGTCAAGGAAATGTACTTGTACCCCATTGGATTACTTACTGCTCAGTTGTTTAAAAATTGGTGAAAACCTGTCATTTGTGACAACATGGATGGAAATAAACCAGCCACAGAAAGACAAATGCCACATAATCTCCTATGAATATAGTAAATAAACATGTTGACTTCATAAACATTGAAATAATGGTGGTTACTAGAGGCTGGGCAGAGTGAGGAAGGAGGGATGGGGAAAGGTTGATCTGTAGGTGCTGTTAGGTGGGAATAGAAAGTTTCTGTGTGCTGTTGTGCAATAGGATGGCTAAAATAATAATCTACTGTTTATTTCAGAAAGCTAGAAGATTTTTAATATTTTTACCATAAAGAAATAATACATGTTTGTGGACTATGATATGTTTAATCTGACTTATACATTACACACTGTATATGTGTATCTAAATATCACATGGCATACTACCAATATGCAAAATCTTAAAACTTATTTAAGTAAATTTAAATTAAAAAAAAATAGAAGACAAGGAGGAGTATAAATTTAAGAAGGTTTACTTAGTGGTTAGAAGAAATGGTTCTTAACTTGATATTGCCTCAGCTTTATTCCTTGAGCACTCTACTAGCTTTAAGATCTTGGGGAAGCAAGTTAGGAAAGGAAAGAATATGTTTAATTACAACAAATACAGGAAAGACTGTCAGACTTCAGAAACAACAATAAACGTTATGATGACAATAATATTAAAAATAACAACAGCAACAAGCAAAACCAACCAAGTATTTAAAGAAAAAAAAAAAACTGTAATTCCTGTGGTCGTTTATTTAGCATGGTTTTTTCATGCTGTTCCTTGGAAAACAGCAACTTTCCCACCTGCTTTTCACATTTTGAGATCATAATAGATCTTCATTTATAACATGATTAAAATGAAGTTTAAAACTATTTTATAAGGAAAGTCTATTCAAGGTTTTTGGAGATCGGAAGTAAACACCATAGTTCTATGACATTTGGATCATCTCGAGCTATAAATTTTTTGCTCCCCGCCACCCTTCTTTATGAGAAGAGTTTATCTATGTTGGAAGCAGAGCAGGAGTGTCAATTTTCACTTTACTTCCTAAATTGTTTTTCTGCTTCCAATGCCTACTCATCTCAATCCTTCTATACACCAATTTCACAATTTCACGATTCATTCTCTAATACTAATACCCTCTGTGAAGACTAAGGTAAACACTAAAACTGTTGCAAACCTCTAGAAAAAAATTCTAATTTTAATCAATTTTAATAAGAAAAAATCATAACTGCTTCTAAATCAAAGTTTTTTTTTAAGAAAACTTTAACTTGTAAACCAAAGTTTGGCTTCATTGTTTTCTCAATTTTTCTATTGATAGTATACATTAACAGTAATAATAAGTGCATAGCAGAGATTGTGTTCAACTAAGTAACATTGCATACATTTACCAGGCAGTCTATCATCCACAAATTTTCATATGTAACCTATAAATTATTTGTTAACCCTCCCGTTTTAGTTGTAAAACATTGCTCTGGAACACCAAAATCATAATTTCTTAGGGTACTTTCATCATGAATTTATTTATGCTTCAAAATATCATGTTGTGCATGATAATACATACAATTTTATCTGTCAGCTTACAAAAGTGACCTATTAACACTTACAGAAAATTTGTCTTAACCAACATGAGGAAACCCTGCAGGTTCTGGTTAATTAATACCACCCTTTGTGTATCTTAACAGTTTGACAATTACCTTTGATGTTGTTTTATCCCTTTTTTCTCTGTATCTCTCTTCCTTTGGCATTTTCCTTTCACAATCTTCCATACCATTGTATTTAAGCATTGCATATTACACAACCATGATTTAAGTCTAACAATTTTAATAACATGATTTATTGAAAAAATATGAAATACGATGGCATAGGCCTAGAGTTTTAGATTTTCTTCTCAAAAATAATTTTATATTATTGTGATAATCTTAAATATTAATTTAAGTTCAGTATATAATGAAATTGCATTCTATATCATTTATATTAAGAAGGTAAGCAATCATTAATGATCTCAATCCAGGGTTAAATTACATGTCATGTATTTTTGTGGTATAAGTATTATTTCTGCCTCCCAAAGATCCATGTTTAATGTTTTAATTTTAATTAGCTGGTATCAGGAAAAATTGGATGGCAAGATAACTTGACTGAGTTCCATGAACCATAGTTTTTAGGAGTACTATCCACTTACTTGTGTATTTACATTCGGTGTTGCTTTTCAGTAATTAAAATGAGAGATGGCTAGGTGGAGGATAAATTACTAAGATATGAGAGCAAAATAGGATCAGATTATATACTGAAAATTTCTTTTCTCCATGAATATTTTATCTATATTTTCTGCTTTTATCATAAGCTCTGCTTTCAATTTCCAAATCTTTGTTATAGTTCAAATGAAACAGGTTTCCTTGAGAGAAGTAACAGAATTGAACATTTGATGCTTTTGATGATTATAAATGGTACTATTATTCAGGGTTTTAGATAAATGGGTTTTAAGTAGAAAGCTGGCATAATTCATTGTGTTCTCACTATTCATCTATTTGTCTAATTATCTCCTGTCTGAAAAAAAAAGTGCTTAGAAAACAGAACTGCTTATAGAAGATAGGCCTTTCTGGAAAAGCTCACAGATTAGACTCAAGTCAGATATGTAATTAAATCAATGTGTAGTAAGAGGAGGGCCTCTTGCTATTTCAATGAGAGGGAAATACAAAGGAAAAATTTAGCTGGAATATGGGATTTCAGGAACTGAAATAAAGGGGGAGCATTAAGTGAGAGAGAGAGATTTCTTTGGCATTTCTTTCCAGGAGTACTAAATTCCACTGGAAGTACTTTAGGGGTAAACACACAACATTCTTAGAGTTGAAAGGAATCATACACAACCCTGTGTCAAATCATATTCTGATTAAGCAACTTCATATTTGTGAATGAGAAATTTTCAAAAGTTTGAAATTGTTTTCTCCTTCAATTAGACATGGTAGGTGTTTCTTTTTATAGACACAGTTGAGGAATGATTTAATTGCTGACAATAGAAGAGATGCTGTTATGTGAATTAGTGTGTTTTAAAAGCACTTTATAATTTTTCATTTTGCAGGCACTTTTCCTGTCTGTCTTCTAAATACATGTGCCCTGGTGTTCCTGCTGTCATGAGCACCTTGTTGGCTAATATAAATGCTTTCTATGCTCACACAACGGTTTCAACAAATGTACAGGTTTCCGCCTCAGATCGATTTGCTGCTACCAACTTTGGTGTAAGTATTATTTCTTTGTTTTTCCTCAACTGCTGGGGCTCAATCCCAGGACCTCATACATGATAGGCAAGTACTCTCCCACTTAGCTGCATCTCCAGTCCAGTATAATTTCTTTAAACTTTAAAATTCTAAGTAACCTATGCAAGTTACATTTTAAAGGGACGGTGGACTCAAAATGTTCTTCAAATATATTGCATAAAGGATAACTTAGGAAATGTCTCTAGTATAATGGACTGTAGCTCAAGATTCATTTGAAACACTTTTAGTAAAATAACTTTATTTGACAGTCAATAGGAATCTTCATTAGATTGAATCTCCATATCTGAAATGATCTTTTCCAGTGAGGAAAACATACATTCTGTAAGAAAAAACATACTGGAATTCTGTAGGTAATTTTCCATGTAAGCAAAGGTAGGATTTACCATCTTTAGATACAGTTCTCTGGTAAGTATGAGTTTGGCTGCCTTCTCTGGAGCCTGGAAAGCTCCATTTGTACTTCCTACTGGTACTATTAGTACTGCTAGGCAATGATATGTCTTCTAAGTAAGAAAATAGTAGCTGTATAAATAGCCCAAGAGAATTACCTGTACCTAATTAAAGTGGTCTGCCTGAAGTATTGAAAAGCATCAACAACACATGGAAAGCAGAAATGCAGGAATACTAAGGAGTCTAGGTTACACCCATTGCTGAAACTCATTCTTTATGAATGTAATAAAAATTAAAATTGACAAGTCTGGAAATAGGATGTAAGCTAAGAGTAATCCCAATAAGGTGGTAAGAATCTAAACTAAGACAGAATTGGTGGAGTCTGAGAACAAAGGACAGATTCTAAGGCTTTCAGGGCATAAAACCAGCAGCATCAAGAGCACCCGATGTCTTTGGGCTGTAGCCAGTAAGGGGATAAAAATGTGCCTGGTAAGATTCCAGGGTTTCTGGCAAGGGCCACTGGGTAGGCAGTAGTGCTGGTAGTAGTTCTGTGAGACACGTTATTCTTAAAATTAGTATTTAGGGCAAACACCATAATAAATTACAAAATGTAAGAAAAAAACATAATATTTTCAGTAACTTCCTGATTTTGTTTTCATAGAGGAAACTAAGATCCATTATGGGAAAATGATTTCCAAGATACCATGGTTGTTATATCCACTGCACTTCCAGTTTGGTTCACTGAATATATTTTTATTGAATAATGCTGTTAGAAATCAAGTTTTGGAATATGTATCACAGAATAGAACCAACTGAGGCACAGAAAGTGAAAGATGAAAACCCCATCAGAAGGAAAAATGTGCTGCTGTGTTCACTCTTGTTCTGTGCTTTTCATCAAAGAGAGTATTGCCATTTAATAACAAGCCAACAGAAATACTAATACCAGAGAACACTTTTCAGGCTAGGAGTCATAAAATTTGACATTTTATTGTAATTTACCAAGTCAATTCATCTAAACCTGAATTTCTCCATCTGCTCAATGAATATAATAGTTCTTGCTCTAACACGTTTCTCAAATTTAACATAAAAATTAAATAAGATTTAAAACTGGTAACCTAGTGTGTCAAATTTGAAAGTGAAAGAATTAAATAAAGTATGAGGATTTTGTCCCTCCTGCCCTACCTCTAATATAAACAGACCACAAGCTAACTTTATTAGACAGATGACTGTTGTAGGACCTGGACCAAAATGCATCCAGTTCATCAAAATAGTATTATGACCAAATGCCAGATCACAGAACACTTTTGCTGTAAAACCTAGTCTTTGGTAACGGAACTCTTTGTCTTGGGATTTCACCTATAACATAAAGCGTTTTGTGTTATGAAATTGTTTTGCTTCTGACATTCTGCTGGTGTGCATTGTGGGGAATGAGCCAACCATGTAGAACACTGAGCCTTTTTACCTCTGAGAAAAAAAGATGTGGTGATATGATTAATACCTGCCATAGAAGCTACCTGGAGGGAAATTAGATAACATGCTCTTTTTCTCCATGCTGACTCACAGAAGAAAAAGCAGATTGATCTCAGTATATTTCAGGTTTCAGTGACAACATAGTTATAACAAACTTCATTTTGTAAATCAAATAACTTCTTATAGAATAGGGATATAAAAAGACATTTTGATCAAACTATAGCTTGATAAATTGGTGATTTGGCATGTAAATTTTTATTTGTCTCTAAATGCTGAAAATAATGCTATTTGCTAAGTTAAATAGATTACGTATAGTAACTTCCACCTCCACTTTGGAGCCCCAGATTTTTATTCCACCTCAATACTGAAGCTAATACATGACTTGGGGCCCAGTGACAATCACATGGTCCTTTCTTTACTTTTCTCAAAGCTGTAACCCAGACATGTTAAGTCTTATGGAAAAAAAAAAAAAAAAGACTAAACTAAACTAGTAGAAAAATCTTTCTTAAGATAATTGTTGAAACAAACAAATCCTTAAGCAATCCATTACTTTCAGAAATTTAGACTTTTTGCATATAAATGTTATTTAAGTTGTGGTGTGGATGAAAATGCTCAAGAACAAAAGAAAAAGGACAGAACCTTGAGTGTACAGAGGAAGGGCAAGCAAAGCTTCCTGAGAAAAGTGGCTAGAGAGAATGATGAGAGGGATAACAAAAATGTGACATTATGACAGTGGAGATGAACTGAGGAAAAGGGGAGGCCACTGCTAACTGTCAATTTAAGTAGTTTAACTAAGTTGGGAAAAGAAATGAATGCATTGGATTCAGCAAGTAAGTCACGGCAAAGCAGTTAATGCTGAAGGCTGGTCTCATGGGTTGCTGAGTGAATGACTTAGATGAACAGTTGTATAAATGAGGATTCATGTATTCACCCAAATATAAGGAGAGTTTATGTAATTGAACAATACCCATATATAATAATAAAAAATGGAAAAAATGCTACAAAACTCGACGATTTAATTCCAACATTAAAGTCATACCCAGGATTAGACTGAAAGGAAATGTGTACAATGCCAATGATACATCCATCAGAATTAATACTGGTATTTTGTTGGTATTGTTTTGAAACCATTTTTACATTTGAATTTGAAATTTTTCTTTATTGAATTTGTGTTAATTTTATAATAATGTGAAAAGCCCGTAAATGAGAGACAAGAAATAAAACTATTCTTTCTTCCAAGGAAATTATAAATGAAGGAAAAATGAGAAATTAGGCAAGAACAAGATTTTTGTCTTATAAAAACAGATTTTGTTTCTACTTTCTGACAAAGTTGGGTTTCTTAAATTCTTTAATGAGATAGATTTGGACATATTTGGGGACTGCTAGGAAGGGAGCTAGAGCGTGGTTCACACTTACCATGAGGGAGAATGAGTGGTAAGGTAATACCACAGAGGAGAAATAAGGAAGTGGTCAAGAGGTCAGAGGCAGAGGCTGTCCTTTAGAAGAAGACAGGATGAACTCTTTTCTAAAATTTGAGGAAATAGTATGGGGGTCCTTGCAAGGAATAGTAAGCTTTTGATAGAGGAGTGCAAATTTTTTAATCTTCCTTGTAGTTGACTGCAAGGACAAGGAAAACTCACCTACAAAACTAGGGCTATATTGCGGATGCTGAAGTGAGGGAGGGAGGTAAAAGTTTTGGTGTACTATTGATGGGAATACAAAAAGGAATGTTTCATAGGCATGGAAGAAGACTTTGTAGTAAAGGTAGCATTTGCTATTGGGCACTACAAATTTGTTGTCACAACAATTCATGTGTTACAAGGATTTGTCAAAGTTTGTCAGCATTCTGATGGATAGGCTGAAGTTTTGCAGAAGAGAGGCAAAGGGTAAAGGAATTCTTAGGTAGACAGTGCTGTGAGGAGAAAAGCGATTCGCCATAGGGTCTAGATTTGGTAAGTGGAAGCAGGAGAGGCATGAGGGGGTGGGGTATGTTTGGAAGGAACATCATGCTTTTCAGTTAACATTTCAAAGGGGAAATCTGGAGTCCAAGTATTATTTCTGCAAACAAGTTGAATTGTTGAAAAGTGAATGTGAAGAATGGTATGCCACTGGGCCATACCTGCCCAT
The DNA here is from genome assembly GCF_001458135.2 of Marmota marmota marmota. Classification (NCBI taxonomy): domain Eukaryota; kingdom Metazoa; phylum Chordata; class Mammalia; order Rodentia; family Sciuridae; genus Marmota; species Marmota marmota. The sequence goes on along the minus strand of NW_026000229.1, from coordinate 25,800,344 downwards.
AAGAACTGACTGCTCAGTCTTCAGGAATGTTGAAAACTGGCTGTTAAATACAGGTATCATTGAAATTGAGAATGTTTACAGCATAGAAATTGACAAATGATAAAATCAAAGCCTTTGGCTTTCAGAGAACCAGTTCACCCACACACTATTGAGTATAAATACTGTTTTGAGATTACTCAAAACAGTGATCAAAGAATGTTATTGGAGAAAATGTTTTCACGGGCATGAAAGAAACTCCTGGGTAGATCACAGGTTGGAAAGGGAGAAAATTCCTTGAGGTGGTGATGGTTCATCAATATTTTAATTTTTCAGATATCCTTAGGAAATATTTTTAGTGAGTTATTATATAAATAATAAAAAATAATAAAATTAATGTTTATCTAGTTCTGTTTTTTCCCTGAGTGTATACACTCTCTTTGACATAGCCAGTACTAAGCAAATACAAATATGCTAATAAGTATTTATTTGTATTATACATGTTCTTTCTATGTCCATTTATTCTTTCAAGACACATTTATGTGGTACTTCATGAACACTACTATAGCAGGTAATAGAAATACTGAAAGACAAATGTTTACTCTTCGGGGCTTATACTCTAATAAGGTAATCATATAAACAGGTAAAAACAACCATAAATCTCTCTCAAAATGTAATAAGTCTCAAAGGAGTTTATACAGTACTCACAAATGCTTTGAGATTAAAGAGGAACAGATGACTGATTCTCTCCAGGAACTCAGAGAAGCATAACAGAGGAATGATGGATAGTATTTTCAAAATCAAAGATGTATTTACCATATTCTTAGGAATTTATTTGAGTAGACCAGTAGAACTAGAAACACAAAATAAGTTCAAAAAAGTGTAGGATGCAGCCTACCTATTGAGTAGGACAGATAGAGTAAGAGATGGAAGTTAAATAGGAAGTTTTGTTATTGAATTGGCATCAGATTATTGAGGACTTTACTGCTCACTAGAGTGGTCTTTATTCTTAAGATATAAGATATAATCATATAAAATTTCTAATTGAGAGTGATCACTCTGTAGAGAAAATAGGATATGTATGAGACAGGGTTCAGTTGTAGTAATAGAAGGCATCCTAGCCAAAGTAAGTAGAGAAGAATTTAACAAAGAGAATTAGATGTTTAAAATATCATATGAAGGACTGCAGGAGGGTCGCTCCATAGTAATTTGCAGAGTATCCAGAATATCACAATGAACCTGATTTTCAAGATACACTGTAATTTCTTTTTCAAGACACACTTACTAACAGAAATGTAGGGAACCAGAAGACTGCCTCTAATTGTCAATGCAACCATCTTTTCAAAACCACAAAGCTGGTGACAAAAGACTGGAAAACAAAAGTCTCCATAACTTGACTTAGTAGCAAAAAATAAGCCAAATTGTAGGCAGTGGGTCCCCATCTCAGACTTGCTTCCTAAATAGAGTTGACAATGCACATGCATCCAACAGGTAGAAACTAAGGTAATTATGACAAACTAATGGTAAAGTGTGAGAAAGAATGACATATAGTGTTTCAGCCATGGGGAACCACAGCGCAGTAAAGAGGAATGAGTAAACAGTCTTTGGAATTGAACACAGGAGGACTAAATGGAAGTTAGGGAGAGGGATGATGTGCTAGTCCTAACATGGCAATGTGCTGCTGAATCTAGAAAATAGTTTACAGGGAAAATGTGGTGTTGCAAAAGAGAGAATGGTTATGGGAAACATTTTGGAACACATGGTTTTTTTTGTGACTTGCCAAAGGATTAGTGTGGGTAGAGGCAGTGTTGCCTGACCCTTCTACAGTTTGAGAGGATGTTCTTTAGGAAGAATGCAAACTTTCCATTGGAAATTTTGGTTAAAATTAGTATTTAGGGCAAACACTATAAGAAATTACAAAATGTAAGAAAACAACATAATATTTTCATTAACTTCCTGATATACCTCTTTTTTTAAATTTTTCTATCGTTTGGGGGTATCCATTTTTCTTTATCATTTTTACATATGACAAAAGTTCTAAGAAGTTGTACAGAAAGAAAAGAAATATAATTCAGTCTTGTATCTAGCAGAGTTGATAAAAAGATTGATAGCTTAGAAAAATTTGTTTTAGCTTCACCATTCATTGATAATGACACAGGCATTTCAATGCCTTTTCTCAAATTTGGGAAAACATTATTATATTTTTTTTATACATGATGTTAAAGAAAAACAGCCCACAACAAAATCAAACAGGTAAGGATGACTTTATTCAAGGCAGTTGCAATAGAAGTGAGAGACCAGACCTCAGTCTGTATCAACTCCACTGAAACAAAGGTGGGAGGGTTTTAAGGGATGGAACAAGTTAGAGGGGATATTCTTCAGGCTCTGAGGTGAGAGACTTGATAGATTTTTCATGATGAGCCTTTGTGTTTGTTAATGCACGTGCATCAATGTTAGGATCATACCCTCCCAAGGAGACAAGGAGAATAGGAGTGCTCACTCCTTGATGATTACATTTCAAAGAGATGGCTGCTATTCTTTCAGAAAGATATTCATGGATTAAAAAGTTTATAAGAGGCTTTTTAAAAAGGTTTATATATCAAAGGGACAAAGAAGGAACATATACTTACAAGTTTTCCAAAGAAGATTCTCTAAGAAGAGGTTGGTCAGGGCCTAGATTTAAGAAGAAGCCTATGCAAAGTCTAGCCAAGCTGAGGGGAACCTTAAGTGAGTGACTGGTAACATGTTAGTGATTTCAGGTTTTCCTGTGAAGGAACTCTAAACACATTGAATTGATGAAATTTACTAATTAGTTTGAAATTTCAAACATCCTTGTAGTGCCATTTAATCATTTTGAAGTATCTGTTGATATCAGTGCTAATCTCAACTCAGCAAGAAATGCAAACAATTTCCACTATGTTCATATGATCAACATTAATTGAATTATCAAGATTTATTAAAATAGCCCATGAATGACTTCTATTTGAAATATGTCTCTTTGTGATGAGTTTATTTTTGGTATGATCCAGAAAAAAAAAATGTTAAAATTTGCTAATCAAAGAATACTGTTTAACTTATTCCTAAAAATTTCACAAAAACCTAAGATCTGATGAATAAAATGGGTAGGAATTTTCCCAGGGACACTGAAGCAGGTGAGGGCTCAGAGCTTGAGCATCATTGATTTCTGCCTCAGTTAACCCCTGTTGTTTTTTTTTTTTTTTAATTTTAAACTTATTTATTTATTCTAATTTATTATACATGACAGCAGAATGTATTTTGATTCATAGTACACAAATGGTAAACAGATATTCATTTCTCTGGTTGTACACAAAGTAGAGTCACCCCATTCGTTCATGTCTTCATACATGTACTTCAGGTAATGATGTCCATCTCATTCCACCATCTTTTCTACCCCCACGCCCCCTCCTTTCCCTTCCCTCTCCTTTGCCCTATCTAAAGTTCCTCCATTCCTCCCCTGCTCCCCACCCCCATTATGGATCAGCATTCACTTATCAGAGAAAACATTCAGCCTTTGGTTTTTTGGGGATTGGCTGACTTCACTTAGCATGATATTCTCCAACTCCATCCATTTACCTGCAAATGCCACGATTTTATTCTCTTTTAAAGCTGAGTAATATTCCATTGTGTATAAATACCACAGTTTCTTTATCGATTCATCTATTGAAGGGCATCTATGTTGGTTCCACAAAGTTAACCCCTGTTGTTGGAGAAAGACAGAGAGAAAGATGGGGAAGGGAGAAGCTGTCGTAGTGCAGAGGTTTTCATACCTCTTCCTTTCTAGAGCTTTTCTTTCTACAGTTCCCAGGAGCCTGGGGAAAATTTCCTGAGCATTTTGTCCAGTAGCAACTGTCTTTCCTCAGGTCAAAATCTACCATTATTGGTAGTTTATTATATCCATCCAGTTTTTATACACAGTTTTGGCCTCATTCTTTGTACAATTTTATTTAACTTAATGATGACAGAATTGATCAACAAATTGACATCTTTCTGATATTGAATCTTCCTGTCCAAAAGCACGTTACTTTTTCCATATATTCAAATCATTTGTGTTCCTCGGAATTTTAAAAGCCATTTTCCATATAAATCTTGCAAAAAAATTTTAAAGGTCTATAAGTATTCCTAGGTGCTATCTTTTTTGCACCTGATGTGAATGAAGAGATTTGCTTTTCTTGGTTCATATGAGACTTTTGTTATAATCAGTAGGGTTAGAGATCTTATTACTTCTGTCCATGAGCCCAATCCGGTGGCTTTGTGTGGCCCATTAAATAATAATGGTTTTTACATCTTTAAATATTGAAAAAAAAAATCAAAAGATTATTATTATTTGGTGACATGTGAACATTATATAAAATTTCCATTTTAGTGTCATGAATAAAGTATCATACCCACTTATTTATGTATTTTCTATAGCAGCTTATCTTGCAGTATCGGGGCTGAGTTATTTTAACAGGGGTCCATGTTACCTTTTGAATATAGCCCTTACTGCTTATTTTAAAAGGGACATTTTTTTTTCTTCTTCTCTATCTTCCCCCTGTTCTCTAATCTGGGGGCTGAGAACAAGATTACCTTGCATTATCTGCTCTACACAGGAAGGAGATGTCTCTAGAAGATCTAGGAAGTGACTATCTCTCTTGCATGAGTGAATTTCAGCATACCCTCAGAGTGCACCTGGGAGCCCTTGCCATGGCACACCTGGAATGAGGCCTTTGAATAGCTTCTTTAAAAGCCCTCTGTTTTCCTTACTGACAGAACCACAGCCTCTGGGACTGGAGTCCCCTGTGTTTCTCCTTTGCTAGCAAAGCACTAAACCTTCATTTTGCTTTTTCTCAAAACTGTGCCCTCATTATTAAATTGGCATGAATTGGCATCCAGTACAAGGACCGAGCTTTCAGTAGCATAATTATGACAGTCCCCAAAGTAAAAAAAAAAATTTTCTTTCTAGCCTTTTGTAGACAGTTTGCTGACCCCTGGCCTACTTAGTCTGATCAGCAAATAAAACATACATTTTTGATAACTGATAATACTTAGTATTATAATTGATTTGCCTCCTACTAGACATATGTGGCCTCTACCTAATACAAAGAACTGAATAATGTGACAGTTTCCAATATGGTGACATGTCCCTCAGGGGAAACATGTTTTAATCACTCAGTCTTCTTTACTCCTCAAATCATGCCATGCAGACAGTAGGCCTCCTCTGTTCGTGCAAAGGCAATCTCACTCTAGTTAAATAGAAATATGGTAAATAAAATTACATCTCAAGCTGTCCCTGCTGTTAAAGAATCTCTTTGAAAATTCAATCAGCACCACACTTTTAATTTCATATCATCTGATATTGTTTGGAATTCTTTGACAACAAGCCCAGCAGTCTTCTCCACAGCTTTCAGTTTTCCTTGAATGTAAATTTTCCAGCTGGGCCCTGAAGACCTAGGTGGGGAGACAAAATGAGAGATCTGTATCAGTCAGAATTTTGTTCAACTGCATAAAACAGAAAAGCAAATGAACTTAGCTAAATACTCCACTCCCCGGCCCCTCCAATATAACTGAAGTCCAGAGGTAAGGAATTCAGGATTAGTACAGCTGCTCAGGACTATAATTTTTAATAAGGGTGGGTAAAAGGGACTAGGGCAGGGTGGGAGGTCCTTGTAGCTTAAAGCCTTACCATTCTTACCATTTGTTTAGTTTTTCACCTTTTAGGCATGATAGACTCTGCCCTCTGTTTGAATTGAAGGTGAGAAAAAGGAAGATTCACAAAGGGCAAAAGGAAAAAAAGCCTGAAAGCTCTATTAAACAAGTATTTCCATAGCAAACACTAATAAAACAAACTATCTGCCAAGAATTCTTTTAGGATCTTTTAAAATCAGAATTGAGTCCTTCCCGTTTTATAAGATATATATTATATAATATATAGCTCATTGCCCAAAAACATGGCTTCATGGCCATGCCTGGAAGAAAAAAGATCTGGGAAGGTAAGCATTTCTAACTAGGCACATGAGGCTCTATTATAAGGAACCATGGAAGAGTGGATACTGGGCATCCAGCCAGAGCAGTTGGCCCCAGTGGGCATAACAGGGTCAGTGATTTGGGTCATGGCATGGTTGATCAGAGTTACTCAGCTGTCTGGATGATTTGTGCCAATCACAGAGGTCAGGTAAAGCATCCAAGACATGACATGAATCAGACTGACTTTTATAGTCATCTGAATGATTAACTTTACTTAGTCCTAACAGATTATTGTTGTGGCTCTTTCTTTCTTTCTTTTTTTTTTTTTTTTCATTTTGATGGAGAGCAACTTGCCCACATGGATGGAAGCTGGGGAGTTAACAAAGGGTAACATAAGTTGCCCACTCCCCTGGCAAGGTATGGTGGAGAGTGGAAAAGAAAAATTCCAGACATTTAACTCATCCATATATTTCTGGTACCTTGTTGGGTGAGAGAGTTTTAACCTTCCTAGGGAGATTGTAAACTCTGAAAGGCAAAGTTTATCCCTCCAGCTTCTTTATGTTCTCTATGGTTATTAGCACAGAGGCATGTTCCAATTTTGTTCAGAGATGTGTGAATCTCATAAAGGCACTTACCTCAGAAAAATGAAGTTTCAATTAAGGAATAATTCATCACCTCCTGTTAATAGTCCACTCCATTAATGTCAGTAACATCAAGGAATAAGAGTTCTATATCCTATTAACCCACCTTCTGTGTAAAACTACTTGGAAAATATCCCATTTTTCTTCATATCTTACAAAATGAAATTTAGTGTCTACAGAGTATTAATGTGTGCAGAGAACTTTTCTCTCAATCCCCCACCCATGGATTTTTAGTTTCAATTAAAAAACTAGAATACTGGAGGGTCAACCTATAGGGTATCTGTTTGACTTTAATGTTTTTCCCTGTTTGTCTTTAATTCACACAATTTCAATCTTATACTCTTTATTCTTAGTCTTCAAGTACTTATAGCAAGAGGACAGTACAACAATGATACTGCATTGAAAGTTGGCAGCAGCAATCTTGCAGGCTTAATTTTTATACTACTTTTAGCACTAAATCATAAACATCCTTTAAAAGTAATTGATCTTTCAGATTAAGTCTGTATTTGCTTCCAAAAAGAAAATGAGTTTTGAAACTGTTTTTAACACAAAACAACAGCTGTTCCCCGTTTCATAGGCAGGAGAAGTTTGGAAATCTAATTCGTTTTCTGGAGGGCCGAAATGGTGTACTGGAGTAGAATGGGGGTGGATTGTGTTTTCTCTTGCTGACACATTATATTGCTGTGAGTCATTACATATAGAGAAATATAGCTGCAATTCATTTGTATGAGCTCTTTGTATGGAACACAGCTCTCTAGATGCTTTTGTTAGAACATTTACTTTCTTTTTTCTTTCATTCATTAGAGAAGGCAGTGTGATTTTTAGGGAAGAGCATGGATTTGATGTGAAAGAAACTTTTGTTCAAATCACTGCAATGCTACATACTAGCTCTGAGGTCTTGGACAAGACTTTGATCCTTCCTTTCTACCAAAAGGGAAAAATACCTTGCATAGAATTATTGCAAGAACATTTAGAGTGACCATTTATTTCCATTCTACTATTTTGTGTTTTCTTGGCACAGAGGGAAAAATTCATAAAACTACTGGACCAGTTGCATAACTCTCTAAGGATTGACCTGTCAAAATATAGGGTATGTACAAAATTATTTCCCTAAAGGTAAACAGTGGTATTTGTTCCAAATGAATTCTTGCCATATTGTAAATTTATCCATGTGTAAAAGAAAAGTAAAACATTTTGATTTCAGGGGTCATCACACTAGAAGTAACCTACAGATTTTCTTTATTTGGAAAGGTGCTTTAGATGCTTTGCCCCACTTAAACCTACAGCAATCATAATACTCTGTATGTATGTGCAGCTTTCATTGTATAATTTTCAAACTAAATATCAGATATGCTAACTTATGAGTATGGCCCAGTCCTCATATTTGAAAATTCACTCCTTGTTACTGAGATGGTTTGCTTGATATTTCCCCAAAGTCTGAGATATCTGTTGGAATTTATTGCTCAATTCTGTCTTCCTGGATCAGTGTACTTGTTCAACACTGTCCAGAGTTCATTGTCAACAATTCTATTATTCTACTTCTAGGTGAAATGGATACACACATGCATATAAACACACACACACACAATTTTAGTTTTAAAATGCCTTACAAAATTAAGTTACAAATTACAGTTTCAAAAATAAAGTAACAACTATAGATGTTCTTGTACCTCATATATTATTTTTGTTTGTGTGTGAGTACAGCTAGGGATCATTATCAATACTTTGTATATGCTAGGCAAATGCTTTACCATCTTGCCTTCTCTAACAATTTATCCTAAATCTTCTTTTCATATTTACACACATGCTTCTCTTCTGCATCCATTTTTAATTAATCTCTTACTGACAGTGTTCTTAATTGTATATTTCTAGAAATTATACAAACCAAATTCTATCAAGCTCATAGTTCATGTTGGAACTTGGGATGAAATGATGTGAAAAGAATTACCATGACAGCCATTAAAAAAGATATTTGGGGGCAAGAAGGGCCTTGGGACTACCCCCATTCAAACATCCTTTACACATGCCAGCTGTACTTAAGTTCATGAGTAAAATCTGGAAGTTAGTTGAGGTTTTCCTGTGGCTCTTTAGACAGCCAGTCTGAGAGCAAGATGAAAATTTACTCAATGTTTAAATAAACTCTTTCTCTAAACATTTTCATGCATGTATATCTCTTTTACTTCAAAATTCTGAACATCTGTGTTTTTAATGATACTTCTCACCAAACTTCACTAAAACTTTATTTTAACTTTTTTAAATGATATTTAGGTTTTTTAAAAGAGAGACTATACAATGCAGTCTTATTCCTTAAACTTTTAAAAGTTTCTTTGTGATAAAAATATATTAGATGTACAGTGCTCAAAGTATTTTTGCAAAAATGTACCTATATTTAGAAAATAATGAGAAGATTTTCAAATATATATCAATCTCTCTTCTTTTAGTAGCATAATAATTTTATGAGCAAGGATTGACATAATAACATTGCCATAAGGATATTGTTTTGTACTTTTTTATTGAATTGTGAGTATAAATAAAAGGATATGGCTTTCTAATATGAAGAATAAATTATTTCCACATCTTCCATTTTCCACAACATTGTATGATAAAAATATTTTGAGAATACATCAGGGATCTTTTTAAATTTTTATGCAATTTACTTCCCATTTTCTTTCACAGTAAGCTAGTTTTAGTTTATTTTCCCAATGGAGGTTTAATGCTGGCAACTTTACTCTTTTCTGTTTCCTATTTCTCCAGGAAAACTTTCCTGCCAGCAATAGTGAAAGACTACAAGACTTGAAATCAACTGTTGACCTGCTGACAAGCATCACCTTTTTCAGGATGAAGGTATCTCATTTTATTTCTGTCAGTGTCTTGGTGTGACATAAGAACACATATATTCCCTGGTAAATTCTCTTGATTGGTACTGTTCAACATCAGCAATTAAGTCTGAGCCAAATGAATCTTCCAGTGTGAGGTGTAATTTAAGAAGGGATTATTCTAGACACAACATATGCTTATCCATTTGGTTCAAATTTAGTCTTAAGTTAAACTTATTTTAAACAAAGCTCTCTAGTAAGTGGACATGGCACTTAAGAAAAAACTCCAAAGATTGTTAAATGGAAAGGGAATTCATTTGTTTTAATTTTAACTCAAATGTTTTTCTGACTTTTCACTGCAAGAGAGTAACTGACTCTTGTTTACCCCAATGTGGCAACTTCTGTGTTTAGCCGTGGCAATATTTATGTTGAAATATATTTGATCACCTAATCCATCAAACTATCCAGGCATTTCTTTTCAGACATATCTCCTCTGCTTTACTAGCAAGATATTGCAATCATAATTTTGCCCAGCAATTTAACTTAGGCTTTCCAAAAATAGTTTGCTAGGCTGTGGGCTAAATATTTTTACTCTGAGAGACAGCATTGTGATGGTTACTCAGAAGCCTCCTGGATGGAAGTTGTCCATGATTTTTTTTTCCACTTAAAGCACTAAAAATGGCATTTTGGAAGAGACAGAAAACAAAAGCATACTGTAATAGTGGTCATTTATATTCTTTTAAGTTCAATTGACTTACAATCAGGCTATATTGAGTGACTGATGTCCATTCTGATCCACTGGCAGTAGCTGTTGGAGCAGTGTGTAGAGGATGATATTGAAAGCCAGTTAAGGGTCAGTGGGAAAGTTGACTCAGATTGACACGCAATACCTGCCACTGAATTGAGGGGTGAGGAGATGGGAGTGAGGGTTGAAGAGTACCAACACAGTGCTGTGCATCCACAGTGCTTTGGTCACAAGCCTTTCAGTGTTAGAATACATCGTGTCCTAAACCTGCCAGTTTTCCTCCCACACCCTCACCAGCAGCTGATGATTGTTTCTTACATCACTGAAAAAGAGAGGAACAAAATGAAGGGAGCATCCTAGCACATAAGCCCACCACCTATTCCATCTTGCTACTTCCTGTTTCCGTATATTCATCCTTCCTTTTTATTACCATCGATGATCCATCCATTATCTGAGAAATGGCTGTCTCTTCCACCTTTGGAATTGTTTCATCTCCTCTATTTATTAGCAGCATTGGTGCAGCAATCCTTCCGAATCTCCTGAATTATAAATTTTCTCTTCTCTACTGAGTATTTCCATTACCAAACATGCTGTTAATGTCTCCGTCTTCAAAATACTGCTTGACTTCACTTTCTTCTATAGCTACTACCACAGTTCCTGTTTTCCTTTGATAGCAAAACTTCTCAAAATAGCAATTTACACATTTTCTTTCCCTGCATTATCTTGTAAAAATTTGCTCTCATCCCTTCATATTTTCCCTCATTATAGCTAATAAACTAACTTTTGTTGTATGATTACATTAATATGACAAATGCATAGTTGTATACCTATCATGATAAGATACAGAACAGTTCCAGGAGCCTACAAAATTCTTTTGTGCTGCCTCTTTATAGTCAACACTTTCTACTACCTGGCAACCAGTGATGTTCTCTGACTAGGTTTGCTGTTTCCAGAACATCATACACTAGGTAGCATAACATATTGGAGATCCATCCACATTGTTGAGTGTATCAACAGTTCACTCTTTCTTGTTGTTGAGTGGTAATTCTTTGTTATGTATGCCCTGCTTTATTATGTATGCACTGTTTGTATAGTCACTAATTGATAGACATTTGGGTTGTTTCCAGTTTGAGGTTATTAAAAAGAACTGTCATAAATATTCATGTTCAAGTTTATGGTGTAAACATAAGTTTTCACTTTTCTTGGGTAAAATCCCCAGTCAAAAAGTATGATAGTTCCATCTGTTCTCCATCTTCTAGAGAAGCTTTTAGTACTTTCTTAAATCATTTATTTATTGATCACCTATTTTTTCTTATAAGAGTAAAATCACATTGTATTATAGCCCTAAATTTCTCTTTAAAATGAATAATGTTGAGCGTCATTTCTTGGAGAAATCAAAATCAGAGAGTTTTTCCTATGCTGCTTCTAAAATTTTTATTTTAGAAAAAATAAATTAACATAAAATGTGAGGATAAAATTTTGGATATTTATATTTTAATAGCTCCAATGTCATTTATTGAAATAATTTTCTACTCTCCATTAAATTGCTTTTGTACTATCATAAAATTTTTAAAAATGACCATGTGTTTTTGAATCTTTTTCTGAACTTTATATTGTTCAGAATAGATCAGATTCCAAGTTCCACCACCACCATACTGTCTTGATTTCTGTAGCTTTATAGCAAATCTTAAAATCATAAAGTGTGAATCCTTCACTTTTTTCTTTACTTTCAAAATCGTTTAGGTGATTTTATTTTTTGCTGAGATTTTTTCTGATATTGCATTAAATTTACAGATCAATCTAAAGAAGTTTGATATTTTTAAAACTATTTTTAGTTGTAGATGGGCACAATACCTTTATTTTGTTTTATGCAATGCTTTATGCAATCCCAGTGTCTCACACATATTATTAATGCTAAGCAAGCACTCTGCCACTGAGCCACAACCCCAGCCCTGGGCTGATATTTTTAACAATATTAAAATTTCAAATTCAGCCTCATGTTTTTAACTCAATACAATAAGACTTTTATCCTATCTCTTCATCAAAAATTTTTTAGAAAGTCACCAAAGGCCAACACTTTACTAACTCTAGTTGTCAGTTATGAATTCTCAGCTTACAATGTTCAGCAAGTTGCCACATTTTGTCCACTTTTTCTTCCAAGACATCCTCTTCTCTCTAGATTTTCAAGACACCCATCTTGTTTGACTTCACTTGTATTTCAGTTGCTGATTCTTCTGGTCTCTACATGTTTGTTCTCTCTCATTTGCCAAGTACCATAAGATTAGAATCACCTGCTTCACATGTTTCATTTTTCTATGGTATTCAGTTTTCCCAGCACCACTTATTGAAGAGGCTGTCCTTTCTCTAGTGAATGTTTTTGGTGCCCTTGATAAGAGTGAGTTGGTTGTGAGTGTGTGGATTTATTTCTGTTACTCTATTCTCTTCCATTGGTATGTGTATCTATTTTCATGTCAATACTATGCTGTCTTGGTTGCTTTATCCCTGTCATATATCTTGAGATCCAGGTATTGTGATGTCTCCAGCTCTGTTCTTTTTGCTTAGAGGGTGTGACTTTGGTGGTGGTGGTGGGGTTGTGCATCCATATGAATTTTGGAGTTTATTTTCTTGTTCTGTGAAGACTTCTTGATATTTTAGGAGGATTGCATCAAATCTAGAAATTGCATTGGATGATATGAAAATTTTAATAATATTATTTCTTCCAATTTATTAAAACAGGAAGCCTTCGCATATTTTTTGTGTCTTAAATTTATTTTATCAGTGTTTTGTCATTGTAGCTGTAGAGTTCTTTTACTTTCTTGGTTAAATTTATTACTATGTATTTTATATTTTTGTGAATGGATTGCTTTTATAATTTTTTTCTCAACAATTTCATTATTGATTTAAAAAAAGTCTACTGATCTTTTTATGATTATTTTGATCCTGCAACTTTATTGAATTAACTTATCAGTTCCAATTGTCTTTTTGTGGAATCTTTAGTTTTTTTGTATTTAGACATCTGCAAAAAAGAACATCGTGACTTCCTCCTTTCCTATTTATAAGCTTTTTTTTTTTTTTTTCATTTTTATTCCCTAATTGCTCTGGCTCAAATTTCTAGTCATATGCAGATATATTGGACCTCCTCATCTTCTTCCATATCTTAGAGAAAACTCATTCATCTTTTCCCCACTCAATATCAGAGTGTGTACTTCTCATGCATAGCTTTTATCATAAATAAGTATCTTCCTTCTATATCTAATGTGTTCAGAGTTTCATCCATGAAGGAATTCAGAAATTTATTCAATACTTTTTAGCATCTGTTGAGATGATCATAAATTTGTATCCTTCATTCTGTTGGTGTAATGTAATATATTTACTGATCTGTATATGTTTAATCAGCCTTGCATCCCTAGGACAAATCCCACTTGATCATGATGAATGACCTTTCTGATGTGTTGTTGGATTCTGTGTGCTGTTATTTTGTTGAGAATTTTTGCATTTATGCTCCTTGGGAGGTGGGTCTGTAGTTTTTTCTTTTATTGTATCTCTTTGGGTTTAGTACAGAATAATGCTGACCATGTAGATGAAGTTTTGAAGAATTCCCTTCCGTTTAATTTTTTGGAAAACTTTGAGAAGCTTTGGTGTTAGTTCTTTTTAAAAAGTTTTGTAGGACTTAGCAGTGAAGCCATCTGGTTCTAGGCTTTTCTTTGTTGAGAGACTTTCTACTACTAACTCAGTCTCATTACTAGTTAGTAGTCCATTCAGTTTGTCTGTTTCTTTGTGTTTCCATTTTGATAGGTTATATGTGTCTTGAAATTTATCCATTTCTTCTAAGTTTTCAAGTGTTGGCTTATACATGTTCATAATACTCCCTAATGGCTCTTTGTATTACTGTGGTATATGGAATGTCCTTTTTTCATCTCTAGTTTTATTTTATTGTTTTTCTTTTTCTTCTTCATTAACCTAGGTAAAGTTTGTTCATTTTGTTTATCTTTTTCTGAAAAACAACTCTTTCATTGATCTGTGTCTTCTAGAGTATTTTGTTTACTTCTGCTCAGATCTTTGTACTTTCTTTCCTTCTATTAATTTGGAGTTTGACTTGTTTTTATTTGCTATCCTCTTGATATCCATTGCTAGGTTGTTTGTTTGACATCCTTCTGTTTTGTATTTGATGTATGTGTTTACTGCTGAAAATTTCTCCGTTAGCAATTTTTGCTGTATTCCATAAATCTTTTAACGTTATATATAAATTTTCATTTGTTTAAAACATTTTTAATTTCCCTTCTAATTTCTTTGGTGACTCATTGTGTCTTTAATTGTGTGCTGTGAAAAATTGGATTTGTACAATTAGTAAAATTTCTTTTTCGTTGAATTCTAGTTAATTCCCTTGTGATCAGAGAATGTGTATAAAAATTTTGATTTTAAAACACTTATTAAGAGTTGTCTTATTGCTTTGTATTTGTCTTATAGAAAATGGTACATGTAGTGATGAGAAGAGTGTGTATTCTGTAACTATTAGATGAAATGTTCTATAAATGTCTGTTAGTTCCATTTGATCTATTGTATAGCTCAATTCTGATGATTTTGTGTTGATTTTCTCTCTGAATCTGTCCACTGATGAAAGTTAGGTGTTAAAGTCCCCCCTTATTATTATATTAGAGCAATCTCTCCCTTTAGATCTAATAATATTTATTTTATAAAATTGGGTGCTACAATATCAAGTATATGAGCATTTGCAATTATTATATCTTCTTGTTGAATTGGTCTCTGGATAATTATATAGTAGCCTTCTTTGCCTCTTTTTCTAGTTTTAGACACAATGCCCATTTTATCTGATGTAAGAATAGCTAGTTCTGCCTGTTTGGGGTTTCCACTTATGTGGGATATTATTTTCTATCCTTTCACTTTTAGTCTGTGTATCTTTTCTGGTGAAGTAAGTTTCCTGTAGGAAGCACATCTTGGGTCTTTGTGTGTGTGTTTCTTTTGTCAATCCATTAATACAGTCTTTTAATTGAGGGAGTTAATCCCATTCTATTTGGTATTTTTATTGATATGTAAATATTTACTCCAGTCTTTTTATTAATTTTCTTCTAATTATTTTGACTAGCTTATAATTTTTTTCTTTCTCTATTGTTTTCCTGGTGTATAGTTGACTTTTTGCTTTGATAATTTCTGATTTATTTATTTATTCATTCATTCATTTTGCTACCAGGGATTGAACACAGAGGCACTCAACCACTGAGCCACACCCCCAGCCCTATTTTGTATTTTATTTAGAGACAGGGTCTTATTGAGTTGCTTAGTGCCTCACTGTTGCTGAGGCTGGCTTTGAACTTGTGATTCGCCTGCCTCAGGCTTCTATGCTACTGGTATTACAGGTGTGTGCCAATGCACCTGGCCAATTATTTTCTTTCTCTTTTCTGTATTTGATCTAGGGAGTTATATTTGTGTTTTCATGATGGTAGTTATCTTTCTTCCCTTCTAAATGAAGCAATCCCTTAAGCATCTTTTATAAGACTAATCAAGTGGTGATAAAATTAGGAAATTTCAAAAAGATAATTAGGTTAGTTCACTTTGCTCTTATATTCTAAGTGTCCAATTCTTTCTTACCTTAATCAAAGCTAGGTTTATGCAATGGTCTATATGTGATTTTTCCCATTACTATTACCATCTTGTTATTCCTCTCATTTCCTCTCGTATCACTGTCCCCTATGTTTATTCTGTTTCATGGAAACATATCCTATCCCATCTCCATTACTTTATTTTTGGTTTGCATTATCATATAATTTATTTTGCTTACTTATTTTATGTATTATCTATTGGAGTTTAAGTCAGTGACAAAAGGGATTTTTGTTTCTTTTGTTCATTGTAGTATCACTATTGCCTGTCATATATAAGTGGCAAATATTTTTTAAATAATTAAATGAATGATGTTGCTACTGGTTACACTTAGTATTACTATTTGAATGTTTATAACAAGGAACATTTGCAATGAGTTTTTATCATCAGAAAGTAAAAATGAATATTTATACATTTAAAACATTTCTAAGACTATATTTCTTGAACATAGACAAATCAATAAAAACATTTGTTGAGTATTGTTTAAGTTGTTTTATTGGATTATGATAGTCTACTTTTTTAAGAAAAATAACTTTCTCATTAGGTTCTGGAGCTTCAGAGCCCCCCAAAGGCCAGCACAGTAGTGAAGGACTGTGTCAGGGCATGCCTGGATTCTACATACAAATATATTTTCGACAATTGCCATGAACTCTATTGCCAGCTAATAGATCCGGTAAGAAAACATGTGTGTCTTTAATTTCTCCACTTTTCTGTTTCTAATGTCTGTTTCAATAAATTTAGATTGATAGTAGATGGGAAAGTATGCTCATCTAATTTTACATTAACTGAAGGGTTAAAAATTTCCTATTTCTTCACATACATCATTTTACATACATGAACTAATTTACTCCTCACAATAACTATGTAGTGAAGGCAGATGATATTGTTCAGGTTTTTCAGGTGAGGAAGCAGTTTAAGAAGAATTCAATGAATTTCTCAAGGTCACATTGTGGGTAAATGGTAGATTTGGGATATTAGGTTGCCAAATCCTGTTCCTATGTTCTTACCCTAACTTATACTGCCTCCTTTATCATTTGATCTCATAAAAGTGATAGGTAGAAAAAGTTTTATAGAACAAGATAGTAAAATAACTATCATGCTAATTTCTTATTAAGAAACATTTCAAAAATACAAAAGAAAGTAAAAGGTAAATCAAGCACACATGTAATTACTATTACCAAATGTGAACATGACATGTAATTTTCATCTACATTACCAAATGTGAACACTTAGTAATGTTTTCTATTCTCTTGATTGCTTAAAGACACTGAACATTAGATGATAAGTAGTATTTCACTTGTACCTCTTTGAGATTCTATCTGTGCCTTCATTTTTCAGAGATGAATATAGTTGTAATACTCATGAGTTTGAACATCCTTTCATACATGCTCAGTGAACTTGAATTTTACTTTCTGTGAACTGCCTGCTAATATTTTGCTTTTTTTTTTTTCTTTTGACTTACTTGTCTTTCACCCATCAACTTGTAGAAAATTCTAAAATATATTCTGGGTACCTCTTTGTAGGTTATGTGGATTTCATGTATTATTTCTCCCTCTATGAGGTTTTTTTCCCACTGGAATTTTAAAAATATATTGGTTTTATTTCTATAAAACTGGCATTTGGGGTTGGCTTTTCATAATTTGTTTAATGCCTTCTTTCTTTTCTGAAGAACACAATTGTCAGTGTATTGAAAACCATGTGATTACCCGTGAAATTTTCCGGTTACTTAAGTAAGACAACTTCTAGAAAGCAAAGGGTAGATGAAAGCAAGAGGGACTCCTCCAAACTGAGTTTCAAGTTAGATTTCATATAGTATTGCAACATTCTGGGATCACTGATTACTTTGCCTAATAAGAGAAAACCATTAAAGCTGGGGTCTGGCTTTAAATAAACAAAGCAATATATAACCACATACTTGTTCAGAATTTATTACCAACTGTGAAAAATTTTCTGTAGTCTAGAAACTTGATTGTCTTTGATTCTTACAAATTAGAGTGGCTCTCACTTTTACTTGCCCTGTGGCTTGCATCCTAATGGCTTACCTTCTCTCTCTCTCTCTCTCTCTCTCTCTCTCTCTCTCTCTCTCTCCCCCCCTCCCTCTCTCTCCCTCTCTCTCTTTTCCCTTCACTATATGTTACCTATTATTATTATTATTATTTGCAGGGTATATTAAGCATTGAACCCAGGGAGGCTTTACCACTGAGCTACATCCCCAGCCAGAGTCTCACTGAATTGCTAGGAATCTTGCTAAATTGCTAAGGCTGGCCTTGAACTGTGATCTTCCTCCCTCAGCATCCTGAATCTCTGGGATTACAGGCATGCATCACTGTGCATGGAAGTTTTTTTTTCAATTATTCTACATTTTTAATACCACTGTCCTTATTATATTCAAACAGGAACTGAGGCAGGAGGTTTTTGGAGGAAGCTTGGATTGCTGGATGGAAATAACTAAAATGTAAAGGGATTTGACAATTTTTGGTGAAGATAGACCACGGTGATCAGATATCACCTATGGGGGCATAGAAAAAGGAAATTTGATCAGATATTAGAGGGTAATCAAAATATTGAAGAATAGGGTATTCTGGCTAACCAGATTTAGCATAATTATTGTTAAAATTTGATAATGAAGAAACTACATGGAAGCCCCAAAGTTGAGGCCTATTTGAAAGAAAACTCATAAAGTCTAGACAAAATTTGGTCAAAGAAAGAATCTTTGTCACCTCTTCCTTATCATTTACTTCACACAGACTGGTTAAATCAAGCTGTCTAAATCAACTGGTATACCTAAAGTAGTGCCTTTCTAATACATAAATAATTATAACAATAAACTAACAAAGCAGTTTCTCTCTGTAAGGAATTCCTATGGACAGTTCTTATAAAGCAAACATGCCCTTTACAAAAAATAAACAGCATCATATAAAAATAAATTAAAATAGCTTAATATTTTAAAAACTGACCTTCAAAAATATGCTTATATAATTTTATGGATAGTTTTTAGGTAGATTGTTCTGTAGATTTTATATGAAATCTTTCAATGTAGAGAATGTTTAGAACTAAGTTTTACATTTGAGGAAAAGACTTTTCCACAAACATTGTTATCATTGAAAATTCTAGAGGAAGTCCCCATTGGATCTGAATAATTTATGAGAATGATACTCCCCAGAGCCCTTCTGAAGCCATCTAGGTATAATTCAAGTGACCAAAATCATCTCCCCTCAGTTGACCTCATCACCATCCTCCTGGGAACTCAAAATCTCTTTGTCTCAGATGATACATCTGACCAACATGTATCCAGAACCTGATCCTGTTTACCAGCTACATGTTCCACCCTTCTCTAAGCCACCAGCATTGCTCACTTGTTCACTATGTAACCTTCAAAAAGAATTCAGTCCTTTTACCCTACCACCTTTCCTATGTTCTCAATAGAGAAGCTGGTGTAATGCTTTAAAAGAATTAATCATGTCATTCTTCATAGATTGCTCTAAGTGCCTTTCACTTACATAAGATTCAAATTTTTTTATGATGGCCTACAATCCACTACATGATGTGGTTCATATTTACACTGTCTACCTGCTTACTCTAAA
This sequence comes from Marmota marmota marmota, assembly GCF_001458135.2. NCBI lineage: Eukaryota > Metazoa > Chordata > Mammalia > Rodentia > Sciuridae > Marmota > Marmota marmota. The sequence continues at coordinate 25,781,002 of NW_026000229.1, read as the reverse complement.
TCCCTCCCTTTTGAACTTATCACCAGTGACTAACAAGCTAATGGAGAATTTTCCCATAGGGAATTTTGGTATAGTGCTGTACCCCTGGTACTCATGACCACATTTATGACAGTGCTTTGTAGGTGCTCAAAAACTGTTTGTTGAAAGATTGAAAAATGAATAAATAATGATTTGTTCAAACAATGCATAAGTAGTTATTGGTGTATACATCCTTTATAAACAAGACTGAAAGAAGTGCCCTTTTCTGTGGCGGATGCTTCATGCTTGCCTGATGCCTCCTGTAGTGGTGACCCTGGGACATGTGGCAAGGTACTGGGCAGTGAGAAGTGAGAAGAACTGATGAAAGCTACTTCTAGTCCCAAACTGTTAAACTATCCTGCAGTATCCTCTGACTCTCTCTTCAGCTGGAATAACACAGAAGGAAACATATTCCAGAAGGATTAGCTGCCAGATGGAGAAGGGTTGCATAGTCAGCTTCAGACTTTAGATGTTTAAAACATAATCCTGTATTTCATCAAGTCACTGATATTTAGAGATTTATTTGTTACCATGGCACAAACTGGCTTATTTCAATGAATAAACCCTTCAAATACATTTCTAACCTGCCACTCAGAGTATCATTATGTGACTCCTATTTAAAACACTTGACTGGTTCCTCATTCACTCATGAGCTTAAGTCCAGCTCTGCCATTATCAAAGTGATCTGCAATGTCTCAGCCCTGACCATCTTTCCTTACTTTTTACATCATTTCCACCTTATATTCTTTGCTTCAGCACTCCACACTCTATAATGTCTTTGCCTGCATTATATTTATCTGCCTAAAAAGTACCTCACTTTCCCATATGGCCCTTCTTATAGCTAACTCCAAAGCATCTGACCTTTGCAACCTCTCCTAGCTAGATGAGGTATTTCTGATTTCTGTTCTCATAACACTATGGCAGGTCACTATTCATGTACATACCTGCTGAATTAGCCACATATGTGATATTCATGTCACCTATCTTCTTCATTAGATGGAGTGTTCCCTCTTTTTATCCCCAGTGTACAGTGGTAGGTTGATAAAGTAATAATCTAAAAAAAAATAAAAGCAGTATTACCTTACTTAATTATTTATAGTCTCCTTTAGAGAGAAAAAAATCTTTGATCAAGAACATGATCTATAATATCAAAACCCCTGAGTTCAAATCTCAGCACTACTGCTTAGTTGTGAGGCTTGGATGAGCTGTTTAATCTTTTCATGGCTCAGTTTCTTCATTAGCACATGTATTTTATATTCATACTACTTCTCTTGATCTGTGTTCTCTCTAGATGGTACACAGCCTGTAACCAAAAATTAAGAATTCCAGGGCTATTAGATACAGTACAATTCTGATTATTTAAATGTAAAGCCTACTTTCTCTCTACAAAGGGATTTTGAAGAACCATGAAAAAATAAAATGCTTGAAATAAAAAAGTGAAACATACTTAATAAAAAAAGTTGAAATAGTTGCAGTCAGAAGAGTGAGGTATCAATGTGGTCTCCACAGGCTGACTGCATTCTGGATAGATGGCTCACACTCTGGCTGAACTGTGTGGCTTCATGTTTGTCCTTCAGTTTAGCATAACTGAGAACTCAGTGTGTCAACATGAACAAAGGCAATTGGTCTTCTGCACAAAGAGATGTGAGAGACCAGGATATAAACTAGTTTAGTATTCAATCAGCCAACATACATTCAGCCCTGTTTTATGCCAGGCACTGGTTGTAGGTTCTGAGGATGCCTCAAGGAACAAATGATAAATGCTTTAAAGAAATAAGAATATGTTCACGCCAAATTATGCCATTATACATGTACTGGTTTTTTTTTTTTGCATTACAATTCTTAATACACATATATACCACAATTTTCCATATCTCTGTTTGTATATAAGTAAAAAATAAATAAATAAAATAAGAGTAATGGACATTTCAAACAGAATTGAAAATGTTTCAGCTTATCCTCTCCCAGAAGAACATTTATATGAAAAGAAAACCTGTAATTTGAAGGCTGCTTTAGGAACATGAAACATGAGCAAAAGAAATTAGTTGAATAAGCTAAACAGTGATTACCACCAAGTGGAACACATCTATTTTACTAAGAATCTATGTAAGGAGACCCTCAGCTGTGGAATGCAGAGGATGTAGAACATTTTTTTTAATGCACATCTGAGACAATGGTGCTAAGCTCATTGTCACAGCAGCAACTCAGCTCCATGGAAATCAGTTGATGAAAGAACTTATTTTATAGACCAAAGAAAAGGTTTGTTGACTGATCTCTGCTTTCCCCACTCCCCCATCCTGTCCTGGAAACCTGTTTATGCCCAGCTAAACCAAAGGAAGACATCAGAAACCAATACCCTCTTTTTGTCTAAAAATATTGATCTATTAATTTCCAATGTTTTGTTAAATTTATGTGGTTCTTTGAATGCATACAGAAATTGTACTGAAGTATGTTTTTACTAAAACTTATCTACACTTTTAATTTTAAAGTACATCTAGGGACATTTTTTCCTTCACCTGATTTTTAATTTGGTTGAAAGATTTGGCTAAATATCAAACAAAAAATAATCAGAGTACTTGACATTCCAGTGATAATTTCTTTTGAGACTCACTTCCCTAAACGACTATTTTGTTATAGGTGGCATGAATGTAAGAATACAGAGGAAAATGTTTTACCTAACAGAGAGACACAAATGTTAAAATCAGTAAGAACAAATTTATTACACTATTAAACTCTGTGTGTGTGTGTGTCTGTGAACAATTACGTAGACAAACTTAGTCTCTTTCGTCTGTTTCCTTCCAAATCCTATCCCTTCAACTCTTACCTCAGAAGAAATCTCTACTATAAATTTGATTTTAGCTTTATGATTCATCTTTGTGTACATTTATTATACATGTATATTATCCATTTGTGATATAGTATTTATCATCATCAAACTGTGATATACTGCCAATAGAACTAGGCAGTATAGTGGCACAGTGGAATGGTGGTGTATATTAATTCCAGAACCAGAATGTTCAGATGTCATTATTTGTATGGATTTCTTTATAATTTTTAAAGTTTAGTGTAACTTTTTGAGTGTGATGGCTATTTAGGCTAATACATATAGGTATAATTTATTAATTTTTAAAATATTTTTGTTTATTTATTTAATTTTTATTTTGTACCAAGGATTGAAACCAGGGGTGCTTAACCACTAAGCCACATCCCCAGTACTTTTTATTTTTTCTTTTGAGTCAGGGTCTAAGTTGCTGAGACTGGCTTTGAACTTGCAATCCTCCTACTTCAGCCTCCTGAAGCCACTGGGATTACAGGCATGTACCACCATGCCCAGCTGCTTTTTTATTTCTTATCTGATATGTCAAACCATAATATTTGTTATAGCTGTCTATAGTAAAAACAAACCTCAATTTTGACATCAGTTGAAATTTTTCATGAATAAATGTGTAATGGATTTCTGTGTGGAGAAGTGATGAGCATAAACTCCAATATTTTCTCTAAGGACAGGAGAATGTCCTCCTTTCCTCTGATTTTCCCTCTCTACTGGAAGAATGTGTACTTGATTTTGAGCCATTCTATATCATATGAACAAGAGCAGCCTCTACATTTTACTATCTGATTCTCACAGTAAACATTCATGTTAGTGAGGACAGAATTCCATGTGTCTTTTTATTGAACTCATGGTTCAAACACTGTGCCTCAGAGAGTAGCAGAAATCAGTAAATGTTTACTTAATGGAACTTCTCTTCAAAAACATTTCTTTGTACTATTTAGCTTGTGATATGTATACCACTATATAAATTTTGTGTATTTTATGAAAATTTCTTGAAAAAAAGAAAATACTCAGAATATTTTAAACTGGCAATTTACATAAATTTAAATATGCAAAATTTTAGAAAATCTGGTTTGCAGATTTTTTTTTTTTCAGTTTTCTGGTCCTAAGCCTCATGTATGCCATATACTTGCTCTACCACTGAGCCATGTCCTGACGCTTTAGTTACCTAAATCAAAAACGTGGGTTTACCTATTGATCTTTTATTTCTACATTTTGATTTTTGGTGCTTTTGTTGTTCTAGTCAAAGTCTAAAGAATTTGGTAATAAAATGAAAGTTAAATAAAACATGCCCATGAAATAAACAGAAAAAGAAAAATCTACCTATGTAATTCTTAACATAAAAGATTAAATAGTAATCATTTGAAAACTGGCTACAAAAGTTCCCTCTTTCCCTAGACATTTTCCCCCAAAATTTACTTCTTTGTGTAGTCGTTAGATTAATTAGGGAATGATGTTCTTCCTGAAAGGCAAGTACATTTCCATGACTTCATATTATTATTGTTTAGGAACTAGATATGAGTAATTGTAAACACATTTTAGAGTTAATTTGATTTTATAATTAGATCTTTTTAAAATGTATTGAAAAAAAGTTTTTATGAATGGGAAATTTCTTCTTAAATATAAAATATTTCAAAAAGAAATTGCCCCAAATGATTGGGTATTGCCATATCTTATATGTTGTGAAAAAGAAAGAAATATGAAAATTCAAAGCCCACAAATTGTTTCCACTAGGACATATTTTTAATTTTTCTTACCATTTAAATCAGTAAATCAAGCCACAAATAAAACCTTAATAAATTCTAAAAGAATCAATTACATAGTGAACACATTGTGCCAGTGAAATCAGTGCAATTTTTGTTCTAAAATTGTCAATGACATAAATGAAAAAATTTTATAAAATAACTTTGTTACTAAATGTTGATGAAAAATATTCAAATAAAATAAAATAATATACTTGAGAATATACTCTTGTCAAATAATTTTATCCCATAAATACAAGGATGTTTCAGCATTAGAAAAACATTTTTCAATATAATTCACCATTGCAGTCAACTATGGAAGAAACAGTATGTATTTTTTTGCCCAAAATGTAGAAGGAATAAAAAATAATAAAATTTGATCATTCTTTATAATTAAAAAAAAATGTCACTCTTGGGCATAAACTGTAGTCAAAGAAATGCCAGGGGAAGCCTTGCCTCTAGCTGTCACCCTAAACCCAGGGCACATAGCCAATGGGGATCTGAGAGATACTTGGCCCATAACAAGCCATACTACTGCTGTGGGCATGCATTGCCACCAGAGCAAAAGAAAGAACCACTAGAGATCCCACTACCCCACCTACACAGTTCCTGCTACTGCCATGCCCCATACCGTTTTTTTTTTTTTTTTTTTTTTTT
>NW_026000229.1:25737276-25775737 GCF_001458135.2 Marmota marmota marmota | reverse complement strand
TTTTTTTTATCCATTCATCTATTGAATGGCATCTAGGTTGGTTCCACAGTCTTGCTATTGTGTATTGAGCTGCTTTGAACATCGATGTAGCAATGTCCCTGTAGCATGCTCTTTTTAGGTCTTTAGGGAATAGACCAAGAAGGGGAATAGCTGGGTCAAATGGTGGCTCCATTCCCAGCTTTCCAAGAAATCTCCATACTGCTTTCCAAATTGGCTGCACCAACTTGCAGTCCCACCAGCAATGTACAAGTGTACACTTTTCCCCACATCCTCGCCAGCACTTGTTGTTGTTTGACTTCCTAATGGCTGCCAATCTTACTGGAGTGAGATGGTATCTTAGGGTGGTTTTGATTTGCATTTCTCTGACAGCTAGAGATGGTGAGCATTTTTTCATGTACTTGTTGATTGACTGTATGTCCTCCTCTGAGAAGTGTCTGTTCAGGTCCTTGGCCCATTTGTTGATTGGGTTGTTTGTTCTCTTATTGTCTAATTTTTTGAGTTCTTTGTATACTCTGGATATTAGGGCTCTATCTGAAGTGTGAGGAGTAAAGATTTGTTCCCAGGGTGTAGGCTCCCTATTTACCTCTCTTATTGTTTCTTTTGCTGAGAAAAAACTTTTTAGTTTGAGTAAGTCCCATTTGTTGATTCTAGTTATTAACTTTTGTGCTATGGGTGTCCTATTGAGGAATTTGGAGCCCGACCCCACCGAATGTAGCCCCATACCGTTTTAACCAAGTAGCTCTAACAGGATTGGTCTGAGTGCCACAGAAGGGGTGCTGTGATTCCTTTACCACCTCTTCCTGTGCAGTGTCTGGACGTGAACCACTGACTAATCATAGGGCAAGTACTTAAGGCCCTCACCACTGCTGGGGCTGCCAATGCCAGAAACATTTGCTAGTAGCAGAACTAGCATCAACAGTGCCTGAGAAAAATCCTACCAACCAATAGAGAGCACCACTCACATAGTAGGAATAGCTACACTGTGGTACCACACACCCACTACTGTCTGTGCTATACCTGCCTGAACTGCTAGAATGTCTCCATTCTTCCACAGCTTGCAGAGACACTGGATTGCTGCAGTTATGCTATAGTAATTTTACCCAAATTCATTATTCACACCAAAAAAAATCTACAAGGAGACTTCATTATTGTGCACAGTTAGAAATGAAGTCAACATTGCATAACAAACCAGGACCCCAGGATATGTCTTCTGGAAAAATGCCACTAAGAAAGCTATTGTATAAAATTGGTAAAGACTAATGGTCTACCATATGTGCAAATCTCAATGTAGGAGCACAAGAAATACGAAACACAAGGTAATATGATGTCTCCAAAAGAACAATAGGAACTCTCTAGCAACAGATCCTACAGCAATTATTGTGGATAGAATGGCTGTTAAATGTAACTAGGATACAATATAGAATATGAATGAGAAATTCAGCAAAAAGCAAATCTGAAAAAGAATGAAACAAATTTTAGAAAGGAAGAGGTCAGTGAGTCAATAGAAAAACACAGTTGAAAGCCTAAAAAACAGACTCAACGACAGAATAAAGAATATCTAAACTTGAATGCAGATCTTTTGAAATGTTCCAGTCAGACAAAAAGAAATAAAGAAAGAATGAGAGCATTCAAGGCCATTGAAACATCATTAAATGAACAAAATATCCACATAATTCCTGAAGTTGAAAAGGAAGGAAGATAAAGACTTGGAAAACCTATTCAATAAAATATCAGAAAATTCAACCAATCTTGGGAAACAGGTGGCCATCCATGTCCAGGAGTCTCTGTGACTCCAAATAGACATGATCAGAAAGGATTTTCACCATGACATATATAATATGGACATTCAAACTGTCCAAAGACCAAGACACATAATTCTAAAAACTGCAAAAGAAAAGCATCAGGTCATGTTTAAGGGTATCCTCATTAGACTAATATAAAGATTCCTTATAAGTTAACCTATAGACAAGAAGGAAATGCAATGACTCAATCCATGCCCTGAAAGAAAATAATGACTAACCAAGAATACTATATCCAGAAAAACTATCCTTTAGAAATGAGGAAAAATGAAATCCTTCCCAGACAAGCAAAAACTGAAGGAATGTGTGACCAGTATGCAGCCTTACAAAAGATGTATAAAGGGGTTCTGTGTTCAGAAGTGAAAGAAAGATAACTACCATTATGAAAGCATGTGGTAGAGAAGAAGAAAAGATCAATGAATATTGAAAACAAGAAAATCAATAAAATGGAAAGGATAGGTCCTTACCAATCAATAATAGCCTTGAATGTAAATGGACTAAGTTCTCCAATTAAAATATACAGAGTGAATGGATAAAGAAACAAGATTTGATACACTGCCTACAAGAAACTCACTTCATCAGTAAAGATGAATAAACTGAAAGTGAAAGGGTGGAAAATGATATTCCAAGCAAATGGAAAATGGAAACCTAAAGTGAACAGGAGTGGCCATACTTACATCTAACAGGAGTCACTAAAACAAAAGCTGTAAGAGACGAAGAAGGTCACTAAATAATTATCAAGGGATCAATTAAATAATAAGATACAACTATTGTAAATTTATAAGCAACTAATCTCAGCACATCCAATTTTATAAAACATATAATATTAGACTTAAAGAGAGAAATAATTGAATACTGCAACTTTTCATTTTCATCAATAGATCATCCAGACAAAAACCTCAACACTTGACATCAGAACTGAGTTATGCTATGGGTCAATTGAACCTGATAGATATTTATAGAACATTTTATCCAAAAACTACAGAATACATATTCTTCTTATCAGCACATGTAGCATTTTCTAGGATAGATTATATATCAAGTCAGAAAAAAAGTCTGAATAAGATTAAAAAATTGAAATCATACTTTTACCTTTTCTGATCACAAAGGTTTAAAACTGAAGGTTGGCAACAACAAAAATTTTAGATTTCATACAAATACATGAAGACTGAACAACACTTTTGAAGAAATAATGGGTTCTTGAGAAATCAAAGGATAAATTTTAAAAAGTTGTAAAAACATGTGACTATGAAAACAACATACCAAAATACATGGGATATAACATAAGTAGAGGGAAATTTACAGCAGTGAGTACCCATGTCAAAAAGAAAAAGTAAAAAAATTTCAAAGAAACAACATACCAATGTATCACAAGGATTTAGAAAAGCAAAAACAAACTAAACCTAAAATTAATAGATGGAAGGAAATGACAAAGTTTAGAGCAGAAATAAATGAAATGGAGACTAAAACGGCAATATACAGTATCAATAAAATATGCCAGGCGCAGTGGCACACACCTGTAATCCCAGAAGCTCAGGAGACTGAAGCAGGAGAATTCCAAGTTCAAAGTCAGCCTGAGCAACTTATCAAGGTCCTAAGCAACTCTGTGAGACCCTTTCTCTAAATAAAATACAAAATAGGGCTGGGGATGTGGCTTAGTGGTTGAGTGCTCCTAAGCTCAATCTTTGATATGCACGCCACCCCCCCCCCCAAAATCAATAAAACAAAGAGTTTGTTTTTTTAAAAGTTAAGCAAAAAAAAACTTTATATATATTAATGAAGAAAAAGAAAAGACTCAAATAAAATCAGAGATGAAAAAGTAGATAAAGCAACTGACATCACAGAAATACAAAGACTCATTAGGCAACATATTCAAAAAACTATATGCTAGCAAACTTAAAACTCTAGAAGATGTATGTGGACAAATTTTTGGACACATATTAACTACCAAATTGAACCTTAAGCATATAAAAACCTGACTATACAAACAATGAGTAATAAGAATATCAGTAATAAAAGATCTCCCAATAAATGTAAATACAGGACTGAAATGCAACACCACTGAATTCTACAAAAATTTGAAAGAACTAAAAATTCTTCTCAAACTACTACAAATTGACATGAACTCTTCCAAACTCAATATACATGACCAATAGTACCTTGTTATCCAAACTGGACAGGAACACACACACACACACACACACAGTATAGACCAATATTGCAGATGAACCTAGATTAAAAAAAAAAAAAAAGAAATCCCAAGGAAATACTATCAAATCAAATTCAATGAACATCAAAATGATTACTCATTATGGTAAATTTGGTTTGTCCCAGAGATGCAATGGTAAACCAACATATACAAATCAATAAATGTAATGGATCACATCAATAAACTAAAGGATAAAAATATTTTGACCATCTAATAGATGCATAAAATGCATTTGATAATATTCAACATCCCTTTATAAATGAACAAATAGATAATGAAGAAATATATCTCCACATAGTAAAGATTGTAAAAGGACAAATCCACAGCATAGAGCTCAAGTATTTCCTCTATGATTAAAAAGAAGACCAAGGTATCCATTTGCAGTGTTCTTATTTAGTATAGATCTAGACGTTTTAACCACAGCAGTTCGACAAAAGGAAGAAATGAAAGGCATACAAATAGAAAGGAAGGGTGTCAAACTATCTCTCATTGCAGATACTGTGATTCTGTATAGAGAAAAATGTGAAGACTACACAAAAAGATTGAGATTTGATTAATTAATTTAGTGAAGTAGCAGGATACAAAATCAACATAATCAGTAGCTTTTACACTAATCAGTAGCTTTTACACTAATAAAGAATTTGTTGAAAAAAATCATCAAAACAATGCCATTCACAGCAGGTATTGATAAAAGAACAAACTTAAGCAAGGAAATGAAAGACTTCTCTAATGACAATGACAAAACACATGAAAGGTACTGAAGACATACATACACAAGTAGAAAGTCTTCCCATGTTTATGGATAGGAAGATTTAATATTGTTAAAACACCCATACTACTCAAAGCAATCTACAGATTCGGTGCAATCCCTATTAAAAGACTGATGACTTTCTTCACAGAACTAGAAAAAAATCCTAAAATTCATATGGAAGCAATAAACAACCTGAATAGCCAAAATAATCTTGAGAAAACAACAAAATTTTAAGTATCATGATGCCTGCTTTACAAACATTACCCAGCGACAGGAACCAAAACATGATATTGGCATAAAAACAGACACAGACACCTATGAAACATGATAAATTCCAGAAATACACCCATATATCTATAGCTAATTGATTCAAGAAAAAGGCTCCAGAAACATTTTGGAGAAAGAACAGCCTCTTCAATCAAATGATGATGGGAAAACTAGGTATCCACATTCAAACAAATGAAATTTGAGGACTGTCTTTCATCCTGCATAAAAATCAACTCAAAGACCTGGACTTGAAACTCTGAAACTAATCAAACAAAACACAGGGTCACACCTCAAGACATTGACCATAAGTAATAATGTTCTAGATAGGACTCCAAAAGTAAAGGAAACAAAAACAAAAATTTGAAAAGCCCCCTCTATGCTTTTCTCTGTAATGGCTATACTAATTTACATTCTCACAAATATAGGAGTTCCTATTTCCACACATTTCCGGCCAACATTTGTCATTTTATTTTATTTTACTTTTTTTATATTTGGCAATAGGCATTATAACTAAGGAGAGATGGTATTTCATTGTAGCTTTGATTTTCATCTAAAAATAAATGTACCATATGATCCAGCTATCCCACTTCTAGGTTTATGTCCAAAACAAATTAAATAAGCATAATAAAGAGATATCTGCATGCCCATGTTTATTGTGGCAGTGTTCACAACTCCAATAATATGGATTCAGCCAAAGTGCCTATCAACACTTGTGTGAATTAGGAAAATGTGTATATATGCACATATAATATAATGGAATATTATTCAGCTTCCAAAATGAAATCCTGTCATTAGCAGCGAAATGGCTGGAAATTGAGGACATTATATTAATGAAATAAGCCAGACACCAAAAGAGAAACATCACAAGTTCTCCCTCATATGTGGAAACTAAAACAAGTCTAACTAAAAGTAGAATAGAAATTATTAGAGATTGGAAAGGATATGGGGGTTTTCAAAAACAAGAGGTTGCCTTTGATCAGTCAGTGCACACTGTATCCATGTATGGAAATATCTCAATGAACTCCTTGGATATATATAATTGATTGGTACATGATAATAAAAAATAAAGAACCTAACTTTTAAGAATGCTCACTACATGCAAGAATTTCCACATATTACCTTTAAAAATCAACAAAGTAGCAATAGAATTTGGGTAAGATTATTTTTTACAAAAAACATAGCTGTCATTAACATTTAATAAAGTTTAAATGCATTCTTTTAAGAAATCTATAAAATGTACAAAAGCAAGCTTTTTTTTTTTCCACAAAAGAAGCAATCTCATTTAACAACTATAAGAGAACAGGTTTTCTTTACACCAGAAATCATGTCATACATATTACTAGAGAAAAGAACAGACTGTTCAGTATAAAATGTTGTACATAATTCAGTATATAACATTAGGAAAATGTTTAGTATACAACGTTAGGAAAATTGTCTCACCATATGGAAAAGAAAAATACTGACTGAATTCTTACAAACACCACTTACAATGTGAAGTAAAGAGCCAAATGTGAATATTAATTATAATGATAGTATAGAATAATAGCTTTCTGATGTGGAATAGATAAAATTTCTTAAAATGTCACAATATAAATTTTAAATAGAAAAATTGACACATTTGATTAAATAAAATTTGAGAATTTCTCATAAATATAAAATGTGACTAAAGTAAAGGAAGATGACACATTGTGATAAATCTTTGCCACATCAAAAGCTGACAAGGGACTAAGAAACTCAAGTATCAACCAGAAAAACACAGAGATTTTATTTGAAAAATAAGGATATGATATGAACAGGCAATATACAAAAGAGGTAGCTCCAAAAATTCTGACAATCTTATGAGAAGTTTCTCAAACTTGTTTTTTTTTAATTTTTTAATTTATGTATGACAGCAGAATGCATTACAATTCTTTTTACATATATAGGGCACAATTTTTCATATCTCTGGTTGTATACATAGTATACTCACACCAGTTCGTGTCTTCATACCTGTACTTTGTTTTTTTTGTTTGTTTTGTTTTGTTTTTTTTAAATTTTTATTGTTGGTTGTTCAAAACATTACATAGTTCTTGATATATTTCACACTTTGATTCAAGTGGGTTATGAACTCCCATTTTTACCCCATATACAGATTGCAGAATCACATCAGTTACACATCCATTGATTTACATATTGCCATACTAGTGTCTGTTGTGTTCTGCTGCCTTTCCTATCCTCTACTATCTCCCCTCCCCTCCCCTCCCCTCTTCTCTCTCTACCCCCTCTACTGTCATTCATTTCTCCCCCTTGTATTATTTTTCCCTTTCCCCTCACTTCCTCTTGTATGTAATTTTGTATAACCCTGAGGGTCTCCTTCCATTTCCATGCAATTTCCCTTCTCTCTCCCTTTCNCAGGCGGTATAGCGATACCAGACTTCAAACTATACTATAGAGCAATAGTAACAAAAGCAGCATGGTACTGGTACCAAAACAGGCGGGTGGACCAATGGTACAGAATAGAGGACACAGAAACCAATCCACAAAACTACAACTATCTTATATTTGATAAAGGGGCTAAAAGCATGCAATGGAGGAAGGATAGCATCTTCAACAAATGGTGCTGGGAAAACTGGAAATCCATATGCAACAAAATGAAACTGAATCCCTTTCTCTCGCCATGCACAAAAGTTAATTCAAAATGGATTAAGGAGCTTGATATCAAATCAGAGACACGGTGTCTGATAGAAGAAAAAGTTGGCTACGATCTACATACTGTGGGGTCGGGCTCCAAATTCCTCAATAGGACACCCTTAACACAAGAGTTAATAACTAGAATCAACAAATGGGACTTACTCAAACTAAAAAGTTTTTTCTCAGCAAAAGAAACAATAAGAGAGGTACATAGGGAGCCTACACCCTGGGAACAAATCTTTACTCCTCACACTTCAGATAGAGCCCTAATATCCAGAGCATACCTGTACTTTGGATAGTAATGATCATCACATTGCACCATCATTAATTACCCTGTACCCCTTCCCTTCCCCTCCAACCCCTCTGCCCTATCTAGAGTTCTTCTATTCCTCCCATGCTCCCGCACCCTATCAAACTTGTTTTAAAATATACATAAAACATCCTTAAGCTATTAGTTTATATCCATCAAGTTGGCAAAAATTAGTAAACTAGATAATGCTAATTTTCATGGGGACATGGAGATCAGAGCCATTATGCTCTTTTAGTGGCATGCATCCAGGAGCAATTCTTAGAGAATTTCTCAGAGTTTCATAAAATACTATTTACTAAGATATTCAGTATATTATTGTTAGTGAAACTGAGGTATTTGAAACACAAATTCTTAGACACTTTAGACCCCAAAAAATAGGATATCTAATAAAGAGTCCCAGGAAATTGTATTTTTAGTAAGTTCTTCAAGTGATATTCAATATTATGCAAGTATTACATTAAATAGAATTTTATCACTTCTATACTTTATTTTTTTTCTTTTAAGTAGCTATAAGAAAGAAATATAGAAACTTCTACTGAAAGTTCAGTTGTTCAAGAGCAACTTTTTATAGTATATGAAAAATCTGCTTAAGGACCATTTTGGCCTAGCAATCTGTGTTATTTTCTAAGGCTTAAGCTCCTATTTCCCAGCTTCACAGAAGTTACAAAATTTTTGATTTAATTCTTTTCCAAAATAAAAAAGGGGTAATTGCTATCCTTGATATTTTTAAATCCTTTATCAAATAATACAGAAGTTAGGATCCAGGGTAGACAATATGGCAAACCATACCATACCAGGAATTTTCCTCTCTGCCTCACCAAAGAATTCTTCATATGGAGATAGTACTAGTGATTTGCATTTATGTGTAAATCAAAACCACAGACTTATTTCAATTTGAGGATCTCTTACTAATTTGAAAAAAATTGGCAAAGAAATAATTCAGCACGGTTTTCTATCTCTAGAATAATTATGAAACCTTTCCTATCTACTTCAGAATTAGTGGGTCCTAAAGTCAGAAAGAGATATGCATGAAAGTACCTAGTAAATTACAAATTTAGAAGTATAAGTAATCAGAAGAGAGAAGTATGAGGAAGGTAGAATTCAAGTTAAAATATAACTTACTCAGTGATCTCAGACCTTGGGTTGAAAGGCTAATATGAAATTTTAAAGGAAGTCAGGAACTCTGAAGCATCTAAAAGAATCCCTATATGGTTATAGTTGATATGTATTTTTAAAAAATCACTATTTACAACCCTCCAGGAAATACTGATAATGTTCTTATATTAATTGATTTTATTTTGTCTGTAGGAACATATAAACACATAAAATTTTAGAGGCAGGATATACTTTCCTAAGAATGTTCTTGGCTATAATTAATTGTTTTAATCACCAGCAGCAACAACAAAATCATATAATAATATAGTACTGCGCTAATAAAATCGGATTTAATGTTTTGATTGGACATAGTCACTTTTATTAGAAGACTCTTATATAGCCCCAGAGTCTTTATTAGCAGTTTTGTTCTAACGATCCTAATTCTTCACAACAATGTCAGATAAAAGACATAAAACAAAAGTACAACAATTTATCAGTTCTACTAGCTTTCAGAACATTTATATATATATATATATATTTGCTATCACCCATAAGTAGTGTCTATACATATTCTCTTATTGGTGATTTTAAAGGCAGAGTAGATTGCAATATCCAGTAATTCAATTTCCCCATGCTGTTTCCAGAGCAAATTGAAGACTAATAGAATCTCACAAATAAATAAATTGATCCTTTTCTGTTTCTTTGCTGAGTTCGTTTGCCTCAAATATGCTACATGACTCTCCCTAGAGGTGTTTAGTTTCCTTACCATTCTTTAAAAAATGCAGTTTGTGTATCCTGCTTCATTGTTTTTAAAGTTTCATCTAGTGTAAAATTCTCTCAGGTCCTTCCTTCCTTCCTTCCTTCCTTCCTTCCTTCCTTCCTTCCTTCCTTCTTTCTTTCTTTCTTGCAATGATAAAAATGGCAACAAGAAACATTCAAAATCATAAAGAAGATTGGTTCTAAGTTCTCTCCCCGTACACGTAAAAGGATTTGTTAGTTCATTCATGGCTATACAATATTAAAATTTGTTGAGTTCTTGTTCTACACCAGACACTGTTAGATTAAGGGAAAGTGAAATAAACAAGGCAACTTTAGTCACCATCCTCATGGGGATCACAGTCTAGCCAAAGAGAGAGAGACATTAAAACAATAATTACACCAATGATTCAAACCGTGTCAGATGCCAGCAGGGGAAACTACAATGCAGTATTAAAGTACAAGAAAAGAGCCATCCTAATCTGGAATGTGGGGAAAAGTAGAACTTCAAATCATAAGGTTTCTTCTGAAGCTGTGTCTCTAGAAAGTCAAGGGAAATCTTATAAAACAAACATTAAATAAAACATTATCTTACCTTCATTTGAAACCATAGTGTGGTAAGTAGTACCTGGAATATGTAAGAAGTTCTGTTTTTCACCTCAACAAAGATTGGGCTTGAGTTTTCTACCCCTATTAAAGCTATCTCTGCAGGATCACCAATCACCCATACTTTCCTAAACCTGAGGCTTCATTACTCATCAGTAGCATTGTTACAGTTGCACACTCTATCCATCCTAAAACTCTTTTGAATCATAAGTGTCCACTACCCATCCTTACTTATTTTCTTTTGATCTCACTGGCTGTTCTCTTTTGAATATTTTTCCCCAAGTCCCCTTCTTTTCTAGGCATTTAACTGTTAGAATTCCCAGGTTTTTGTCCTTGGCTCTTAGTCTAGCTACACTTAATAATTCAGGCCAATGCTTCAAAATAAGACATTCCCTTAAAACCAACCAACCAACGAAATAAAATAAAACCTCAAGATAGCAACCTTTTCGAGAACAGGGATTATATGTGATCTGGGTTGAAGGAGCTGGATAAAAGTTTTTCTTTAATTTTGGAGGTAGCTCTTGTGGGTCCTGCAGAAAAGTAGGTTGCCCTGCCTGCCTTGTATCAACAAAGAATTTTGTTTCATTTTGGTTGGCACTAGGAATGTCTTAGGAAGAGATGAAGCTTTGATATAAGACCTACTTGGATTCATGTATGTCGACTGTATAGTAAGATTGGTTCTTCCTACATGAAGAACCATCCATTGGGAAGCTATTGAGTCTTGGACATTTTGTTCAATTCCTTTCAGTCTCAGTGTCTTCATTTGGAAAAAGGGTATAGTAACAGTTACATAATAGGATTTCTGTGAAGATTAAGTGAAAGAGTATTTATGAATCATCTTAGTCATAGATATTCAAGAGGTAGTCCTCTCCTTTTTCTTTAATTCCATCAATACTTGCCTTGTTCTTGTGCTACAATCACAGATGGGCTGGGAGTAGATGCTACAGCAACACACACTGTGAAACAGTATTTGGTTCAGTGCTTCTTTTACTGATTCTGTTACCCTTTTAAGGAAGGAGATTTTAACACAAAAAATACACAGTTTGCTGTATCCATCAGGCTTTGAAATGCATATGCTGTTACTTTCCATCTGCTTGCAAAGCAACTTTCAGGTATTCGAAAGCACTGAAATGTATTCTGTAATTAAACTTGGCACTAAAGCCCTATCCGAATCGCTACTGCTAGAAATATACTTTACTGACCCTTCCTTTTTTTTGGTGGCTTAGTTTATGGCTTAGATGTCTCTCATAACTAGTAACAGCAACAAAGTTTTACAAGCCAAAGCATCATTCTCAAATAAAGGAAAATCTTAGCTCTGCCCGACTTCCAGGAAAACAACTTAAATATCAGGGACCCCAAATTTTGCATTAGATTACAAAACTATGAATTTGCTGTGTATCTTTCCAAGGGCACTGCAAAGAATCAAATTTATATGCTTCCCAGGTACACTTGTCTTATAGATGTATATACAAATAAGTTGTGTACATATACAAGCAAATACACAGATACAAATGGTAGCATACTATACATATTGTACTGAAGTTTGTGTTGCTTAACATAGCTCTGACATAGTTTCTTAATACATAAAAATATTCCATTTTTATGCTTGCATTATATGCCACTGGATATTTCACAATTTGTTTAGCCTGCATTTATTAATGGAAATTCAAGTCATTGTAATGTTAGGTTATTATAACCACTGCAGGAAACAAACATAGATATTATTTTGTAACTTGTTAAACCATATCTGCTAGATAGAATGTAAGAGGTATATTTGACTGGAACAAAAGACATTATAGATTTGTAATTTTAACAGACACTAGTAAATTATCCTCCCAAGAGGTATAAAATTTCAGTCACTCCAGTATTCTACAAAAGTGTCTTTTCTTGACATTTCCTTCATATATTGTCTACTAAAGTTGTTGTTTTAGTATATTTAGACTACTGATTTTTTAAAAATGCCTTAGACTAGGCAATTAATAAGAAAAGGTGATTTATTTCTCACAGTTCTGGAGAATGAGAAGAACCAGATTACAATTCTAGCATATTAGGTACCTGGTGAGGCTTGCTGTCTGCTTCCAAGATGGCACCTTCTTGCTGTGTCCTTGCTTGGCAGAGGGGCAAAGCAGCTCCCTTCACCCTGCCCCCTCATAAACACACTAATCTCACTTATGAGGACACAGTTCACTTGTCTCACTCGTACCTAAAGACTCTACCTCTAATGCTATCTTACTGGGTATTAGATTCCAACATGTGAATTTTAGCAGACCCTAATATTCAGGGCATTGCATTTTTAAAAATTATTTTCTTAATTAGATCTAGATATAATTGCTTACAAATTTCAATGTACATTTTTATCATTGATATGTTTAAATATTTTTCATAAACTAAAAAGCCAATTCTTGATTAAAATTTTGTTCAGATTGTTATTGGTTAACGGTATGTTGTTAAGTAGGATGTTAATTATATTAAAGAGACTCGATCTTTGTCTTGAAAGGTGCTAGAAATGTAATTTCTTTAGATTACCCTTATGGCAGTTTTTCCTTTTTTAAAATTTTATACTGTCAAAAGTATCAACTTGCATCTTAGAGGATTTATGTCATATTGAGAATGACAACCCTTAATTTGAGATTATTTTAAAAATATTATCCCAATTTTCTATCTAGAATTTTTATAGTTTTTATGTTTAAACATAAACCACCTGGAATTTATTTTGATGTATGATACAATGGAAACATTATCTTAATGTATTACTGAGACTTTGGAAATAAAAGTTAATTATGAATTATAGAAAAGAATCAAATCAATAAATAATTTTGCTTTGTATTCCAACCTAAAATATAGCCTGGGGTATTATAAAAAGACTTTCCTCTTTTCTTTCACTATCCAACAGGCCCTTTTGTAAATTGTTTTCATGAAATATTAAATTTGAAAGTAGTTGTCAAGCTCAGCTTTAGGAATAAAATGATTTATTTTTCCATTCTAAACTTACTACTTGAAATTCTAATAAAGTAAAAGCTAAGTTTTAGTATTATACATTTCTACGTACTTTTCGTAACATTGATATTTTTAAAAAGTAGAGCAGGAATTAAGACAATTTTTAAAAACTCACTTATTAAAAAAAACTTTAAGTCTCTAAAGTTAGCATAAAAATTAACAAGTGTAAACCTTTTAGGAGAAAGTAATTTGATAACATACTTACTGAGAAAAACAAGGGGAAAATATGAAAAAAATATAGTTCTTTCACCATTTCAGTAAACTATTCTTTGGTTTCCATACATTTTCTCTTACTCCTTCTTACAAAACACATTTTTCCTTTAAAAAAATATAATATTAGTTGGGTGCCGAGGCACACGCCTGTAATCCCAGCAGCGCAGGTGGCTGAGGCAAGAGGATGGAAAGTTCAAAGCCAGCCTCAGCAAAAGCGAGACACTAAACAGCTCAGTGAGACCCTGTTTCTAAATAAAATACAAAATAGGGCTGGAGATGTGACTAAATGGTTGAGTGCCCCTGGGTTTAATCCCTGTTACCCCTCCCCCCATACACACACCAAATGCTAATTTTTCCTTGATTTTCATAAAAAAAAAATCATGTAGACTTGGCTGTGGTAATCATAGTCTGCCCAAAGATACACTTTTCAGTTTTAAAGGGGGGAATAAAGTGATCAAGATGATTTTGTATTTATTCCATTAAAAAATCTAGATTAGTCTCATGATTATCTTAAATGCTGGAAATTTGACCATGTAAAGATATAATGGTGATAGTGGTAGGTATTAAAATACCAGAAGGGGCTGGGGTTTTAGCTCAGGGGTAAAGCACTTGCGTAGCATGTATGAGGCACTGAGTTCAATCCTCAGCACCACATAAAAATAAAGATATTGTGTCCAACTACAACTAAAAAAAAAATACGTATCAGGAAATACAGTCAGTCAATATTGATCTAGGAAGGCTATAAACATAAATTTTTGCCTACTTCACCATTATCTTTATACATAAAGTGACATTTAACCCCACTCCCTAAAATTTGTGAATTCATGGAATAAATAGTTAGGTCTTATCTATTGTATATGAGGCCTTAGGCTAGATGCTAGCTATGGATGAATACAAAGCTTGCCTTCAAAGTTTATTTTCTGTTGCAGGATCAGAAAATGGAGCCATCATCCCCTGGGAACTTTAGAGAAATGTACATTCCCAGGCCCCACCAGGAGCTTCTGAATCAGAAACTCTTTTTAGAGATGATGCCCAACAATCTGTGCTTGGGAAGCGCTGTAGGTGAAAATCATAGACTCAACAAGTGAAAGAGGCAGTTTATATTAAAGGATAGAAAGTGCTCTATGAGGGAAAAGATGAGAGTTCTGTGAGCACATAGGTGACTCATGATGCCCCACTGGGAGGGAAATTGTGAAAAGGTAAATCAACTCCCAAGAAGATATATCAAGGATAAGTGAGTTAAGTAAGGAGGGCATGTTACAGAAAAGAGTGCCTGGGCAAGGCAAAGGCCAAAGGGCCAGAGGTATCACAAAAGGAAGCCAACCCCCATACTCAAAATCCCTGAGGCAAGAGAGGGCACAGTCCTTTCCCAAAACCAAGGACTGGAGCACCAGTTACCAACTGCAGTGCATAGCTAATCATGAGGTGTCATCAAGGATGAGGGTGTCACAAGGCCTTTGATATAAAAAATTGTGAAAGTAGTAGGGACTACCAATGTTTTCCTTTTACTGATGAGAGATAAGGATGAAAAGGAAAGTAGATGTTTCGGAAAAGAAGTTAAGGAGTTTGGTTTTGTCCTGAAAGAAATGTAGAGCCACAGAGAATTTTAAGTAGAATTGTGACAGGATCAGATTTGTGTTTATAAAAATGGATCTACTGCAAAATAGAGAATTAATTGGAGGGGTGAGAATGGAAGCAAGGAAAGTAGCTAACAGGCTGTTTGTGTAATCTGACTTCATTATATTTCCTAATAGAACCTGATTTTTTCATGCTCAAAGAATTCATTTATAAAAATATGACCTAACTCTTTGGTGTATATTGAATATGAATAACACATACAGAAAGATTAACATCTTATCTCTTAAGTGATGTTTTCCAATTTGGAGATTCTGGGCAACTATAGGTGTTTATAAAAAGTCAAGAGAAATCAGATATTTTTAGTATATTAAAAATTACAGTAAGTATTATACATTTCAGTAAAAACAAGTTAGAAATTGATGTTTCTTTCATTTTTGACTGAAATTATATCAACCTGGCATAGGCACGATGGTCATTTAATGCTGATTAGAAATTCCAACCTCACCTTCACATATCACCAAAGAACAAAAAAACAATGAGAAAATGAGATTTTTGCTTAACTGATGCGGTATGAAAGAAAAAAAATCAGTTTGAATAGAAGTAAAATAAGTACATGTATCTGTAGTTAAAGATTACACACTGTGGCATGTTATCTATTATATGATATAGCTGGACCCAAGTGAATTAGGTGATCACTCATGCGTTAGGCAGAAAAATGATCTGAAATGAAAAGAAAAATTAAATTGCATGAAACTAGTCCAGTTTTGGAGGTAAAGTCATGCTTTACTTGTAAGTAATTATACTCAGAGCTGCTATGAGAGCAAAAGCATTAGCTTGCTAAAACAGCCCCTTGCCCTCAGAATTGAGCAGAATCCCAATTCAGTGTTCATTTTTGGAAGGCAGACGGGACCTAATGGAGTTTAATTCTATTTCATACACATTCAAATTCAATTCAGTATCATCTTCTGAATGGCAGGATCTTTTGTAATTTGAGTGAGCTGATGACAGTTCATATTTTTAGTGAGGAACAGTAAGATTTCAGTTTTGCAACACTTTTTTTAAAAATGGAAACAAACTCATATAGATCTAAATAAACCAAAACCTTTTTGCAAATTTAAGGCTCTCTTCAGGCCACTAAAAGGGTGCTACAGCACTGACTGTAATTATTGTGTTCCTATTAAGTGATATAATGGACCTCAGTCAATATAATTGGTGTCTAAAAAGTGCTGGAAACACATTTATTTGGTGATTGTATTCTCAGTGATCAGTAGTGGTCTGAATTAGAAAACTATGAATGAGTCTAATTGAGGCATGCTAGAGCCACTATAGGCTGGACATAAATGTAAACAAACCAGATCATAACCACTATGCATATATTTTCATATGTTGATACTGATGCTGATTTTAGCATTATGTTTGGGGCAGTAACTCTGATTGAATTGCAAAGAATCCAGCCCCAGAGATGGCACAGCCCCACCACTATCCTAATTTTTGATAGTTTTTCCTCTTTGCCCTGTAGAGGACATTCGATTCACAATTAAACTGCTCTTCCAGATGCGTAAAAATGAAGAACCTTCCCTCCATATCACCCTCCTTCTTTTGGCCAGCTGGTCCTCTGGAAATCTTCCCTGATCTTCATAGTATTTTGGGAAAAGGGGTTTCTCTGATTACTGCCCATTAGTTGGTACTAAAATATCCTTCTTTTTTTAAACCCTTTTATTAAGGTATGATTGATATATTTTTTTTAAAAACTGTACATATTTAACACATATAATGCAATGGATTTGGGAATAAGTATATACCTGTGAATCTATCATCACCAACAAGACTATAAACATATCCTCCACTTTATAAAGTTTTCTTTTTATATATCCAAATCTATTTCTCTTATATTTACAAAACATTGCCTGCATTGAGAATCAGGGATAGTACAGAGATCAAGGTTGATTTATGATTTTGTATGTTACCTGTGAGTTCTCAGAGACTCAAGCTTTATGATAGAAGAGGTTGAGTCATCCTGTTTGTGTCCTTATATGACAATATTCTAGGCTCCCACCTGCCTTGTTCTTACCCCCCTCAAAATATCCAACCCCAGAAAAAAAATTCCATCTTGTGAGCATTACAGAAACATTCTTTAGAACTTTTTATGTTATACTGTCTTCTTGGAGCCTCAGAACCTGGACCATTCATCTTATTTAACTGTCAAAACATTATTAGCTTTTATTAGGGAAAAGGAAAAAAAGAATGAAATATAAAATTTTCAGTTTCCCATCTTGGTAATATTTAGTATTAACTTTTCTGATTTTTGCACCACTTTAGACAGACATGGTCTAGGAGATTTTGTGATTTTTTTCGTTTTTCCAGAGAAGCAGTGCAATTTGGTATGTTGCCTACTGTGTTATTTTATATCCTGTTTTATTAATGACTCCCTTTAAAATTAAACATCTCTTCCTCAGATACAAAGCCTGTATTTTAAAATCATCTGTTTATTATGGTTACTCTGTTATTCAGAACTACTTGCTGATATTTCATCAGCATAATATTTTGATGATGTATTTTTACCTGTTATACAACAGATTTTATTCCATAACATGGCAAAATGTTAGAAGCCAGCAGCTTATAGTACTTATGTTCAGGCCTTTGAGATTTTCCTTATGGCTTTACAGATGTGGATTTTAATCCTGCTTTGTATTTTGCCTGAGATTCATTTTCTAGCCCAATTTCAAATCCCCAGGATAAAAAAATATCCTCATGCACAAGCATTTGATTATATTTACTTTTGAGCACATGAACACTCCCACACACAGATATAAGTATACTCATGCACATGTGCACACATGCACACATGCCTGGTGAATTTAACCACTGTAGTTTTTTCAATATTATATTTTGACATCTTCAGTTTAAAAGTTTGTGTGATAAATTGGTATTATTTATTAAATCATTTTTTAATAACCATCGGATCAGGAAACTAGCTGTAATTGAGAAAAATTAGGGTTTGCTAGAAAAAAACAAATATGACACATTGATGGGAAGAGAAACTTTCTCAATATTTCTGTTAAACATTATCTTAGCAATGGATGGTGTTTTATTATTGTAGTGCTCCTGACTGTTCACAGATATTTTATAGAAAATACATAGAAGACATTTTCTTTTTTTTTCCTGAAAGATTTCTAACCAGTCTTTGAAGTATATTTGTACAGCTCTTATTTGTAAGCATGGAATGCATCCAATCAGGTTGTGGCTGGATAGTTCTGTGTTCTGGTTATACCAGAGCAGTGTACTATCCCTGATCACCAATTACATCAGGAATTATTGGCTCCTGACATCACATTCTTCTCAGAAAACCTGGCTAGCTATCAAGAACACACAGGATACAAAAGTGACATTACAATTTGTGGAATTTAATTATACATAAATTCAGATATTAGTGATATAATTATTAATTTAAGTATATTTGTATTAAAAATCTATTTGTATTAAAGTCTATTTGTAATAAAAATAGTTTCTCAGAAGCTTTCAGAAAAGGAGTTAATAAGAAAACATGAGATATGCTAACCACTCCTCACACACACACACTTTTTCAAGAAATTCAGACAGTTCTTCACATGCATGGCTCACATTTTCCTCTCACTTCATTTCTCTACAGAGCTCTCCCTGCTACCGTATTCACATTTCCCAATCCTACCTATCCATAAAGCACAACTTTGATTCCACCTTTTCTCTAAAGACTTTGTGATAGATATTAACATCTATCACAAAGTCCTTCCAATTCTAAATTGCTGTTTGGAAATATGTTCTACTTCATATTTATTCTTTTACTTCTTATTATATTTTCATATTATTACATTTATTATTATAAGCCTTCTTGGCTCATCTGTTATGCTTCAGCCCCTTTGGAGGGAGGATTTGAGTCTGATTCATCTCTGAGAATCCCTTTCTTTCCCCAGCTCACACACAGTACTTTGCACATAGTGTCTTCTCAATCAAAACTAGATAGAATGAATGAATTAAAAATAAACTTTTAACAATTTCTAAAGTGAATATGCAAATGGCTCAACAAATTATAGCATAAGAGTTGCTTTTATCATCTCCATTTGGGAACCCATTCCAGCACCTATTTTCAAATAAAACTAAGGATTTGTGCTCAGATAGTGGACTGAGCCACTTTAACTCTGCACAACAGAGTTTTCTGTGATGATGGAAATATTTTATATCTGCATTATCCAGTATCATATCCACTAGCCACCTGTAGCTGGTAGCACTTGTACTGATGCAAGAGAAATTGAAGAATTGAATTTTTTATTTTATTTAAATGAAGTTTAAATTTAATAAGCCACATTTGGCTAGTGGCTACTGTATTGGAACTCAGAGCAACATTTGACATTCACACTGGGCTAAAAAACTTCAGCTGGGCCAGGATCAAGGTCTACTAGTGTGAAACTCTCAGAGCCATTCAAGTGCATGGTCTAGTCTTAAATTTACAATGAAGGCCAGTTGGCTTATCTCATCCTAGTTTCAGTGATTAATGACTAGAGTTTTTTACCACTGACAATTTGCCTTATGATTTGGGGTCCATTTTAAGCCACAGATGGCACTGGGGCACCATGACTGACTACTCCAGAACCACATTATCAATAAAATAGATTGTTCACAGATCCAATATCCCACTGCTATTGTGGGAATCAAAACATGTGTCCTTTTATCCCTTCCTTTACCTAGTAGCATCTTAAAAACCTCATCCTTTTTTATATGGGTCAAATCAAATATCATCTCCTGTATGAAGTAACTTTTGGAGCTTTGTATATTCATTTCTGACAAAACTGAGTTTAAATAGTGCATAAGCAGTGACCCAAACAAGTTATTGACTTTTCTGAGTCTCTCCCTCCCAATATGGTGATGCTAACATCTAATTCATGTTAATTTTCTTAAGGACTATTTAAAGAGTGCTTGTTCTTTTCCTGGCGTTTGCACTAAATGTAGATATTCCATTCAGCAAGGGAGATTCATTCTTTGTTTCACATAATATGCCCAGATAAATAACTGAATAAGCAATGCTAATAAGTATCTGGCATTACTGCAAAGCTCTTGTTTTAGTAACTGATACAGAGTTGCTGCTTATTAAGTGGTAATATTAGCCATGTCCCTCCTATTACTATTATAGTAGGAATTCATTTCATAAAATCTAAAGAATGAATTAGTATGGCGTTATCTGTGTTATATAGTTTGTAGATTCATTTCACCATAGTTTGTTGATACAGGGAGAAACCCTAGAATCACCTGCTCCAGGAAATTATGCATAAAGGGAAAAATGAATTTTATCCAATTACCACAATCAAGAAAATTGAACACCCCTGTGCTTTTATATCCACATATAGATTACAGAGATAGGTTTTGTGGGGTAAAAGATTGTTGGCCAAAGAAACACTGAAATTTGAATACTGACACCAGTTAAATGATAGAATATTCCATTTTAATATTGAGCTGCAATGATTTGGGGTATGGTTAGCTTGGAAATTTTCTTTCTCAACTGAAGTGTTGAGTTTGCTGAAGCCCTCTCCTTTTCTTGCTTGTGTATTGCAATCCAGCACAACAGTCACATTTACAATTACATTGGTAATTGACTATTTAGATTATTGTTCCCCATGCAACACTAAACTCACAAGCAATGATTGAGACATTGATAAGAAGCCATACAGCTCCAAAAATGCACCACAAATTTTATGCCTACCCAATGAATTGACAGATCCAAAAGAAATATCTAGATGGATGTTATAAGCTATAAAATTAAAGCCATGGTATTAAGAAACACAACATCTTTTTGGTTATTTACACATGACTTTCCAAGTTTCAAAAGTCTTTAGTTTCCCTTCTTTTCTATCACAATTTCACTGATTTGTTTTCACTTGTGGATGGACAAACAATAAGGAAAAGTGACAGTTCAGTCTATAATGAGCTTGAAGTATTGTGGAGCATGAGATAAAGAAGAGAACGGAAATGGAGCCAGGGCCTGTCTGTACTTTTCCAGTCACTCGTACTTTTTTCACTACATTTAAGGAAATCTCTGGCCAGTCAGGGATCCTCTGTTAGTATTGACTATATACTCTCCTTGTGCTTTTAAGGGTCATAAGAAAGGAAATAATGGGTGATAGTTGTTTCTTATGAGCTCATTGGACTTACCTGATTTCATTTGTTGAGCCTGTCTGTACCATTGCCACTGATGTATTGTGATACTGCTGGAAAGTTAGCACTTGGCATTTCTACAACACAATATTTTCTTAGGGCTTTCAAATTAGCTCTCTTTCATCTCTCTCTCTTTGCAGATGGAAAAGAAATTCCAATATGTTGATTTGTTATAACTACTCAGTAAGTGTCAGAAGTGAGCTGATATCCATTCTGTTGACTGACACTATTTAGCATGTCTAGGAAGCCTGAGAAACAGGTTAGAAAAACAAAGGCCTAGTGACTGTGGTCTTTGCTAATTCTGACATAAATTCTGGAAACTTCAGTGATTTAGTTCACTACGTAAAATCAAGAAATACCTCATAATGAAATACCAACATTTAGGCATACAGATAAAGCTCACTTGTCTTTAAGTCTAAAAAAACAAACAAAAAAGAACTTGACATCTTTTTTTTTTTTTTTTGGAGGAGGTGCTTGCTGTGTTTCTAAGGATGGACCTTCTGAATAGCTGGCATTATCAGTATGCACCACCATGTTTAGGACTTAAAATCTTTAAGGCGCTTTTCAATTCTAAAATTGGCCATGAACAATCTGTTATATCAAGATATGATAATGTCTGCCACTCTGCTGGTGCTAATTCACATCCAATTACTTCTGCCTACACCTTTGTGTTCAGTCTACTTTTGATGAAATAAGAATGTAGTGTTTTATAGTTGATCAGTCTGATTTCTAACCTAACATCTTGTCATGTTTTTATTTATAGATTTCAAGTGAGCATTCCAAGTATGTATATTTTCCTGGCCTTTTGGCCTTCGGTAAATATCACCTTCAGATACTATTTGAACAGAGTATAAATATCTAAATTTCTCATTGTTATATGAAAAATAAAATTTTAAAAATTCCAACTGAATTATAACTCTAAAAGTTAAAATGATTCTTTATTATAAGGTAAATTTTCACTGATCACTTTTTAAATTTTTTTTGAAAACTTTAGTGGACAGAGTTGTATGTATTTATCATATACAAAATGTTTTGGATTTTATGTACATTGCATAATGACAAAAATCTAGCTAATTAGCATTTGCATTACCTCTCATAGCTATGATTTTTATTTTACTTTTTTATGGTCATTTGTTAACAAAATCAGGTTAACTAGCTCATGTATTACCTCTCATAGTTATGATTTTTTTTTAAATCCTCACTTCTTTTTTTCCCCAGATAATTTTTTTTTATTGAGGGCACAGAGTAAAAGGAGGCCAGGGGGACATATAAGTATTGGCAGTATCATGAATCATCAGAGAATTAGAATCTGGAGTTTGCACAAGGAAGAGTTGACGTATTATATTTGGGTGTGTGCATGACATGAGTGCCCATGAAGAAAAGGTTATAAGCTTCTGAAAGAAAATTGAGGTGGGTGTCATAATGGTTGAGCAGCACCTACACAGCAACTTCAAGGTGTTTGTCAGCTGTGGAGCCATGACACCTACTTATATCAATAGTCACCATGAAGCCATTATCCAACTGAGTCCTCTTACAACATCCAATTGTAGAGGTGAGAAAACACAGGCTTCTAGATTATCGCTGGGTGGCCAGCTCCTGGCCAGGGAATTCTTGCCTGCTCAGAGGGATAAATCTCCTAAGAAATTAGAGTCCAGAATAATTAGCAAAGAACAAAAGACAAAGTTAAAATTAGGTTTAAAGGGTACAGCGCCTGATAGATCCAGTCCACTCAGGAGCTGGAGCTAGACAATTAGAAAATGGCTCCAGTGGTTTATTTAAGGGGGTGCATCAAAGGCGGGGAGGGGAGGGTAAAGTTACAGGGGTGGGGCCTTGCTTTGATGTCTTGCAGTCAGCAGGTTAATTGGCATCTTAGCAGGTCACACCCATCTCAGAGGGGCTGAGCGGCTAAGTGGTTATAGCAGGTCACCCCATCTCCAAGCAGAGCAGAATAGGGCTCATAATGTATCTGGGCAGTCTTACAAAGAGGAATGTCCACTGGAAGTTCCCAGACACTGGATTATCCTATTCACTAGGCTGTGATGCTCAATCTAGTCCACACACAGCCCAAGGATGGCTCTCGACACTAGATATCAAATGGCTTCTCAGCAGCATGTGTCAGAACTGAGAACTGCCCAGGACAGAACTGTATGAAATTCCTTCTAACCTCCTCAAAGTCTGGTTTGCTCCTGATGTAGGGAATGTTCATCTGGAGAAATATTTTTCCTTTCCATTTCATAGAGAGAACCCAGAGAAGACATCCCAGGAGACATCCCAAGAGGTCACTTTGACTTGAGAGACTATTGTTTATCCTTCTTTCATGTTAAAAGAAGTCTTTTTTTTTTTATTTGTTATTTTTAGTTATACATGATAGTAGAATGAATTTTGGCATATTATATATACATGGAGCATAACTTATTCTAATTAGGATTCTATTCCTGTGGTTGTACATGATACGCAGTTACCTTGGTAGTGTATTTGAGTACAAGGCTAGGAAGGTTATATCTTATTAATTCTACTGTCCTTCCGATTCCCCTCCCCTCCTCCCTCCCTTCCTTTTTTTCCCTTTGTCTAATCCAATGGACTTCTATTCTTCCCCTGCCCACCCTCCCTTATTGTGGATTAGCATCCACATATCAGAGAGAACATTTGGCCTTTGGTTTTTTGTGACTCGCTTATTTTAGCATGATATTCTACAATCCCATCCTTCTGTGTCTGGCTTATTTCAGCTATAACAATGTCATCTGGGTTTATCCAAGCTGTTACAACACTTGAATCTTCTTATTTTTAAAGGCTCAATAGGCGTGTGTGTGTGTGTGTGTGTGTGTGTGTAAAGTATATTTTGGATAAGAAACTTTACTACCTTTTTATGAAAGGTTTTAGAATGACATAATTAAATGAAAGTTCTTTCAATTCTGTTTTTTTAATCTAATCATTTTTTCATGTATAAACAAACATATCAATAGTGGTTATACACTCACACACACACACACACACACACACACTCACACACACCATTTAACAATTCCACAGTGTATAAATATAACACGTTGTGCATTGTAAATATATATAATTTTTACTTTTTCAATTTTTAAAAATTAAAAATGATAATAATGTCATATAAGTATACTCTCTGTCTTATTTATATATAACTATTCTCTACCAATAAAAATGAATCAAATTAGTTTCCTTAAAATACAGATTATTTTTAATTCTTTATATTGCAAAAAAGTCTTAAGTAGATATACAGAATATTTTTGTTTTAAAAAATGGTAATGAAATGAACTCATAAATACTTGTAAACAGGCTTAGAAAGAGAAATGTAGTCCCCAGAAATAGCTACTTAATGATTTCTGTGATCTTTATTATAGTTCTATCCCATATAAATATTTTTCTATATAGTTTATTGTTTAATTTTGTTTTTAGATTGATATGAATGGGATCATGTTGAATATATTCTTCTGCATTATGTTCTTTGACCTCAGCATTATGTGAGATTTTTCCATGGTTGTAACAGTTTGTTTTAGTTTGAATTCCCTAAAGCCAGATTCTGAAGTGGGCAATTGTATCCTAGCATGCTTTAAGGCAGTACTGTCCAGTAGAACTGTGCACAGCGATGCAAGTATTCTATACCCGCTCTGGCTAATGGACTCTGCCTAAGGTTACTTAGCTACTAGCTGAATGTGACTGTCACTTGAATTAACTCAATGAAAAGGCAAATTTAAGTATCTACATGTAGCCAGTGAACTATGGTATTCGGCAACAGAGTTCTAGAAAGATGCATCTGAAAAGAAGTGGAAAAGCAGAATCTGACAGAGGGAGAAGTTGATTCATCCAATCCTACAGGAAGGTCTGGAGCTGGGATGGTCCTTCAAAGCTGTCCCCACCAGAGGCAAAGCAATTGAACTTTAGCATCATACCACCAGCCAGTTATTGGTTATTGGTGAGTCAGTTCCATACCTCTGAACACACTGTAAGCCATCAAAGGCCACTGGTCCCAGCAGCAAGGATTTAGGCCTGTGCCCAGGGAGGCAATCTGACCACAGGGTCGACTGCATAGTTGGTCATTCACTTTTACTTCACTGTAGGGATCCCATTATATAAATAAAACACAATTTATCCCTCTATAGATGATGAGGAGTTGGGTTATTTCCACTTTGGGAGGGTATGGTAAACAATATTTCTCTAAATAGTCCTACACATCTTTCCTCGTAGATATATACAAAAGTTATTCTAGAGTATATGCATGTAAATTGAATTACAAAAAGTTAGAATATGTGCATAATTTACTTCACTCGATAATACTAAACTGTTTTAAACAAAGATTTCCTATTTTATAGATTACAGTCATTTATCAATATTTCAGTTGTGTCAATTGAGATTTTAGTCAGAATTTCTAATCTAGCATGCAGAAAATAAACTATAAACTTGAAGTTTTTGATATCAAATTTCCCTGAAGAAATTGTGAGTGTGTGTGTATGTGTGTGTGTGTGTAACTAAGGATTGAACCCAGGGCCTCACATATGCTGGGCAAGTACTCTACCACTGAGGTACATCCCCAGCTCCCTGAATAAAGTTTTTTTTTTTTCTTAAGTCATTGAATTTTTTTTTCTTTTTTGCCATTAAAAAAAAATTGTTCTAACTAGTTATACATGACAGTAGAATGCATTTTGATACATCATATATACATGGAGTATAATTTCTCATTCTTCTAGTTGTACATGTTATGGAATCCCACTGGCCAAATAGTTATATATGTACATAGGGTAATAATGTCTGATTAATTCTAGTATCCTTCCTACCTCCTTACCCCTTCCTCTACCTTTACTCACTTCTACCTAATCTATAGTAACTCTATTCTTCCCTAGCCACCCCCCACCACTGATTCATCCAATCGTACAGGGAAGTCTGGAGCTGGGATGGTCCTAGCCGCCCCCCACCACCTTATTGTGAATCAGCATCCATATCAGAAGATACATTCACCCTTTGATATTTTGAGATTGGCTTATTTTACTTAGCATGATATTCTCCAGCTCCATCCATTTATCAGCAAATATCATATTTTTTTTCTTATTTATGGCTGAGTAATATTCCATCGTATATATATGTATGCCACATTTTCTTTATCCATTCATCTGTTGAAGGGCATCTAGGTTGGGTCCATAGTTTAGCTATTGTGAGTTGAGCTGCTATAAATATTGATGTGGCTGCATTACTGTAGTATGCTGATTGTAAGTCTTTTGGGTATAAACTGAGGAGTGGGATAGCTGGGTCAAATGGTGGTTCCATTCTAAGTTTTCTGAGGAATTTCCATATTGTTTTCCATAGTGGTTACACCAATTTGCAGTCCCACCAGCAATTTATGAGTGTACTTTTTCCCCCACATCCTTGCCAACATTTATTGTTGTTTATATTCTTGATAATAGCCATCCTAATGGGTAAAATCTTAGAGTAGTTTTGATTTGCATTTCTCTAATTGCTAGAGATGTTGAACTTTTTTTCATATATTTGTTGGCTGTACCTATTTCTTCTTTTAATAAGTGTTTGTTTAGTTCCTTTGCTCATTTATTGATTGAGTTATTTGGTGTTTTTGCTATAAAGTATTTTGAGTTCTTTATACATCCTGGATATTAATGCTCTATCTGAGGTGCATGAGGTAAAGATTTTCTCCCATTCTGTAGGCTCTCTCTTCACATTATTGATTACTTTCTTTGCTGAGAGGAAGCTTTTTAGTTTGAATTCATCCCATTTATTGATTCTTAACACTACTTCTTGCGCTTTAGGAGTCTTGTTAAAGAAGTTACATTCTAGGCGGACATGGTGAAGATTTGGGCCTACTTTTTTTTTCTATTAGGTATAAGGTCTCTGTTCTGGTGCCTAAGTCTTTGATCCACTTTGAGTTGAGTTTTATGCAGGGTGAGAGAGGGTTTAATTTAATTTTGTTACATGTGGATTTCCAATTTTCCCAGCACCATTTGTTGAAGAGGCTATCTTTTCTCCAGTGAATGTTTTTGGTGCCTTTCTCTAGTATTAGATAACTGTATTTATGTGGGTTTGTTTCTGTGTCCTCTATTCTCTACCATCAGTCTACATGTATGTTTTGGTGCCAATACCATGCCATTTTTGTTACTTTAGCTTTGTAATATAGTTTAAGGTCTGGTATTAGGATGTCTCCTGCTTTACTTGTCTTGTGATGTAATGTTAGGTTATTTATTTATTGATTTTTCTGCTTTTAATGAATGAGCTCAATGCAATGAACTTTCCTCTTAGTACTGCTTTAATAGTGCCCCCAGAGATTTTGATATGTTGCATTGTTATTCTCATTTACCTTCAAATATTTTTTTATTTCATCATTGATTTTTTTCTGCTATCCATTTATTATTCAATAGTATATTATTTATTCTCCAGGTGTTAGATGCCTTCTATTTTTTATTCTATCATTGATTTCTAATTTTATTCCATTATGATCTGATAGAATGCAGGGTATTATTTCTGGGTTGTTGTTTTTTGGGTTTTTTTGTATTTACAAAGAGTTGATTTGTCACTTAAGATATTGTCTATTTTAGAGAAGGATCCATCTTCTGTTGAGAAGAAATTGTATTCACTCGTTGATGGATGAAATATTCTATATATGTCTGTTAAGTCCAAATATTTATTATATATATGTATGTTTATATATATAATATATATTTATTTCTATAGTTTCTTTGTATAGTTTTTGTTTGGAAGATCTGTCTAATAGTAATAGGTGTGTTAATGTCACTGAGTAGTATTCTGCTGTGGTCTATTTGATTCTTGAAATTGAGAAAGGTTTATTTGATATACGTTGATGCTCCATTGTTTGGGGAATAAATATTTACAATTGCAATGTTTTGTTGATGAAGCTAAATTTTGCTAGATATAAAATTCCCTGTTGGTATCCATTTTCTTTGAGAGCTTGATATATGTAATTCCAGGACCTCCTGGCATTGAGGGTCTCAACTGAAAAATTAGTTGAGATCTGAATTGGTTTCCCCCTATACATAATTTATTTTTTTTCTCACTCAGGGACTTTAAGATTTTAATCCTTATTCTCAGTGTTAGTTATTCTCATTATATCATGTCTTGGTTGGGTCTGCTGTAATTTTGTACATTTGGGGTCCTGTAGACATCTTATAGTTGATTTTCCATTTCATTCTTTAGGCTTGTGAATTTTTCTGATATTATGTCATTGAAAAGATTGTGCATTCCTTTGGTCTGTGTCTCTGCTCCTTCATCTATCCCAATACCTCTTAAATTTGGTCTTTTTTATTTTATCCCATAATTCTTGAAATTTCTGTTTACGGTTTCTTACCATCTTCTCTATATGGTCAACTTTATTTTCAAAATTATATATTTTTGTCTTCATTGCCTGAGGTTCTATCTTCTAAGTTGTCTAGGGTGTTGTGATGCTTTCCATTGAATTTATAATTTATTCATTCCTTTATTTTGAGGATTTCTGCTTTTTGTTATTGTTGTTGTTGTTCTGCTTTGCACAATATCTAACTATTTATTGAAGTGATCTTTCACTTCCTGTATTTTCTCTTTGATTTCACTCTTTATGCTAGCCTTCATATTGCAGATCATTTTAGCTATGTACGTTCTAAACTCCTTCTATAACATTTTTTTTCTACTGTGTTGTCAGTGGATTCTGTTATTGGAGCATCTTGGTTTGTTTGGGTGATTTGTTCCTTTGTTTTTTCATGTTGTTCATGTGTTTTCCCATCTAGCAGTATGGATTTGAGTCAGCACAGATTCTACCCTGCAGGCTTATAGTGTCCCTGCAGGTGTCCAGATGCCTTTAAGCGGGAGACCAATATCAACAACACCCAATGCAATCAACATACAGCCTCAAACCCACTAGTTCCTATTAAGATGTTCAGATTTATCATGGTAAATTCAGATAATGAATTCAATTATTGTCTACAATATTCACAGTAAATTTGCTAAAAGGGCTTACAATTTCAAATGGTAGACAAGGAGAAAACAGAAGTGGTGCAGCACACAATATCCATGAGGGAGGATGGAAGAAGCCAAAAGAAAAAAATATATAGGAAGAGTGGAAGAAGAATTGAAAGAGATTGGCCATTAACAAAAGAAAAAATTAAAAATATAAGAATACACAAGAAAACTACAAAATACCATACACATACCACAGTCTTTGATAAATTGATTCATGAATAATACCTGGTTTCAATATGATAGAGATACTGGGGGGGGGGCATGAACCTGGATGGAATATTAACAACTACTTCCCTCAGCATTCAAACATTTCTCAGCCCTGTCTCCAACTTTTCATGGGATTGTGAGGCCCAGACCAGACCAAGCAGACCTAGTCACCATCCCACTGATCTAGCCCTCAGACACTCCAGGTTGGCCACACAGCAGTCCCAAGATCTCAATTCTGGTCCAACTTGCAGAGAGACCACCAGGGATGCACTCACACAGAGGAGCAACTCTGAGAAGAGGAAGCAAGATGGCAGCCACCAGAACTCCCAGCAGGAAGACCTCAGGTGCAGCCAAACCCACAGGCACCCCAAAACTCGACCTCCAGTTCCTGGTTGGTGTCCCCAGACAAAGGTGGCTGTACCCTGAGATGGCAGTGGCCACAAACCAGCCATCCCCCATCCTCCAAGGTGCTGTCTGGCATCCTAAGATGGAGGCAGCCACATGCAACCAAACCTGTAGACACTCTGGCAGTGGAGTTCTGGATCACAGTGGTAGTGGCACCATGAGAACCGGGCCACAGCAGCAGCATTGGCATCAGTGTCAGGGAAGTGTCAACCTCCAGGCAACAGCAGCAGCATAGGTTGAAGCTGTGTCTGAAGAGACCTGAATAAAGTTTTAAAATAAGTTGTACTCTACAACTCTCTGAAGAATTCTTAAATAATGCCTAGTGAGTCATGTTCTTGTGTAATATTCTTCCCTTGAGTGTGGACAGAACCTGTGACTTGCCTCTAGCCAATAGGACATGGTCAAATCATAAAACAAAAACAAAAATCAGAAATTACAGTTAGATTACATGTTAAAGGCAAAGGAGTTATATAGATGGAATTAATGTCCCAGCACAGTGTAAACTGATAAAAACACAACACTTGAGGGGTTGAACTAATCAGTAAGCCCTTTAAAAGAAGGCTCCAGACATTTTTAAGGTTAGGAAGAATATTCTGTTGACTTTAAGGGATAAAACTTCCACAAGAGATGGTGAGCATTTTTTCATGTACTTGTTGATTGATTGTATGTCCTCCTCTGAGAAATGTCTGTTCAGGTCCTTGGCCCATTTGTTGATTGGGTTGTTTGTTATCTTATTGTCTAATTTTTGGAGTTCTTTGTATACTCTGGATATTAGGGCTCTATCTGAAGTGTGAGGAGTAAAGATTTGTTCCCAGGATGTAGGCTCCCTATTTACCTCTCTTATTGTTTCTTTTGCTGAGAAAAAACTTTTTAGTTTGAGTAAGTCCCATTTGTTGATTCTAGTTATTAACTTTTGTGCTATGGGTGTCCTATTGAGGAATTTGGAGCCCGACCCCACAGTATGTAGATCGTAGCCAACTTTTTCTTCTATCAGACATCGTGTCTCTGATTTGATATCAAGCTCCTTGATCCATTTTGAATTAACTTTTGTGCATGGCGAGAGAAAGGGATTCAGTTTCATTTTGTTGCATATGGATTTCCAGTTTTCCCAGCACCATTTGTTGAAGATGCTATCCTTCCTCCATTGCATGCTTTTAGCCCCTTTATCAAATATAAGATAGTTGTAGTTTTGTGGATTGGTTTNGTATAAGAGACAGGGGAAAGGGAGAGAAAAGGGAAATTGCATGGAAATGGAAGGAGACCCTCAGGGTTATACAAAAGAACATACAAGAGGAAATGAGGGGAAAGGGAAAAATAATACAAGGGGGAGAAATGAAGGACAGTAGAGGGGGTAGAGAGAGAAGAGGGGAGGGGAGGGGAGGGGGGATAGTAGAGGATAGGAAAGGTAGCAGAACACAACAGACACTAGTATGGCAATATGTAAATCAATGGATGTATAATTGATGTGATTCTGCAATCTGTATATGGGCTAAAAATGGGAGTTCATAACCCACTTGAAGCAAAGTGTGAAATATGATATATCAAGAACTATGTAATGTTTTGAACAACCAACAATAAAAAAAAACAAAATTAAAAAAAAAAAAAACAAAAACAAAAACTTCCACAAGAGCTACAACCACAAGGAAAGTGATTCTGCCAATAATCATGTGAATTACATGAGAATCCTGAGCCACAGATGAAATCCCAATCTCAGCCAGTGCTTTGGTTGCAGCTTTCTGGATCACAAAATAAAGAACTTAGTGAGTCTGTGCCTGGAATCCTGACCCATGAAAACTGTAATGACGCACATGTATTGCTGCTAAAACTGTGGAATTTTTTTATATAGAAATAGAACAAAATGCACCTATCGGCAGCTAAATTCTCATTTTTTTCCAGTGACATATTTCATTTTTTTCATATGACTATTTCAATTCCTTGATTTTTTGATTTGGAGTGAAAGAGTTATTATTTCTATCTTATTTAAGAGAATTATTAATTCCTTGAAAAGAAGCAGAATATCATCCAAATAGCTATGTCATGGTATCAAGTACTAGTGACTGTGTCCTTTTCAAAGAAATTTCATTCCCTTTACACGGATGAGTGTATCTGTAGAAACTCAAGGCTTAGAAAGAAATTTTTCATGTCAATTTCAAGGAAAAATGCCTAAAAATGACTTTTCTGAAGTATTTAAGATTACCTAAGCTTATGAAGAGAAAAAGTAAGGGTTGCTCACAGTTCTTCAGGATTCTCTTAAGGACAAAAATGAGTTTTCAGCAGATAATGGTGACAGAATCATAAGAAAAGCTGACACCTAAAACATAGCCAGAAAAAGCCTATAAGAATCAAAGTTTATAAAGAACAATGGGATGGCATTGTTACAGATTAAACTATCTGCCAAAACAAATAAACCTAAACTCAAATGTGAGAGTTACATAAAGCCTATAAAAATCAGTCTGCCTGCTGTTCAGGTGATCTTCCTTTCATAGTTTTCTGAAAGGAGAGCCTGTAGAAAAAGACTTATAGACGGTTTATTTGAAATACAGTCCCAGAAAACAGGAGTTGAATAGTGAAAAAGAGATAAGGAAGAGAGGAAATCTACAACATATTTTCTTAATGAGCTAATTACTTCCATGTCAACTGAAGCATTCACGGTTCTTAAGAACCTGCTGGGAAACCATACAGAATGTACCTCAGAACTTTCCCAATGGAGTATTGGGAAAGTAGTGGGTTTAATACTGTCTTTCCCAAAACTTGTTTATCCAGAACCACAAAACGTGTTCTAAAATGGAATACAGCTCTTTGTGGGTGCAATTAAGTTAAGTATCTTGCAGTAAGGTCATTCTATTTAAGAACAGGTCTCAAATGCACTTGCAACTGTTCCTAAAAGAGCTGGAAAAGTATTAGACACGTGGATAACAGAAGACAGCCATAAGAAGATAGAGGCAAGGATTGATTTGGTCAGCCATACTTTGAAGAATATCCAGGTTTGTTACCAGCAATTAGAAGTTAGAAGAGGTATAGCCTGAATTTTCCCTCAGAGCCTGCAGAAAGAACCAACTTCAACATCTTAATTTTTAGATTTTTCACCTCCATAACTTTTTAATAGGTTTATGTTGTTGCAAGTCACCAACTGTGTAGTAATGTTCATTGATGGCATACACTAAGAAACTAATACAAGAGTCCCAAGCTGCTGACTCTTCAGCTCCTCCACATCCCACTTGAATGTGACATCATGACTGTCTAAGACTTTATATTTAAAAGTCCCATGTAGCAGAACAAAGAGCAGTTGTAGCCAATGTTTGACATGGGACTGTGACAAGATGCATGGGCAACGTGCCCTGACATCAGGTTGCTTAATGGAGGTGAAACAATTTATCCACAAAACTATGTAGACATTTACAGTTCCAGTTCCCTTTTACCTGTGGTTCTGTCATCTTAAACATAGTACCAAGATGGCAGTGTTTTCACATATCAAACTTAAAGAAGGAACAAAGGTATGGACAATTATATAATTGTTTAAAATCTGGAGCACTTCTGCTCACATTCGATTGGCTGGTACTTACCACATTTCAGCAGCTACCTGCAAAGGAGCTAGGAAGAACAGTTCTGATTATCTATTGCTGATTCAAAAGTAACACCAAATCTCAAAGACTCAAAAAAATCAATAATTTATTTTACACACAAATCTGCAGTTGCAATTTGGGCAGGGCCATGCTGGGATGGCTTGTATTTGTTCCATGCAGCACTAGCTAAAGTCTAGATGGGACTTTTAAGTTGGCTTGTGTGACATGGCTTGAAAATTGGTAACTCTGGTCTAGAGGCTCAGTAGAAGTTGATAGCCAGAGGCTTTAGTTCATTTCTATGTAGGCCTCTCCATAGACTCTTCAGGTTTCTGTGAAGTGCAAAAAAGCACTCACTTACCCCCAATGCCTCACTAAATTCTCAACGTATTACAGCATTAAGCTCATACTTGAGGTTCAGAATTGCTCAAAACAGATCCAAATAGAGATGAGTCTTCTTGCATACAATGTCTCAAACATGGCTCCTTCTATTTGAATAACTGAAACATTTAAAGCCAAGTTGTCCCAATCAATTCAACATCAATGTGATATGACAAAAAAGACAACTGTAGTAAGCATTTCCGAGAGAGAGAGAGAGAGAGAGAGAGAGAATAGGAGATGTATAACAGTTCTTTTCCATAGAAATTTTGAACTCTAACTAGGAACATGATGCCAGTCCTGTGTCTGTAGATGATTCTTCTTGACTCTTGGTTCAATTCTCTGAGCTTCTGATCTAGATCATCCTCCTATTCCACAAAAAATAAAAAGGAAAAGAAAAGAAAAAGAAAAAAGTCTCATGATTATAACTAAGTAGTCTGCTAGTCTCTTCATTGCCCATAGATGATTGGAGAGTTAACTGTCTCTTTTCATTTTGTATTGACTTAATCCCTTTTAATCCAAACTTGATATTTTTACTTCAACTATCTGTGGAAATTTCTCTAGATAAAAGCAATACCCATATTTCTTTCTGAGATGGACTACTATTGAACATTATAAGTTGCCACAGTCTGGCTGGGCAAAATAACGGGGGTGGGGGGTTGACAAGCAACTTGTGAAGGTTGATACAGCGGGAGCCACTTTATTGTCAGACAGCAGAGGTATTTATACCTAACTCATTATACACAGGTTGTTTCAATTAACATCATCCAGATACATCAATCAGTCATCAAGGAATCCTCTTCATCTTAATTACACACAGCTTAACTCAATTAACATAAACTAGATACAGCAGTCAATCATTAAGGAATCTCCATCATCCTAATGGCTCGCTGGCATTACTTCACAAACCACTCCCTCTGGCAGAGTGCCAGGCACCATCTTGACTTGTTTACAGACCCTAACAATAAGTCATAGGAATATGCACTGAAGATTATAATTCACTCTACAAGATACATCCTAGACATTCATGAACCTCTCTGAAACCTTGCTTTAGACCTAGACATTTTACAACTACATAAGTAAAGCACCTTGAATTTGATATGCTTCCTGGAGAATCTTCTGGAGAGACTGAGGACAAGAAAAAATAACTTTTGAATCCAAGAAATTCTGATACTTTCATAGTCTTCTGAATTCTGCTTGGAAAATGATCCTTTTGTTTTTTAGTTGATCTCTACCTACAACTGTATCTTATTCTACTTAGCTATGCAGAAACAGGTGGCCCTTTTAGCATTTTGCCAAACTCACATTACATTTTCTGCCTTCCACACTTAATGCCGATGCCATATTTTCCCCATAAATAATAGGTATTATCCTTTATTTGGCTTAAAGAAACAATTTCTTCACTGTACTTCAAATTCCTACCACAAGTCTTCTGATTTCATTAATGATCTCCTGGAAACCCTTTGAGCTTCTGCACAGTATTGATTAGTCCCAAATCAATGTTTTAGGTTTTCAATACATTAATGCACTTCCAGGATCAAATTCTGTCCCATTTATCTATCAAGTAACAAACCACCTCAAAACTTACTGTTTTAAAATAATAACAGTAGCTTACTTGGCTTACAAATCTTCAATTTGGGAAAGCCTGAATGGTAAGGGTCATCTGTGCTCTGTGTGGCTTTAGCTGGTAGGCCTGGACTGGTGCCTTATATAATATATACTTCCAATATGGCTTGCTCAGTTGGCTAGCAAGTAGAACTGGATGCTGACTGGGAACTCCACCAGATCTGACTTCTCTACATGACCCCTTACCAGGGCTACTTGTGCATCCTCACAGCACAATGGCTATATTGTAAGGTCAGATATTCCAAGAGACAGAAATTGAGAGTTACTATTTTCTTAAGGTTTTAGCCTGGAAACAGATATATATGTTACTTCTGCTGTATTCTGTTGATGCATGTCACCCATATTCAAGGGAAGGAAATAAGCACACTTTGCAACAAAAGGTCTGTCAAAGAATTCGAAACCATCATTAGCCGCCTACAGTAATGTAGCTATGTATCCAAGAAAAAGGGAATAGATTTGGTGAACAGCTATCCATTCTCTGCCACAGTGCCTTTCAAACTTGTTTATACTTTCAAACAGTAACCAAATAATTTTATCAACATGCTATCAAGTGCTCAAAATTTATTATTTCTGTATGTTTAGGCTGCTATAAAAAAAAAGTACCTTATACTGAGTAATATATAAACTCACAGTTCTGGAGTTTGGGAATTGTAAGATCAAGGTTCCTGAAGATTTGATGTTAATAAGTGACTGTGCTTGTAGGCAGCACCTTCTTGCTGAATCCTCACATGGTAGAAGGGGAACAAGCTCTCTCAGACCTCTTTCATACAGACACTAATCCCATCCTTGAGGGATCTTGATATGGTCACCTCCCAAAGCACCTCCCTCTTAATCCTATTGCATTGACAATTAGGTATCAACATATAAATGGCAGTGTTTTAGGGCAGCCTGACACAAACATTCAGACAATAGCACTTGTGGATTATTTACCTTCAGGCATAAAATCATGGAAATATGTATTAAAAAGAAATTCAGAGAACATGTAGTCAATGTTTAGATACAATATAGAGAAGAGAATATTTGTTTAGCACTTCCTGACCATGCATGGGTTGTCTCTATGTTGTTTTATCTCTAAGTGCCTCAGGTGGGGTGGTTATAACTTTTAGAGATTTATGATGTTTTTAAAAGTTCTTTATGTTGTACTGAAATATTTCCTAGTTGAAAATTTTGTAAGTATTAATTTCTCGACCACACAAGACAAATCCAATTTATCTTTTAATCATTTTCTACATAACAGCCCATCATGTATTTGAAGTCAGCTACCATGTTAGTCTTGTGTTTCCTATCTTTGGTCTAATTCTTTTAAAGCTGTAGTATCTCAAATGGAAAATAAATGCCAGCCAGATGTGAGCCATTGCATCTTTCTTTTTAAATCTTAGTTTGTGCTATTTAAAGAGAAAGATCAAACCATTAGTTTATTCTTTAAAATAGTAGTGTTTTATATTCAAGAAACTTTCATATGCAAATTTCCTGAGATACTAATAAGAACTGTGCCACCAGGTGTGGTGGCACATGCCTATAATCCCAGTACTTGGGAAGGTAAGGCAGGAAGATCATGAATTCAAAGCTAGTCTCAACTAGCAAGCCCCCAAGTAATTTAGTGTGACCCTGTCTCAAAATAAAATGCAAAAAGGGCTGGGAATGTGGCTTAGTAATTGAGCACCTTGGGTTCAATCCCTGGTACCAAAACAAACAAACAAACTTGTCAATTAGGTAGAGCATATGCCATAATTTTGTAATGTGGTTAGTATTCATCTATTCATCTACAATGGTATTAAATATCTTATTCAATATTTTATTATATATATTTGCTAGAATTTTAAGGAACTTTAGATAGGACAAAAGGTAGAGAGGAAGAATGAGAGGGTATGGGGTAGAAAAGACAGTGGAATGAGATGAACATCATTACCCTAATTACATGTATGAAGACACAAATGGTGTGACTCTACTTTGTGTACAACCAGAGACATAAAAAATTGTGCTCCATATGTGTACTATGAATTGAAACACATTCTGCTGACATATAGAATGAATTAGAATAAATAAATACATTTTAAAAAGAAATAAAGAAGTATATGCATATTCATTATATTAATTTTAGTATTAGAATTACTAAATTTAAAGAGATTAATTCATTGCTTAAATTTATATAATAAATTAATAGTAAGCTGAGGGCAGAATATAAGTTTCTGATCCCATGTCCAAGTATTATTTTTTATGATATACCATGCTGTTACATAATTTGTATTTCTAAATTCCATGTTCAGAATTTTGATATTTTATAGTTAGATAAAGATTACTTACTCAGGTATAGCCTATTCAAATTCAAGAACCATTTAGAGCTATTAAAAACCACTTACAATGTCCAAACACTTTGAAAACC
This sequence comes from Marmota marmota marmota, assembly GCF_001458135.2. Lineage (NCBI taxonomy): Eukaryota > Metazoa > Chordata > Mammalia > Rodentia > Sciuridae > Marmota > Marmota marmota. Next base: position 25,737,767 of record NW_026000229.1, on the reverse strand, counting down.
AGTTTTGGCAATTTAAATGTCAGGATACCTGTGACTTATAGAAACTGAAAAGACCCAGCAAAGAGTCTTTGACTATTTTGCTGATATGAAAGTGAAATATTCTAACATATGAATATTCCTTTTTTTTTCTAACCAGATTTTTGGTTTGGAATAGTTACTCTTTTTTAAACATGCTGTTTGCTCAATATTTTTGTTGTTCCCAATTAGCAACTGTATAATATTTGAGAATATTGGGAATTTCCTAGTGAATGTTCATTTAAATTTTTTTTTTAATTTTTTATTGTTGGTTGTTCAAAACATTACAAATTTCTTGATATATCATATTTCACACTTTGATTCAAGTGGGTTATGAACTCCCATTTTTACCCCATATACAGATTGCAGAATCACATCAGTTACACATCCATTGATTTACATATTGCCATACTAGTGTCTGTTGTGTTCTGCTGCCTTTCCTATCCTCTACTATCCCCCCTCCCCTCCCCTCCCCT
>NW_026000229.1:25728098-25734557 GCF_001458135.2 Marmota marmota marmota | reverse complement strand
GGCGGCTCTGCTCTGCCCTTACTCCAATTGGGGTGTCGTGACTACCACGCCGGCAGGTCACTGGGCCTGTTCCGGGCACGGGCAGCGGCTCTGCTCTGCCCCTACTCCAATTGGGGTTACGAGTGTACCACGCCGGCAGGCCACCGGGCCTGTTCCACCGGTCGGTCGCAGGTCTGCCTACCTTGCGGGCGCGGGTGGCGGCTCCGCTCCGCCCCCTCTCCAATTTGGGTCACGTGACCACCACGCCGGCGAGCCGCTGGGCCTGCTCCAGGCGCGGGCGGCGGCCCGGCTCCTCCCCTCTGGCTAGATGACAAATCGAGAGACTTGGGTGTCTGTGCCTCACCCTCCCTACCAGGAGACCAACTGTTTCTGTTGCCGCTGGTGTTGATGAAGTTCTCTCCTCCGCCACTTTCTGATGACATTAGATCTCTGCCATGTTGGTATCCTATGCGAATGGCAGCATTTTGTTCCCTTTGCCGGGTAACCAAAGCAACGGGTGAGTCCTGACCGGCCCTCAGCAGGACCCGGACCTGAGAAGCAGTTTCCACGGGCTCCTTAGCCCTGGGCCAGAGCAGTTCCGGGAGCCGGAACTCGGCCGCCTCATTTAAAAATTAATGTTTCCCAAAATGATATGGCAATGGTGTCTGTCAACAGCTGGAAGAGATACCATGTAAATATCCAGTAGGAGTTTCCACCTTCTCTTAAAATTAAGAAACTATATATAATTGAAAATTTGTCAGATATAACGATGAAACCAAAGCCTTTGTTATCATGATAGAATGCAAAATCTAGCAAACCCATTATTGACATTGGCATCCAGAAAAAATTAGATCACTCTTCTTCCTAAAACTTGAGGCCATTTTGACCTGATTTAATTACAGATTAGTAGTGACTCTTGCTAGAGCATGAGGATTTCATAAAAGCAGAGCAGAGATTACCAGATGATGCTTCCAGTCATCCTGATTTAAGTTGGTCTGGAATAGGGGACCGAAGATCAATGCTGTTTCTAACAAGTGAGTCTGATGTAGACAATCCACGTGCCAGACTTAGACAAACATTGATAAGTAGCAGTTTTGGAAACAGTCTCAAATATCAGTCCATAGTATGTTTCTTTTAGATTCTCTGTATAAATTGCAATTCATATTTTCCCAAGGCATGTTCAAAATAGATTCTAAAAGTCAAGTATACAATAGATCAGCAATCAGAACATTTACTCTGCCCAAACTCTTCCAGAAAAATGAAGGTGCCACTGTTTTATCTATGGTAAAAGTAAATCAAGATTTATCTGCAGGACCAGAATATGACGTGCTATCCACTAAGTGTATATGATAAAGATCCAGCCAATTCTAGAATCCAGGCACCTAACTTCATTCATCCTAGCTTGCTAAATCCCTCCCATGCATGGGCACCACTGAAGTGACTTACTGTGTGTCAGTAAAATTCAGTGGGTAAGAAAAGCAACTTTGACAGTGGCATTAAAGATTAATAGTAGAAGCAACCTTTGATGTGAGTAGATCAAAGGTGATGAAGTTGCAAATGGTTTAAGTAAGAGATGAGTGAACCTTGCCAAAGGCAAAGAAAATATTGGCATGATTAAAGGATGCCCCATTTATTTTAGTTTATATAGTACATAGGGAAACTTCTTTAGCCATCAATTAAAAAAAATATTATCGCTTCCACTCAGCAGTGGTACTCAAACTTAATTGTTGTGTGTGTATGTGGGGAGGGTCATAAACCCTACTGAGCAATACCTTCATTTCCTTCTTTATCTGTTGCCAAACAAAATATGACTATATTTTCGGTTATCAAACTTCAGTATCTTTAACTCTAGGATAAGAAAGTTAGAGTAAATAGACACTAAAGCACATTAAGTTTTTTATGTTTGGTATTCTGACCTTATATGACCTTGAACGGACTACTTTATCTCAGTCTTAGTTTCCTTATGTGTAGCATACAAAAATTACAAGAGGTGTTGTTGTCTGTAGTCTTTTTAATCGTAGTGTGATTAGGAATGAAGAAAGAGGTACAATGCTGTGGGTGAAGCTAAAAGCTGTTGGCAAAAGTTGAGAAGGGCGAGGAAAAAAATGTTTGCATTTACTTATTGTGTTGATATTTTCTCTTCCTTTCTTGTCCATTAACAGTGTACTTGAGTCACTTCAGATGCAAGGTCCTGGGATCTAGTCTTTTTCTGAGTGGACTGAGAGCAGGGGTTGTATAACTGGTGTGGTACCAAGGTTCTCACATAAACTTAATACATCTTTTTCTTCTGCTAGATAGAAGCGTCTATAAGCGCTTTCGTACTCTGCTTTTTTTGATATCCTGTCCACACTTCACCCTGAAAGCAGATTCATGTCACTGTGCTTAAGTGTAATCAAACAATTGAGCTTTAGTCTTCTAGGATTTCCAAGATGAGCAATCTTCACATGATTACTCTAGAAGCCATTCTATCATCTTAATGGCTTTCTGTTTGGTGGGAGTTTGTGAAGAGCTGAGATCTAGACTCCCTGGGTCATCCCATTGTGTCCATGTCTGGCTATTCATTCCGTCACAAATCAAGCAGAATTAAAGCAACACTAGTTGGGAAAAGCAGATGAAATATCTGTGTTGATATGAACAATAAAGTTTAATAATTTATTAGGAGACTTTGGGATAACAGGGAACTGAAGGTAAAACAGTGACAATTTAGAATGCTCTAAAACTGGATGGAAATCAAATGGAAATGAGTTTAGAAGTAGACCTGTTTGTACCTGTAAGTCTCAAACTGCAAATGAGTGCTTTATGATTCTGGCAGTCAGGAGCATAAGAAATGCATAGGGATTTCACATAAACCTGGGTAATTTTGTTTAATGAAAGATTTCCTTCTCATGCAAGATATATAACTCCAAGAAAAAACAATGCTTAGTGTTATTAGTGTGCAGGAATAGTTTCATCTGGGTCTATAAAGCATATAATTAAGGCTTGGCATTGAGGCTACAAAGAAAGAAAACAAGACTATATATTTTAAATATGGTTTACGTGTTTTGTTATCAGTTAAAAACATGTTTTTGGAGGTAAGGGAAATATGATTGGGCAGTAAGAGAAAAGTAGCAGTCTCTGGAAGGCTAAAGCAAGAAGGTGATTCCTCTGATGTCAAGAATGTCCCCCAGATTGCCTTGAAGTAATAAAGGGAACTTAGAGAAATTCTCTCCCTCAATTCTGTCTAAATGTAGAGTAGGATAAATGTTCTCCCTTTTCCTCACTGATAAACTGTCCTTATCAACCTTTGCAAGGATCTAAGATCCCCTGAGCGTCTAAAACTTTGTTTGCCTCTTAAAGCAGTGACAGAGTTCCTTTTCTCTAACCTAGGAAGTTCTAGGGCTAAGATTTCTTTATCTCAGAAATATGAGGAGGTAAACCACCAACTCAGGGTCAGAGGAGGTTACAAAACACATCATATATGGGGCTATGTAGTTCATTATTTAACATTAATTTATCTTGTCATATTTTAATTATACTTAAAGTTTATTTCTTTGTAAATGTTCAGGTTCAGCTATTATCCCATTTTATTTCCTTTGTATCCATGCTGTGCTGATTTTTCAAATTTTTAGCATCAATAAACTTTGTTGCTAGGACCTTTCATCATTGTTGCTTTCTAAAGCCATCTGATTATTCACATGGCAGCCATTACCTACACATGCAGGCACACATGTACACACACACACACACACACACACATCCTCTTCAGAGATATTATAGATTTACCTTACCTCAAGGGTCACTTCCCTCTGCTCTCCTAGACTTTAACTATACAGCCCTTGAGGTTAACTATACAACCTCTTGAGGTTAATTCTCCTTCATGTACTCTGAGTCACATTCTCTTCTATTTCAACAGAAGAATTTCTTCTTTACTTATTCATCTCCTTTATAAAATTTTGTTCTTTTTCATTTTAAGATTTTACCCCAAAGTTTTTTTCCATGCCTGTGTGTTCTCTTCTCTCTCTTTGAGTAATCTTGTTTACTTCATAATTTTAGCAGTTTCATGAATTCCTCCTGGAATTCTTTCTACAGAAACAGTCCAGAATGCTTTTGAAACTTCAGACTTGCCTACCTAATTACCTTTTGGATAGCTCCACTCGATTCCTTCAATTCTTTTTCCTTACCAACTAGTCACCTGTTCTTCCAATTTTATTTAATAATTCTTTCCAAAATGTTTCCCTTCGCTTCCATTAAACTTCTGCTACTGCCGTGTCATATAAAACATAAATGTACCCAAGTACTCCCATATTTAATGGTCCCTATCAAGTTTGGTTAAAATGAAACCTCCTTGACATGACACAAGTTTCTTCAAGATTTTACCCTTGAGTTTCTCTCCCCAGTCTTTCATTTCCCAAAGTATGTTCAGAAGAATACTTATTTTGTGGAAAGTTTTGCAAGATAAAGTTGGGAATAGGTAAGAGTGGAGGACCTCAACACATTCAAATACACTTGAGAAACAATACTCTAGTACTAGCTCTTTGAGAAGTAGTTCTTGTATTGATCCCTGGACCAGCCACACAGGCATTAATTGAAAGGTAGATTATACATGCAGATTCTCAGACTTCATGGTAGATCTAGATCAAGAACTTTGAGAGTGGGGTGGGGACTAGCAATTTATGTTAACAGGCTTTCCAAGAAATGATTATACAAAGCAAAGTTTGACAAAGATGGTCTTACAGAATTACAATGTATGATAGATTATTGAAGGATTCAAGAAGTCTTGGAATAACTAACTTTGTTTAAACAAATGTTTTCTTAAGTTATTTGAGCATGGGTTATGTGTGTGTTCGGTGTGTGAGTGAGTGTGTGTGTGTGTGTGTGTGTGTTAATGAGGAAGAGAGAGAAAAATACTAGCATCCAATAAAACTAAAGTTAGAGAAACACACTTTGTCAAAAGCTGTTTTTATCCTTCTTACTAGTAATTCTTCAAATACACACCTGACATGTGTTTTTGCATTTAAATTATGCATTTTGCATTTCTTTCACCTTAACTATTTTCCAATCAACTCCCAAGAGGAAGTATTTCATGATTATATGCTTATTAAATAAATGGACAGAAATATTTCATACCAATTCTCACAGTCCCGTTAAAGTGAAGACATCATCTGTTACTAAAATACTTTTTTTTTTACCTATCATGTTCTCTATATTGGTCTTCTCTTGATGGGATAAGCTTGTATTTTCATATTTGGCATCATGAAAGTGTAGGGTACATCTTATCGGCTTGTCTGCATATACTTTTCAGTAGTGAAATATCCTTTGGAAACAATAATTAGATGCTTTTTTCAGCCAATTCTAGAGCCTATCAACATTCTGCTTCAAAAAATTCTCTCCCCATTGCACCCTCACAGACTTTCTTTCAAATCTCTTATTATAAGAATTCTTCAACAAAATAATTTTTAGCCACTATTACAATAATCACTTTAACTTCAATTGATCTAATAAGCTATATTCTGTGAACATGTTATAAACTTTTGTTGTAATTAAAGTGTCTATTATGGTTATGTATTCTCATTATGATAAATATTAATACAGAGGAATTTCAGTAAATATGAATACTTATTAACTTTCCTAAATTTTCTTATCATCTATTACCTTAATTTTTCCAATGATAAGGCAAAATATTTAGTAGGCTTCTAGGCTATATCAATAAGTTACTTTGAAAATTTAAGTCTTAATAAACTCGGTAAATTTTATAATACATCTGATTGTATCTCATATTCTTAAACATGCAGTCTATTAAAATGGAGAAAGCCTGATTTATGCTGCTGCAGTGTGCTGTGTATAAAATTAATGATTCAGCATCCAGTTTGGTTTATTCTGATGTAATATATATGGAATTTGATGCAAAAAATTGCACCAGTATTAATCCTCTGGTGTCATAGAAATACAATATGTGACACCTAAGGGAATTCAGAATTAATGCATACTCAATTACTCTGTCTCTACATTTTCCATATCAGTCTTTGCAGTTGATGATAAGTAGTGTGATGTTAGACATATCATCTATAATAATTTCCTTTTATTTAATCACACTACTTAAAATATGTAAGACATGTTGTTTAGCCATGTACACATCATGGTGATTAATGATGGTCTCCTAATATAGCTCACTGTGGCCATCAGAACTAATTTTATTTACAGCCTTCACAACTCACCAGGTTGTTCAAATTTCTAAATGCACCAAAGAGAGAGAGAGAGATTGGGTTTAATAAAATGAGTCAATAATTACATTATTGTTGCAATACTAAAGTTCTGTTCACAAAACAAAAATAAATTTCAATTAAAAAATCTAACTTAAAAATCAGACAAGCTGGATATTTGTAAGCCTGCCTTGTTCTTCCTAAGGATCCACTGACAGGATTTGATATACCTCAGGTATTGAAGGAGAAAGTCTGCCAACAAGGAGTTTCAAATGGTTCTCAGGGACCAGATATATATATA
>NW_026000229.1:25701223-25728075 GCF_001458135.2 Marmota marmota marmota | reverse complement strand
ATATATATATATATATATATATATTCTTTAGATTCTGAAGATTGCTTATAGTTTGTTCTGGCTATTTGAAGTAATTTATGTCAATCACTAATTTTTTGACCATTTAGCTCTACAAGTTTTAACATCCTTTACGTTTTCAACATAAAGTTAAATAGATAGCTTTTGGAACTACCCTAAGATAATATGTATCCCTAAAGTCTGTGTGTACAGGTCTCTAGTAATAAGTGAATGAACTATGGGGCCATATTTTAACTCAACTGAGAACAATAATAGGGTGACAGGTTATCCATGTATATGTCTTGGCTGACATTGGAAGATATACATATACAACCATTCAGCACAGGTGGCTGATTTAATCATGGCAAAAGAAATAGCAATTAAATATGACAATAGATTGGGCCATGTAAAACTGAATATACCATTTTCATCAGAGTTTTTGTGTTTCCTGAGCCACAAATTGAAGTTTTCAGATATCCTAGACCTATAATCTTGTAGATGATTTAGCAAAAATAGTCATATAAGCCATATGTTCCACACTTATTTGCATACTTGAGTGGAAATTACCTCTGCCTATATTTTTTCACCTAATTTTAAAAGTATATATGAAGAAATTGCTGTATGAATACCCACCAAAATAAATAACCAGAATAACTTATCTATATGTTGAAAAGAAGTATAAAGGTTGAAGTAAATTCAGATCATTCCAGGCCACACTCTCCTTTTAAGAGGTGAGGGTTAAAAAAATTCAGAAAGTGTAGTAAATTGAGCATTCAAAGATTATTTAAATAAACAGGAAAAGAGAAGATGATAGATTTACAAAATTTTAGTTAATTGAATAAATTTGTGGGCATACAGGAGAAATTCCAGACAGTTTATATAACACTGTAGAATTTCACAGTATGATTTTGTAATGAGGCAGTTTTGAATTCTGCACACTTTGTGACTTTGGCTAAAACATTTACACATAAGTTACACATACACACACACACAAATACACACATTCATAAACACACCCATCTTTACATACATGAAGCTCAATCTCTATTTGTGAAAGAAGCCACATTGAGAGGATAATTTCTGCAATACTCTGTGGGCATAAATTGCAGTAGAAGGAAAAGAAACATTTATTCTATATCCAAATAAAAGAGCACTGTAAGGTAAAACAAAACAAAGGAATGATTAGAAATACAGGCGTGGCCTCTCTGAATTTATCTTGTGGAATGCCATTCAAGGAAGAAAGGAAACATGAGTTCAACAGCTTTGTCTCAGATGATTTAAGAGTTTCTCATAACATTTTTATCTGATCCTCCTATTTGACAGTGACATCTAAAATCATCCCATTTAACCTTTTCTTTTGCATGTTGTGTACCTTGTGAGCAGAATAAGAAACAGGACATTCCTCGGGAAGATCAGGGACCCACCACCAAGAATTTGGATTTTTGGCCCCAACTGATTACATTGATGGTCACCATCATTGATGAGGATAAAACCGCCTACACACCAGTGCTAAATCAGTAAGTATTCTGTTTTTAGAAATGAATGGGTTGGGTTTCATTCCACTAACGTTAAAAAATGTACATTTTATGCACAGCCTGTATTATGATGCCAGTAAAAAACTTTTCTAAAATTAAGCTTCAGAAAACAGTATTTTTTTAATTTTTATCAGTAAATATCAATTCAGCAATACTATGAATTTTTCAGTTTCAACCTTGTCGAGTATGGTTGTTTGGACATGGAGACATATTTCTCAAGACTTTATTTTTATTTCATCTAGAAAAGTTCCCTCTTTCCTGTGGTTCTTTTCATAACCATTCCATTATTTCCAAAGATAAAAAGTACTCTGCTTCCCCAAATAAAAAAAAAAATGTTATAGAGCTAGTATTAAACATATTCCACTGTGGCTTTTAATAATAAAGACCTTGGCCAAAAAAATGCCTCCAAAGTAGTTGTGCATGTTGGATTTAATAAAGTTAATGCAATATTTAGTAGAACAAGTCCACTTTTGCAACCTATGACCTGTGGTTCTATTCCTCAAGATAGGGTAGATAGGTTAAATTCATGACTATTCTATAAGTTTAAAATAATCATCTTCTCAAAATGCCACTATCTATGAGACCTTTGGCAAATTCTCTAATTTTCCTGGGTCTCAGTTTTCTTCTATGTGAAATAAAGACATACTACTAGATAATTTCCAAGATCCAATTTAATTTAATGTTATACATATTGAAGGTGAAAATTAACAGACTACAAACCAGGAACTCACAGTTGTGTTAACTGGAGTAGTTAGTTGGTAAGACATGAAATGACGTGGGCAGCCAGGACAGTAGAAGTAGGCAAACTATGAAGTAGAACAATGAAGTAGCTCAACAGAGAACCAGTTTTATAGAGTTAAAAGTTTTGATGGATTAAATTAAAATTCCAATTGCAGGATGAATAAAATATCCCAATTTTCACCCTTTCTGCCTCTCAATCATCCATTATCTCCTGCCTCAGTTTCCTCCTAATTGTGGAGGATATGTCCTATCTTCTGTCTGCAACCACTACAGCTTCCCATTTATCTTTTCACTTTTTTACCACTTTTCTCCAGACCTAATCCTTGTACCCACGTTTGATTCCTGCTAGTCACAATGTCTCCTGACCACCACCTGTAGAAACCTCACTATTTTATTCTCCTTTGTTAGGACTAGGTGACCTCTCTTAATTCAAGGCATGTCCTTTTCACATCATGGGTCCTGGGAAGTATTTTGTCTACTTGATATCTGCCAGTTTCTTGGAATAGATTTACTTTCTCGTTCATTCTTTGGATCTTTCTTGAGGACAGAGTAACTGGTTTTTCTAAAGATTGGGAGACCAATAATGTAAAAACAAACATTTTCTGAGAAATACAATTTAAGTTACTTGATTATATTTGATTCGATCATAATATAAAAGTTATATAACATAAACCATATAAAAGTGATATGATTGTATTTGTTCAGATTTTAAGGATATTCTAAAGCTTTTTTGCTTAACTGAGATCATTCAATTTTGTTTCTTACTCATTTTAATTAATGCCTTACAGTGAACTCAAGTGGATATTGAGATGTGGTCTTGGTGGCCAATGTAGCATTTGTATAATTTGATGAAATTTTTGTTCACATCTGCTTTAATTACATAATGCATCGTCACATCAAGTTTCATTATTCATCCCATTGGCTACTTGGGCTGTGTTTCACAGAGTAAGAAATACAGACCACAGGTCTGGATCACAGGAGCTACAAGTTGACTTTGCAGATTCTGAGCCCTCTCCTAAATTTGGAGTCAGAAAATCTGCAATGACACTGAAGTCTGCAATATTTATGAAGAGTCTCTCATGTGCCCTGTGTGTACTAACAGATGAGGCCCAAACCAATTTGTGAAAGATATGTCAAGCTAAAACAGGTTTGGGTTTTATTTTGGAAGACATGGCTAGTAAATGATTAAAAAATACAGGACATTTTAAAATCTCCTTCTGTGTAATCTAGGATTATTGATATAAATAATTTATTGAATGAATTTTTTATTGCTTTTATGACTGAGAAATAATTGTAAGCTTTTGTTAGTTTTTTTTTTCTTTAAAAAGATTTTATTTTATTTTTTATTTTTTTTTAATTTTTTATTGTGGGTTGTTCAAAACATTACAAATTTCTTGACATATCATATTCGACACTTATAGTAATTGTAGAATGTAAACATGAAGAAAAGGATTTCTTCTATTTTGATCACTATATATATTCAGGCATATATACTTATTGAATGAATGAATAAAGTAAATCCTTGTGTGTGAGTCAATATCTATTTTCTCTGTTTTTGCTTTATTGATTGATTAATTGATTCATTATTTAAGCAACATTCTCTCAATTTTAAACTTTTTTTATGAGGTTGCTTTCTAGAGGCTTATACAAATTTCACTGACACTGAAAAATATTAGTCAGAATATTTCAGAATTAGATATAGGTTTTCTCTCTCTAACTGGTTTATCAAGCTACTATTAAATATAATAAAACTGCACATTTTAAAGCATGTAATTTGATTAGTTTTGATATACGCATTTAGCCACAAAACCATAGTCCCTATTGAGATAATGAAGAAATCTCTCTCTTTAGTAAGTTCCCATGTGCCATTGGAGGGGCTGGGTAGTAGGGCACTACCCAGTCCCTCCACTGTCCCCAGGCAGTCACTCATTTGCTTTCTGATGCTATAAATTAGTTTGGAAATGTTATTATTACATGCACTCTCAGATCTGTCTTCTTTACTTCAATTTAACTATTTCAAGACTCATTCATGTTGTTTTGAGTTTTTCTTTTTGAGTAATATTCTATTGTATGACTATACCACAATATATTTATCTATTCATCTGTTAATCATTGTTTGGATTTTTTTTAAGATGAAGTTGTTGTGGATATTTGTTTATTGTCTTCTATAAACATATTTCATTTCTGTTTGATCATTTTCCAAAGTGACTGCACCTTTCTAATACTTGGGACTATTAGTCTTCTAATTTTACCCTTTTAAAAAATTTTATAGCAGTATTTCAAATTTCTTGAATCCTAATATAGTAGACCTTCTTTTCATGTATTTATTTGCAATTCATATTTTTGATGGTTTGTGTTCACATCATTTTCCCATTTCCAAATTGGAGTGTTTCCTTGTTATTGTGTTGTTTTACTGATTTATGTATTCTAGATGAAGGTCTGTTATCAGACAAAAATTTTATAATATATTGTCCTAGTTTGTAACTTTCTTTGTCATTTTTAATTAGTATCTTTTAAAGAGCAAAGGTTTTGTGTGTTTTTTTTTCTAATTCTGATTTGAGTAATCAAATTTATTGACCAGATTATTTTATCGTTCAGGCTTTTCATATGCTATTTAAGAAATTCTTGCAACACCCAGGATCAACTTGCAACATCACGGTTTTATTCTAGATATCTCACATTGAGATCTATCATTCATTTCCAGTTAACTTTTTTATACATGTGTGACAAGAGATTTTAAGGTTCATTGGTTTGCTTATATATATTTATCTAAAATTTTCAGCTCCACTTGTTGTAAAATTATCCTTTCTTAATTGAATTGTTTTGGCACCTTTGTCAAAAAGCAATTGACTATATACATAAGAGTCTAATTCTGTTCTTTCTTTCTATTCTGTTCTGTGTGTGTGTGTGTGTGTGTGTGTGTGTATATATATATATATATATATATATATATATATATATATATATATATATAATCATTACATTAGTACCACTCTTCTTGGTAAAGGTGGTTTTATGACATATTCTCAAATATCATAAGCTTGTTAACTTTGTATTTTAAAAAGCTGTTTCATTAATCTAGTTCCTTTGCAATTCCACTTAAATTTTGAATTTGTGAATTTCTGAAAGAAAAATGCCTGTTGAACTTTTGATTGTAATTATGTTGAATATATGAATCAATTTGGGGAAAACTGAAACCATAAATAGATCAGTTCTTATGGTCTATAAGCATAGTATATATCTCCATTCATTAAGGTCTTTCATTTCTCAAGGCAATGTTTGTCATTCTTAGTGAATAGGTTTTGCAAATTTTTTTCCAAATCTTTTAAAATATATCTTGATTGCTATTGAAAATTATATATTTTCCTTCAATTCTCTTTGTTGGTAAAATACAGTTATTTTATGTATTCCTCTAAATTTAGAAAGGCCATTGTCAGCCTTTCTAAATTTACTTCTATTTTTGTAGATTTCTAATGATCTTGTCAACAATAAAGATAGCCCAACTCATTTCTTTCCAATATGGATGTCATTTGTTATTTTTCTTGCCTTATTTCTCTAGTACAATAATATCTCTAGTACAGTATTGACTAAAACTAGTAAGAGCAGATAAAATATCCTTGTTGTAATTCCAATCTTATGGGGAAAGCTTGGAATCTTTCACCAATATATATGATGTTAACTGAGGGATTTTTACAGATATTCTTTATGAAATTGATGAAGTTTAGTCCTATTCCTATTATTCTGAGAGTTTTTATTATGAATAGCTATTTTATTTTCTCAAATATCATTTCTACTTATATTAGAATAATTATATAATTTTTTATTCAAGTCTACTAGCATGACGAATTGTACTTAACTGATTTTTAAATTTAAACTGAGCTTAGGTTTCTGGGATGTATTTCCCATAATCTTAATATGTAATCCTTCTTATATATCAGATTCAATTTTTCCTTCTATTTTTATGAAGATATTAGTGTGTTTCTTTTTATATCCTCTGCCCCATGCTTGCTATCCAACCAAGTCCTCATACATGCTGGGCAAGTGCTCTACCCATAAGCTATACTCCCATCTTTGCTTATAATATCTTTTTATGATGTTTATATCAATATAATTATGGCTTCATATAGTGAGTTGGAAAGTATTGTCTTTGTTTTGATTATTTTCCAGAAAAGTATTTATAAAATTGAAAATTTGTTTTTTGAGATTTTGTAGGATTTACCAGGAATGTCATCTGGGACTAAAGTTTTCTTTGTAGAGGTTTTTTAGACTAAAACTACAATTTCTTTATTAGATGTAGGGATAATCAGATTACTCATTTGTTCTTCATTAAGATTTTGCAATTTGTGTCTTTCAAATGATTATTTTCACTACATTTTAGTCTTCAAATTTCCTATCATATAATTGCTCATGACATTCTCTTATTATCTTCTTCTTGTCTATAAAATCTGAAATGCTTTCCTCTGTCTCATCCTTAATATTGATATTTTATATCTTCTCTCTTTTTCTTGTTCAACTGTGTAGACATGGATTTTGTTGATATTTTTAGAAAAAACAGTTTTGGGTTTTATTAAATTTCTTAATTATTTTTGCTATTAGATTTATTTGTTTTCTTTATTATTGTCTTTGTTAGTGGAGATAACTATTAAGCAACTACAGCAGAAACCCATTGAAAAAATATGAGGGCCTTGTACATAACGATAGAGTATTTGGGTCAAGTTTATGAAGTATTAAGAAGATAAATCAAGTAATATTTTTTTACTACATTGATGGGAATGTTAAGGAAGAAGGTAGAAAATAATGAAGTGCTTGCTATATTTATAGACATACATTTTTTAAGGTAATGAATACAGAAGGACATATCAATATAAGAAAATTATAGAGATTCGATTACCTATGTGATATTTAAGTGTTATATGCAGGAAGCAATTGTATACTTAGATATGAAATTGTTTTAGATTGATGTCAATTAAATATATAAGGGAAGTTTACTGTATATACCTAAAGAAATAATATTTCTTTGTATATATTCATAAAATTTTACTCTTATTTCATTTGAGATGTTATTATTTTTCCTTCATTTTTATAATGCTTATCAAAATAAAATCCAAAACATATTTCATCCCTTCTATTTGTAACACAACTACTTACAAAAAGTTATCCCTTTACTCTGATTGTATTATCTTTGGTTTTCTTTTAGCTTTCTTCAAAAGTATACATACACTGAAATTGCAGCTTATTTTTACTCTGCATTAAAAATATATATCATAGTATCCAATGTGTTGAGTAGAAAATGGACAAATTTTAAAAAATTTACCATTTCATTTGCAAAGAAGTATGCTGTTTTTATTTCATTGGGGTTATGGGAAAACCCATAAGATATATTATTCTCAAATTGTGTATTTTAAAAGGTAATGTATTTCATTTGTTGTGGTGAGGGAGATTGGGTATAAATTACTTTGATCAGGGACTTTTATCTTGTTCTTTTTGTTCTGGAAATAATGTTCAAAGTAGTAAAGCTGTTGATTTCTTTTTTTGCCCTATGGCTTTTCTAAATTATTATTTTTATTTATTTTTTTTATTGGTTGTTCAAAACATTACAAAGCTCTTGACATATCATATTTCATACATTAGATTCAAGTGGGTTATGAACTCCCACTTTTACCCCAAATACAGATTGCAGAATCACATCGGTTACACATCCACATTTTTATATAATGCCATATTAGTAACTGTTGTATTCTGCTACCTTTCCTAAATTATTTTTTATATTAAAGTGTTATAAAAGTGTTCATCATATTAAAAAGTACAGGGAAATGTACAATACAACATCATATATCCATCTCTTAAATTCAATAGTTACCAAATTTTCTCAACTTTTTCAAATATACTCGATTTTTGTTTTCTCTGAAATATTTAAACAAAACTCAAGGCACATTTTATTTAATTCCTTCATGCTTCAGAATTTATTTCTAAAAATCATAGCTAATTTTTTGGACGTCCCAATATCAGATCACAACTGAAAATAATAAAGTTGGTATTGGGTAATCCCTATTCCACAGTTAAATGCCCCATGGAACTATTTCCTAATTGGTAGTCAAATGTCCCTGATTTTTGTTAAAAATGCCTTTTTATATTTGACTTGTTGCAATCAGGACTCAACTGAGGGAAAAGGATAGCCAAAAAAATTCAAACATTTGTGCCAAAAAGATTTTTTTGACATTACAGTATAAAAGAAAACATAACCAATTTTGAAAGTTTTGACTCATGTAAATTATAGCCATTTAAAAGTAGATCAATTGTTTCTCTGCAAATTACCCAAACAATACATCATATGAAAAGAACAAGAATTAAACTCTTGATGAAATGTCCAATTTTTCACTTCCCTAATTACACATCACAGAGGAACAAACAAGTTGATCCTGGATTTTTTTTTAAGGTTTTGATTTGCTTGCTAGAAAATTCTGATACAAGTAGATATATGTTACATACATCATCATCTTCATATAGGGAACTATGAAAATTGAATGGGATCAGGCATTGCACTAAGCATTTTCGTAGTTTACATAATTTTATTCTCATAACATCGGTACCATCATTTTCTCTGACTTTCAGATGCTGAATCTGAAGCACAGAGGTGATTAAATGACTTTCTTTCTCAAGACCACATATCTAGTAAGAGGCAGATTCAGAATCTAAACAACCCTTTGAATTAACAAAGATATTGATTATAAGGAAAATGATTCCAGGAGTAAGATGATGGACATCAATCCTTCAGTCCAACCCAAACATCTTCTGATGTTTTAATGATTAATCTGGATCTGGTTATGATTATTTGCAACACAACTACTTACAAAAAGTTAAATGGCACCAGTTTCAATAGAATGTAAAGTAATAGAAAAAAAGTAAGAAATGTGTTATCACAGGAATAAATAACCAGTTATTTAGGCTGTCCTTGTCCATCTCCACCCCCTTTCCCATTTCTGGAAGGCATTTCTGTTGTTTTATACAATGTTAATCTCAGTAGTTAAACTAAATTCATCCCCAGTTTTATTTTTCACATTAAAATTAAGTATGTGCTTGAAGATTCAAGTTCATTAAAATAATACCTTAAGTCATAAATGCAAATAAAGGGAAAACAAAAAGATAAAAGGGTGATTGGTTTTAAATAGCATTTGCAATTGACTGATTTTATAAAAAGAGAAAACCTAACTACAAAAGGAAAACTTGTCAATATAGGAAGTATTCAATTAGATGAGCTCACTTACCAATCTATAACCTGATTTTCAGCTTTAAATGCAGTGTTATGGTTTCAGTTTCTCTTTAATACACCTTTCACTTATAAGAGTAGTTTATAATAAATCAATAAAGTCCTGCTCAATAAAATTTATCCTTCTCAGTTGTTCTGTCTGTTTATGATAATGACAGTTAGTTGCATTCATGTATGTCAAGTGTTCTTAAATGCAGAACATCCTAACAGAACCTTTTTAAAATAATAAGCTGAAAGAGCACAACAAACTAAATGTCTCCTGAGTTCTAGCTATCATAAAGTTTCCGTTGTGTAGCACAGAGGCATTAGCACAGAGCCATTGCTTACTCATTTATTACAATGAACATACTTCTTCAAAGACATCTTTGCACATCACAATAATACTTCACATTTAATGGATTCTAATTTTATCTGTTGTGACTAATGAATCAGAATGATCAAGTTTGGCAGCAGTAGATTATGTTTTCCTTATTTCACTAAGAGATTTGCAAGATAATAAATTGGTTTATTAAATTGTTGAATCTCATAAGACTCAAGGTTTAAAATATTTATGCTTTGTATTAATTGCTGCAAATTAAAAACAGGAGATATTCTTATAATGGTAGAATGGATCAGTTATTTCATTAAACCGCCTCTTGATAAATTATAGGTTAAGTTAAGCTATGACTGCATGGAGAATGAAGAAGTAGACTTTACATTAGAGAGTTTAATTTGTATATAGAAAATGTAACAAATTCAGATTAGTGTTGTACCAGAAAGGGGTTCAAGGAGGTCCCTAGGCAGAGGATATCTCTACCTGGACCTTGCAAGCTCTTAAGACAGAAAAGAATTTAAGAATGCACCAGGTTTTATCAGAGGAGCCCTATCAGAAAGTAAAAGGTGATAATCTACATTCTCCAAGCAGAATACCAGCTATCTGAAGAGTGTGAAGTAATGTTTTGGTGATCACAGGCTCTTCTTTTAAAGAAAACTTGTAAGAAGGGGTGGACATAGGGAGATATGTGGGGATGGAATCAACCTGATGACACAAGATATTTTATTATGTTCAGCCGGTCTCTGGATTCTTAGGTCTATGTTGTCCCCTCTACCTGGTTCATAGGTAACATTGTGAATGTACCTATATTATAGGTTCTTAAAATAGCTTACCTTTAAAAAAAAGGAAAAAAGAACATTACATTACCTTTTGTTCAGCCTTTCTAAAAGTGAATGTGTTAGTGCATTGTGTAGGCTCATTAACAGAACAGAAAGCAATTTTCATAAGTGAGTGAATTTGTAGTCACATTAAGATAAACAGATTTCTCGAGTTTGGTAGTAATAGGCCTGGGAGAAATACTGGCCTTGTGAGAAAAACATGAGAAACTTCAACACAAGACTTTCAGATTAAAGTTTTAGTTTTCTCTGTCTTCTTTTGGTCTCATTTCTACCTATCTTTTATCCTTTCTTCTATCCTACTTCAATATGAGAAAGATAAACACATGAATATATATGCATACATTTTAATGGAATAGTAGCATTAATATAGCATTTTATGTATACTTTTTAAACTTTTAAATATATATTATTCCTCTGAGTAGCAAACAGGAAATGGTTGCAGAAAGTTAATAGGTTTTTCAGTTCTTCTTCTATTACAGTTTGGAATTTATTTCTGATTAGCATATGAACTGCTAGTGTGTCAGTTAGGATTTCTTAAGCTATAAAACTAGTTTACTCCTGTGAGTACATAAAAACAAATTTTTCCTCTGCAATCAAGTTTATTGCTATTAATTCTATTAACATTTTTTTTCCTGGTGACTAAAAACTAGAAAACACAAATATAAACTTCCATTCATTTTGTGTGATAATTATTTTTCCATTAGAAATCAATGGAATCTGAATAATACTTTCCTTTATATCTCACTTATAATTAGAATTTTATTATCAACAGCAGCAAAAATTTATTGAATGTTCATTATGTGGTAGTGAGTATACAAAATATTTACTATAAAAATCTCATTTAATTCAAATAACAGCATGTAAAACTAATAATAATAATAATAATAATAATACAATTATTATCATCCCATTTGCGGAAGAGATAATTAATATTTTAAAAGACTACTAACTGCTCTATTGGGTAAATTAGGTAGGTAGGAGAGGGAAAATCAGATCTCTGTCTTCTGAACTTCATTGAGGTTTAGCCTCAGGCTCTTACTGCTGTGGATTATATAGAAGAAATAGCCGGAAATGTGTTAAATTATGGAAAATTATCCCCTAGCATAAATATGTAGATGGTGCAGACTTCTTAGCTACCCAAAGAAAAGGCAACAGTAAACAACAATGGAGGGTGTTGGAGGAAAACAACTTTGCTTTTAAAATCATGCTTTGGAACTGGGAATGAAGCATAAATTAAGCACATAAATTTTGGTGCCAAACTGAAGCCACATATTTACAAATCTATGAAGAAAATTTGAATACAGTGCAAAAAACACTATTATGAAAATATAATTTTTTTTTGTCTCTTAAAAATTGGAAACTTAGGGCTGGGGCTATAGATCAGTGGTGAAGTACTTGCCTTGAAAGTGTAAGGTACTGGGTTCAATCCTCAGCACCACATAAAAAATAAATAAATAAATAAATTTATTTTTAAAAAGTTAAAAAAAAAAATTGGAAACTTAAAGCCTAACTAGCAGTTTACTGGGTACTTGACAAAATATATATTGAGAGAAAAATAGGATGTCTTTCCTCTTCAAGCAACAATTTTCTTTTATTTTTGATCTGTTGTATTTTGTTCACAATTTTGATTTTTTTCTCCATTTTTTCCATAGATGGAATGGAGTAAAGGTATTATTTTGGAAACTTGGTTTTAAAAACCAACATATATTCATGTGTTTATTTGGAAAATCCAAAAGTCTTCCCTGCACATGCCATTTCTCAAATTGCTTCAACTTAAAATATTCAGCATTATAAAATATTTGTATTATAAAATTATAAAATTTGTAAATATTACCAGGTTATGCTCTGGCTTTTGGGGTTACTTAAACTATTTGGAGCAGAAACATATGTGTGTATATATTCTTATATATATGAGTGTGCATATGTATGTATATAAAATAATACTTAAATTATATATGTAATATATATAAAATATACATATAAAATGTTGGTGGTGCAAGGACACTAGGGTGAAAGAAGTTCAGGGAAAGGAAAATATCTTTTCCTTCTAATTTTCTTAGTTCTTAGCCAAGGTCCCAATAACAAAAGACAGATTAACAAAAGAAAAGCATAAAGACTTATTTACTGTCAGCTTTATGAATCATAGGAGCTTTTATAAGAACATGAAGAGCCAAGAATTGGTTAAATCTGAGTGATTTTGTGCTAGATTTGATGAAGAGTACAACTGAGAACAGCTGTTTCAGGAAAAAAAAAATACAGTAAGTATGAGATAAGTGTATTCACTGGGGAAAACAGGAAGACCTGTTCACTCAGATTCCTTTTGGATTCCCTGTGTCCTCAAAGATAAGGAGGCTCCTTTCCTCTGGGTATAGGGATGGCTCCTCTCACCTTTCATGTGAGGGAAGACCTGCAGACTTGCTTCAGGGGAAAATCCAAAAGTCTTCCCTGCACATGCCATTTCTCAAATTGCTTCAACTTAAAATATTCAGTATTTGAAGGTGTCATATTTTGGGGTAGAATATTCTGAGCCCTATCAAAAGAAATATTTTATAATTCTAAGGAAAAATGGCTAAAGAAAAAAAATATAATTTTGATCTGTTCTAAACTTTAAGCAAACATCAATAAAATCCTGCTAGGTAAGTTAAATCCTGTGCCAAGAGTAAATTATAAATTTACATAATCTGTAATACACTGTCACAAATTTAATATTCATTGAGTTATGATCCAGTTTATAGTGACTATGCACTTTTCGATTTCCTTATCTGTGCCAGTAATTTAATCATTGTTAATCCTCTTTGAGTACTTCAGACAACTTTAGAGGGAGGTGATACCTGGGCTGTGTTTTGAAGAGAGAAATAGTATTTAAGATTATATAGAAATAAAAGAGGAGAGAAAATAGGAAGGGGGAAATGACCAGAAGATATCAACATCAAATATATCAATAAACAGTAAGTAATGTGGAAAATTAGACCACGGTTAGTTGGAGAATGGAGATGAAAGAAGTGAGATTTGGAATCAGATGGCCAGGAGCCAAGATAGTCATGTTAAGAAATGTTATAAGCAATTGATGGTTTTTTCAAGATGGTTTGAAATATTATGGTCTTTGTTTATAAATGGTGAATTAGGTGGTAGTATAGAGGGTTCCATATATGGGAAATAGAAGACATGGAGGCCAAGAGATGAACTAACAGTCTGAGGCAATTCTTGAGGTAGGTAAGAACAATATCTGGAGTTAGGGATGTGAGAGTATTAATAGAAAGACAGAGGCAAATGCCATAGGCATGCCAAAGAAGAATCCACAGGAGAGTAGAAGGAAGAGACACTGTGGAGTGTGGCAGAGGTTGATGATGACAAGGTTATCTACATTCACAGGATAAATAGTGATGATGCCTTTTATTAAACTATGTTAGAAAGAGAAATATTTCCAAATGCACCCAGATATCTCAGACATGAAAATTTTTTTCTCTATTAAAGTGTATTTAGCAAAAATTACATCTTGAAATTTAAATTCATAGAGGGTATGGTACAAGAACTGGAGGCCTATGGAGAATCATCAGATACCTATGAGAAAAATCAGGTTCAAAAAAGGCCTAATTGGGCTGGGATTGTGGCTCAGCAGTAGAGCACTCGCCTAGCACGGGCGGGACCTGGGTTCGATCCTCAGCACCACATAAAAATAAAGGCATTATGTTGTGTCCATCTACACCTAAAAAATAAATTTTAAAAAAGGCCTAAATGTTCATCAGGGTTTTTTTTTTTAATGGCTTTTAGTTAGATAAGTAAATATTTTTCACTGTCATTTCATTGAAATGTCTGATATTAGAGTAGGTAAACATCTCTTTTCCTATGTTTATTAAGTTTTTATGGGTTTTTTCTTTTTTAATTACCCATTCATCTCATCAGCCACTTTTTAAACATTCATCTTCTTCCTATAGACTTGTAACAGTTCTTTTCACATGAATATTATGATCCCATTACTTTTTTTAAGGACTGTGTGTATTTTTCCAGAGTGTTGTTTTTATTTTAAGTGGTGTTTTTATTTTTGGTTTAGGTTTTGCCCTTTTAAGGATTTAACAGCAGATATGAGAACCTTTAACCACAGTTTTTCAAGAATAAAAATCAAACTTGATGGTGCTTATGTAACTGAGAAAACCCTGAGACTAACTTCTTATTTTTAGGTTCTGTTTTAAAATTATTCCGTGGAATCTTCTAGATTAAAGAAAAAATATTTTAGAAGTCACATGGAGAGTCTTTTCATATAATAATTACAGTCATTAATTGGTTGCACAATTAATTTTATTTATCCTTCTTCAAAAATCCACACAAATCTCACTTTCTTCAACTAACTTCTGTGAATGCCCATACCAGTATGTTCTTCTGCATCTTATATTTTTGGCTTTATCTTTTTCAGTAGTTTCCACTTACTGCTATATTATATCCTTTTCAGTTGTCAACCATGTTTCTTAGTATCACATCCACTCAAGGGTAAAAAACAGAATGCAAAAGCAGCCTCGTAGAATATCTTTGGCTCTTGTAGCTTGTGCTCTCTGGGCTGTCCCCTCAGTGTCCCTCGGTTACCTTGGACATTCTTCATTCTCCTTTTCTATTCTCCATGCTCCTATTCTCTGTGTAGGTCTTTTTCTGATCCCCTTTGATATCACTGTGGGCAACATCACTTACAGCATACTCCAAATTTCCTATCCCTACTGGTGCCTGATAAACAAAGCTTCAAAATCTCTTGTTGCCAAAATTATTCTTACTGCTGGCCATTTCTGTAGAGGTCACAGGAATCATTCTCAGTGTAACTGCTGCCACTTCTGGTGAGAACCAATCGTGATAGTTACTGTTTTACTAAAACTTTATAGTAAAACCACTGCTTCCCACAAATTTTCGTATCCTTTCACCCTGTATTTTCTTTCATAGCACGTATCCCACTTTTTAATTTTGGGTGCATACTTATTTTTTTTAAATTTCTGGTCCTATTAGATTGTAAGCTTCAGAGAACCAAAGACCCTGTCTGTTTTATTTAGTAGCAAGTAATTGGCCCTCAGCACTTGCTGGACTTTTGGATAATAGCTACTTGTTATAGGGATGTTGAACAAATGGCATTAGCAGTCATTTGCATTATATTACATCTTACTTTATTACTTGTAAATTTATAAAATTTCTGGATTATTTTCTAAAATAAATATGAAAAATTTGATTGAAAGTTTATGCATGCATATGCCTCCTTGACTTCAGTTCCCTTTAATCCTCACCCAAACACAACTACTAACATGTTTTAAATATTTTTTTATATACTCATGAATTTCTCTACACCTTTATGGCATGTGTCTGTTAGAAAAGCATGGTGGATGTTTTCTTTCTCTCGAGAAACTGACTAATCTGAGACTGAGAGGCTGAGAAGCTATTAGGAAGCAGCAGCTGAAAAACCAAGAAGCTGAATAAGGGGAAAGGAGAGTAATGGGAAAACAGAGCCTACAAAGCAGTGGGTCTTGGTAAATTCCACAGCCTTTGGGGCTTTAAAAATCTGAATCCTAGAAAACAATTTGAATCAAATGTTGTCTTGCTTTGAATGGTCTTAGTCCCTAGCTGTGTTGAAGTCTTCTGTGAATATTTTCTTCTGGCCTATCTTTATGTTTATTAATTCACTCTTTAGTTTTAACTAACCTACTATTAAATTCATATATTCAAATTTGTTATAGTTTGCAGCGGTAGAATTTCCATTTGATCCTTTCATTAGTGTCCAGATCACTGCTGAGTTTCTCTATTTTGTTACTTAATTGCTTAAATGTATTAATCATGTTTTATAACACCTTAGCCTCTAAATTCCATTATATTCACCTCAGTGTCTCAGGGAAGGGTACTAGCACATTCGAAAATGTCCAAAGTACCCCAAATAAATTTTATTTCTTAAGAAGATAGAAAAAGAATAACATGTTAAACCCAAAGAAAGTAGTAAAAAATGAAATTTATAATTGATAGACAGTTAGTCACATGGCCACTAAAATTAAGATGTGGAATCTTCTTATCTCCCAAAATTTCTTTAATATTCCTCTCCCTATTTCAAACCCTTGGTAATCAATAATATGCCTTTTTAACCTATATTTTTACCTTTCCATATGAACTATAAAGAGAATCAATTAATACATAGGTTTTGAGTCTGGCATCTTTTAATTAGCATGCTTCATTTTTTTCCTCATCCACAGTATCACATACATCAGTAATTTACTTTTATTGATTAGCAGCATTCCATTTTATGGATCTATCACAGTTTATTCTTTTATTGCTAAAATATTTTAATTATTTGCAGATTTTGATGACTGTGAAATAAACTACTAGAAATATTCATATATACCTTTTGGCATAAACATAAATTCACATTTCTTTTGGATAAATACCCTGAGTGGGACTGCTACAAATGTATATAAGATATTGTCAAACTATTTTCCAACATTACTGTAACATTTGGCATTCTCAGCATAAATGTGCTAGTTCCATCTCCTCTATATTCTTTTGTATCTTTGCCAGTGCTCTGTATTGTCAAACTTTTGTTTTTGCTTTTAGTTTTTGTTTATTTTTTAACGATTCTAATAGACAAACTATGGATTATATAGTAATTTTAATTGGCATGTGCCTAATTACTAATGATATCTAGCATATTTACATGTGTATTTTTCCCATCTGGTTTTCTTTCTTCCTGAAATGTCATTCAAATCATATGCCATGTTTTAATTGAATAAAAGTTTTCCTCTTGTGGAGACTTGATATAATTTGTATATTCTGGATGCAAATTCATCAGACACATTTTTTATTAGAGCTTTATAGTTATACATAGTTGTTGGGTTCATCTCAACAAACTCGTACATATATGGAATTGGATTTCAGTTCATGATCCCCCCTTTTCCTTCCCCTTTTCCCTCCCTTCTTCCCTCTCCTCTCTCATTCTCCTTCTTCTAGATTTCCTTTTATTCATTTATTTATTTATATATTGTTGGCTCTTTCTACTTATGCATAAAGGTGAAATACCCTGTGGTATATTTATTTATGTTCAGAACATGATTTTTTAAAAATTTATTCTGCATTGTCTTCCCTTACTTACCCCTCCACTCTGCTTCTTCATCTCCTTCTTCTACATTACTGATCTTCCCTTTATCTTTATGTTATCCTATTCTTCCTTTCCCCTTTCCTTTATTGTTCTCTAGCATCTGCATATGAGAGAAGATATTTGACCCTTGATTTTCTGAGTTTGGCTTATTTAACTTAGTGTGATGTTCTCCATTTCCATCTATTTATGGAAAATGCCATAATTTCATTCTTGTTTATGGCTGAATAGAACTTCATCGTGTGTGCGTGTGTGTGTGTGTGTGTGTGTGTGTGTACTACAATTTCTTTACCCATTCAACTATTATGGGCACCTGGTTTGATTTCATAATTTTGCTATCATGAATTATACTTCTATAAATGCAGAGGTAGCTGTATTACTACAGCATGCTGATTTTAGTTTTCGTTTGTTTTTGTTTTTGTTTTTTGGATAAATAGCAAGGTGTGGGAAAGCTGGGTCATATGGTGGTTCCATATCTAGTTTTTTGAGGAATTTCCATTCTTCTTTTCAAAGTGGTTGTTCTAGTCTGCAATCCTACCAACGATGCAAAAGCTGACACATTTTGAAAACATTTTTCTCCTGATCTATGTCTTATCTTTCCATTTTCTCAGTAGTATCTTTTGAAAATTTGATTTCATTTAATTTATGATGTCCAATTTATCACTATTTTATTTATAGATTGCACTTTCTGTGCCACATCTAAGCAAACATTGTCTAATATAAGATCACAAAGAATTTCTACAATGTTCTGTTTTAGAAATTTCATAGTCCTAGGTGTGGCATTTAGATCTGTGATCCATTTTGCGTTAATTTGTATATGTTATAAAGTAGGGACAGAGATTCACTTTTCTTTTATGCATGTAATATCCAATTATTCTAGCATCACTTATTGAAAAGAGTGCATTTTCTCTATTGACTTACTTTTTCACCTTGTTGAAAGGTGAGTTTGTATTTGGAGATGTAATGGATTGATTACTCTAGTTTCATAGAAAGCTTTAAAGATAGGCAATGTAAGTCTATCAGCTTTTTTTTTTAATTTTATCTTGGCTCTTCTAGAGTTTTGCATTTACCATGTCAATTTTAGAATCAGCTTGTCATTTCTACAAAAATGTCCTCTGGAATTCTGATCGTGATTACATTGAATCTATACATCAATTTGAAAAATTGACATTCTAGTAATATTAAAGTACCAATCCATGAAATCCATGAATACATTATTTTCTCTATGTAGGTATCCTTTGATTTCTTTTTTCAATATGATGAAGTTTTCTTTATATGTATATATATATATATATATATATATATATATATACACATATATATATATATATATATCTTGTATGTATTTTTATATTTGTATAAAGTATTCAAAAGTATTGTTGCAACTATAAATAACACTGTCATTTTAATTTCAATTTCTAAGGTTCATTGTACATATATAAATTTTGTATTTAATATAAATTTATATACTGAGAAATTATTTTTAGTAGCTTTTCTTAATACTTTGTTAGACATTTTTAAAGAAGACAACTTTTTAGCAGTATTTTGGCCATTTTCTATGTACAAAATCATGGTGACCACAAAATGCTATTCAGGGTCATTGGACCTATCCTCAAAATCAAGACATAGGAAGATGGAGTGTTTGATAAAACTGAAGGGGCTCTTTAGGCACAAACTCATTACAAGAAATTCTTGGAGAGGCCTGAGCATCATGACTTTGGCACCAACATAATAACATAACTTAATATAAAATGTCTACTTTCCCATCACCCAAAAAGTTTTTAGCACAGTACTCTGGTGTGTGTATATGTGTGTACTTCTCTTCCTCTACTTATGAATGTTCATAAGCAAAAGTATTTAAAAGTAAGCTACCTCACAGTAGTTCATAAATACTTTTGCTTATGAAATTTCTCACAGCAGGTATTTCACAGCAAGTTATTTTTATACAAAGAAAATAAAATATAATGCTAAAAACTAATTTGTATGCATTTAGTTTTATTAATTTTTAACCATGAGAAGTTCAGAGGTTAAATATTTGATCAATGAAAAACTTCTGCATTTAAGTTTCAAAATACCAATTGAGATCGTGTGTATGTATGTGCGCGTGCACTCGCGCTTGTTGGTTTTGTTGCAGGCATATTCCTCTTTTTGATACACTAATCAAATGTACTTCATTTTAGGTTTCCTCAAGAACTAAATATGGGGAAAATAAGTGCTGAAATCATGTGGACTCTTTTTGCTCTCGATATGAAATATGCTCTAGAAGGTAAGTACAAAATCTATACTTATTAGAATGTTTGCCTTAATTAAATTGTGATTTATGTTCTTGACTTTAAACATAAGGAATTAATTCATTAAAAATATTGACAATTGTTATCATCTTAGTTTAAAAACGTATTTTCACCTGGTAAGAAGATAAAGGTCTCAGAGCATTTGAAAGTCCTATAGAAGTAACAAATGCTTTAATCAGGTGGCCTAAATTGCAGGATCATATGGATAATTCTCTGTAGGATAATGGTCAGATAGGAATATTTTGTGGCAGTTTACTTACTAAGGCTGCCGTATTGAGAAGTGGATGAATAGTACAAGACCAGGTATTTATCTATATGGACTTGGAAATAGTATCCATGGGTGGCAGGAGAAAGTATTAACTGAAGCTCACACAAGAAAATGCCAAGGGTTTTCATCAAAACATTCCACTCTCGACAAGTCCAAGTCATACAATGTAAAACAAGAAAAATACAGCTGTAAGTTCAAACATTTTTATAAATATTGTTTGAGCACCTACACTGTTAAGAATTAGTGATGGGATCGTAAACCAGCTTCCTGTCTCCTAAGAACTCACATCCTATAGAAAAATGTCTATGTACTTACTCAACAAACATATATTGAGCCCATAGATACTAAATTAGCATGGGTATACTCTGTGTGTGGGATTCAGGAGTAAATCAGATAGCCACAGTCCCTGCCTTCAACAAGACTACGTAGAAAGTTTCAAGTATTGCTACAAGCAGACAGTTGCAATGTGGAGTAGTCAAGGTTAATGATGATGGAGTGACTAGAAGAGAGGAACCTAAATCAGACTTTAGAGAAGCAGGCAAGGCAGGCTTTCCAAAAGAACTTCCCCTAAGAAAAATTGATCTTGAAAAAAACCCAAATGAGAAGTAGGAGCAAGAAACCTCCTGGCAGAGGACCAAGCAGTAACAATTAGTACAAGTACAAGATGCACTTGAGAACAGAGAACACAGTAGAACTGGCTAGAAAGAGGTAGTAAGAAGTGAGTCTGGGAAAAAATGGCAAGGACCAGAATACAGGGCCTTGTGGGCCAGGGTGAGGAATTTAATTCCACACCAAGAGAAATGAAGGACCATAAACAGTCTTCAGCAAGGGCATATCTTATTCAGATTTGCAACTTAAATCGTTTTGATTGGCGGGGTAAGCCTGGTTGGGAGTTCCTGCTCACTGTGCCACTGCTTTTTACCGTTGTCCTAAAGGAAGCTTGAGGCTAGCAGATGCAAAGGGAACATTCAAAAGTGTTTCTTAATTGAAAAGTAAGATACACAATAGTTTATAAACTGAATTTCTGGGAAAGTCAGGGTATCCCACCCACAAATAGAGAATTTTATCTGATCTTTAAAATTGCACCAGTATTGCTCAGAGGCACAATCTCCTTTTGGTGCAATGAGGTGTTCCTTCTCCAGTGTATAGATGGCCCAGCCCTCTCTGCCTCTGCCTCCTAATATCCACATCTTTTTATACCACTCATCTGTAACTGTCTCTTGGGGATCCAGAAAGTCTCCTAAACATCAGGCAAGAACCACCAGCCAACTAAGCAAGGAAGTTCCTTAGGATAACATTTATTCCTCTGGGTCTATCTCCTGCATACTCCCACCCTCCTTGAATATCTATCAAACACTTCTAACCTTATGGAATCAGCACAGAAATCTTAATCTCCTCTGTCAAAACCTACTTCCTCTCCCCTACTTCCTGTTGGAATTATGGGCACAATCGTGTGGGAATTGTCATCAATTCCTGTCTTGTCCTCCCCACATTCACAGTTCACTCCTCCATTAGGGCTTTTACACCAGCTGTTCCACTGCCTGGCTTTCTCTTCCCACCAACCTTTACAAGCAGCTGTGTGGGACTCAGCAGATGTTACACAGTATCTATAATTGCCAAATAATTTTGTTTTAACCTTCTCTATGGCAACATAGTATTGTCTTTCATTTGTTTGTTTATGATTGTTCATTTGATTATTTCTTGTGTTTCTTCTTCATCATATTGTTAAATCTTGTCTTAGATTTTTACTATTATAACTATATTGCCTAGAGTGACGCCTAGAAAGTAAAAGTTACTCATGAACTACTCATTGAACCAAGACTACCAGGTAGTCCCTTCTCAATGAAGTAATGGAAAGGGTGATAAAGGAGATGTATATTCCAGACCTTTTGCTACATGATCTTAGAAACATTCAAGTGATGTGTTTTACTGTCCTCACCTGAAAAATGAAAGGTTCCTGTGGGATCAGAGGACTGGGTAGTGGATGGCTCCCCTCATACACATTACAGAGGTACCTGAAATATTTGGAATTAGCAGGCATTGGTTGCTAGTACACATTTGGCTGGGCTGAGTCCCTGTTTTGCTTACATAGAAACATGTGTGCAACTACTTGACTATTTTATGTAATCTTCACTTTAACATAGTAATTTTAGACAAGTATAATATTTATGTTAAGAAATATAAACCTCAAGATTTTATTATAATTGAGACAATTAAGTTAGGAATGCTACAGGTGAAATACCTGCAACTTTGATTGGTTGATTATTGATTATGGGTTAATTTTGTACTCAATACCAAAAAAAAAAAAAAATGCTGAGGTTGTATCATCAAAAGTAGCACAATTTCAAGGAATAATTAAGATGTTGTGATTTTTATTGGCTTTTTGGAGACAATAATCTCTTTCTGAACAAGAATTTTTATTTGTTTGATTTCCTAACATATCATATAAGTCACCTATTTGTACAATTCAATAGTTGTTACATTTGCATATTTATACCTATTTTCAGGGATGCATAATTAGTAATGTGAGGTAATCACTTGGAATGCAGTTAATAGTTTATCCCTCTTCCATTAGAATAAAAGGTCTTTTTGTTTGTTTGTTTCGCGATTATATCTGTCACCTTTATATTCACTGAATCTTAATACAAATTCAGTATGTATTTATTTATTTCAGTCAAACTGGAATAGGGACAACCCTGTACAGAGAACCTTGCAGACAAAGCCAGTATACTTACCATGTTCCAACTGAATGTGTGTAAAGATTTGAGAGTCTAGGGAACACAATTCAGAAAGCTTTATCATTTAACTTGCTCTGCAGCTTGGGCAATTCATGCATAACCTTTCCAAACATTAGTTTTCTTATCTATAAAATGGTGATAATAGTTCCCAGGTTGGTATGAGGATCAAATGATATTTTAATGAACTTTGCAAACTCTGAAGCACTGTGTTAATGGAGGATGATGTTGCAGTTATGCAAAGGGAAGAAGACATGTCAGTCTTGAAATGCCCCCTGTAGGAGTCATTGAAGGTTTTATCTTCCAGGAGGAAGTTTACAAACACATGACAATCTGATCACTATCTCTTCCTCTTCCCTTTTGCCATTTGGATTTGGTAGGTGACTTTAAGAAATGTGTCTTTATTTTAATGTGGCATGAACAGTAATTATTAGAGAAAAATGAGAACTAACAGTATCTCAGGAAGTGGAAAGCATATACTTAAAAACAGTCCTCTAGCAAGTTTTTTTTTTTTAATGCATTGATAGTACTGTTCTTACTCTGCCAATTTGCCTTATAGAACACTGTAAAATTAATTGACTGTAGAACAGTTCTTCAAGCTGCTGACCTAGAAAGACTCTGTGTTGTGATTATATAATTTGGGCTACATAATTCGTCTTGTGATTAAAGCATCTGAGCCTGACTCGTGAGCAACCTCTGATGAAGTCAGGTCAACAGAGCAGAGCTGGCTGGAATTCGTGGGCTTGCAGCTTTTGGGTGTAGCTCTTTGTTTTACTTCACGAACTCATCAGCTGCTACAAAAGAAATAATTTAATTAAAATACAAAAAACGTCTTTACCCACAACTTTGTTCAACCTATATGAGCCAACTTATTTTGTTTTCATACATGACCTTAATCACCTTATAATTAGATAAACAATAAGTGATATAATCACTATGAAGTTAAATTTTTGAATGAAAATATGATAAATTATGTAATAGAAAAAAATTACTCATCATTAGAAAAGAGAGTACAGGAAGGAAAATTTTCCTATAAAATGTCTTATTTTATATTGAAATGTAGTTGGTTATGCAGACTTTCTAAAGATTTTCTAAAACATGGGTTTTACAGTTATTTAGACCAAGATTTTACTTCACGCTCTACTACTTTTCATTTACTTATTAGTGATGATTTTGAACAATATCATCAACTTACTAATCCTGTTTTTGCATTTGCAAACTAGGGACAAAAATATATAATTTATAAAGGAGTTGTAAAAAAGACAGATATGAGGGTTAGGGAGAGTTAATTTTCTAGCACATAATAAATATTCAACAAATGCTAGTCATTATGATAATAAGATTATAATTTTGTAAACAAGAACTTGGAAACAATTGACAATAGTGTTAGAATGTCTAGATGCTTGTAAGTGACTAAAATGTTTCACTGATAACTGCAGAGCCCTGCAAACATTATATTTGTCATCTTGGCTGCTTGGTGATTCTTAAGTTGGGCACTTCCTGTATAGCACACTATTTGTCTAACATATGTATATTTCTTCAAAGTCTCTATAAAGTCCTGAGAGGTCCCAACATGTGGTAGGTGGTTTCTAATGAACGATTCTGTAAGAGTGCTTGAGATTCCTTAAAACACCGGTTCTTAAATGGGTTTTTGGCTGAACTTCAGGTCATATTCTGAAATTGCATCAAGGGAAGGGTGTGTATTATACTTGTCAAATTCTCAGCTGACTCCTTAAGTAAAAGAAAACAATTAAAACTCACTGAAAAATAAATTAGTTAAAAACGACTTTTACTTAGGTAACTCAGAAATTGAATTGGTTGCAATTTGTAAAACAAAATCATCTTTCACCTGGCATTAGTAAAGTCTCTCAGATCAATGCTCTTCAAAATTCACTGTGCTCAGAATCACCCGGGAATATTATTAAAATGCATTTTCTGACTGAAGAGACTTGGAGTTGAGGGGGAAAGCTTTTCTCCATTTCCAACAAATCTTGAAGTAATGGTCACCATGGGCTGAGTGGCATCGAGGCTTCAACATTGTAGTTAGATGTAATGTCTAAATTCTGGTAATTCTGTCTTCTTATCACTAATCTTTGTCATCTGTTGCTTAGGTATCCTGTTGGACCTCACCATATGGTGATGATTCTCAGACTGGCTCTTTATAATGTTTTTGGCAGCTCACCCTTGTAACATGCACAGCTGTTGCCATGAACTTTGTATTCTCTGCTTCATGTGCAGTCTTTTTTTGACTTACAAATGTTTGTGTACTCAATGCCTCATGGAAGTCCTTCCCTTCCGTCACATGTATGTTGGGGGGCTTCTCTAAAATCACTGTGGTCTCTTTTGATTGCCATTCACTCAAATATAGGTCCCAGATTACCCACTGAATTTAAGAATATTGTTCTTGACCATGTCACCACAAAGATAATGGGCCCCTAAAGGCATGATCTGTCTCTCCTGGTCTTCCTGGGTACCTTAGTTATAAAAAATGAACTACCCTGTCGCCACTAAAGTTTCTCTAGCCTCACTGTTTTTATTCTCAGACCTAACATCTTTCTGGTCAACCTTATACTTGGTCTGCCGCAGACTAGTAATTTCATATGTGACATCTTTCTGGCTTACATGCTGATCCTCAGGACTACCATCACAAATCTCTGGTTGCCAATTTATCTTGATCCTCATCTTTTGGTAGAAAAAATTATTACTTTCTGCAGTTAATATTACCTCTCTGGTAACATCTGACATTTCTTATTTCTATATACTGACAAGTATGACACTCATGAAAGAAAGTAAGAAGACACAACTAAATGGGAAGATATCCTGTTTTCATGGATTGGAAGAGTAACATTCTTAAAATTTTCATTCTAAATATTTATATTTAACCATTTTAAAATATCATTTTTATTACATTTATAGAATTAATGTAATCCCCACCAAAAGTCCAATGGTGTGCTTCACAAAAATAGGAAAAAAAATTATCTTAAAACTCATATGAAGCCACAGAAGATCCTGAAGAGCCACAGCAATGTTGAGCAAAAATAAGCAAAGCTGGTGGCACCACACATCCTGATTTCAAAATCTACAAAACTATAACAATAAAAAAAAAAAGTGGCACTAACATTTTTCAAAAGGCACATAGACCAATGGAACAGAATAAAGAGCCCAGAAATAAATCAACACATATGTGGTCAAGTAATCTCTGATAAGGTCACCAAGAATATATATATTGAGGAATGCTGCAGCCTGGCTGGCTGGGCAAACTAACCAGGGGGTGACGAGGAACTTGTGTAGATGATACAACAGGAGTGGGAGCCGTTAATTGTAGGACAACAGAGGTATTTATACATTTTACACAGCTTATCTTAATTAGCATAAACTAGATACATCAGTCAACCAATAAGAAATCTCCACACTTAATGGCTCGCTGGTGTTACTTCACAAACCACTCCCTCTGGCATTTTGCCAGGCGCCATCCAGACTTGTTTACAGACTCTAACATTTCTCTGGCAAAATGTCAGGCGCCATCCTGACTTGTTTACAGACTCTAACAGAGGAAAAGATAGTTTCCTCAACAAATGGTGTTGGGAAAACTGGATATTAACATGAAAAAGAATGAAATTAGACTCTTATCTTGCATCACATAAAGAATTAGCTCAAAATGGATTAAAGACTTAAACATGAAGCCTGAAACTCTAAGACTCCTAGGCAAAAAAAAATTCCTTGTCTTTGGTCTTGGCAATGATTTTTTTTTTTTTTTTTTT
>NW_026000229.1:25692370-25701199 GCF_001458135.2 Marmota marmota marmota | reverse complement strand
AATTTTTTTTTTTTTTTTTGGATATGACCTCAAAGGCAGAGGGAAGTAAAGCAATAATAAGCAGGTAGAAGAAATTTAAATTTTTCTTCACAGCAAAGAAAACAAGTAGCAAAATAAAAGTACAGCCTATGGAATGTGAGAAAATATTTTCAAACTACAAATACAGTAAGTTGTTAATATTCAAAATATATAGGAAACTCATATAACTCAATGGCAATAATACCCTGATTTAAAGAGGGCAAAGTACCTGAACAGAGATTGTTCTAAAGAAGGCATACACATCCCCTTTGGGGCATGTAAAAAGGTGCTCAGCATCACTAATTATAAGGACAATCCAAATCAAAACCATAATAAGTTATCACCTAACACCCATTAGGAAAGCTATTATCAAAAAGACATTAGGTAAACTTTGATGGGGTGAAGAGAAAGAACCCTTGTGTGCTATTTGCACAGGCCTTGTAAAAAAAAAAATGAAAGTAGAATTATCATATGACCCAGCAAGCCCACTTCTGGGTATTTATCTTGAGGAGATAGAATGAGTATCTCAAAGAGATACCTGGATGCCATATTTTTGTACCATTATTTGAAAAAACCAAGATGTAGAAACAACCAAAGTGTACATCTACAGATGAATGGATAAGAAAATGTGTACACACATACACACATACAAATGGAATAATATTTAACCACAAAAAGAAGAAGAATCTATCATTTGCAATGTGGATAAAATTGAAAGACATTATACTATGTAAAATAAACAACACTCAAAAAGAAAAATATTTATATGATCTCACTTTTATGTGGAATCTAGAAAACTTACATTCATATAGACAGAGGATAGATTGGTAGTTACCAAGTACTGTGGTTGGAAGAAATATGGAAATGTTGGTTAAAGAGTATAATCTTTCAGATATGAGGTGAAAAAGTTCTGTGCATCTAATGTACAACATGGTGACCATATTTAAGAGTATCATTTGTATGCTAAAAATTTTATAAGAGAGTGGTCTTAAGAGTCCCCACCATACATACCTACAGACAAATGCAATTTTAACTTCATGAAGTGCTATGTGTTAATTAACTTGATTGTGATAATAATTTCACACTCTATAAGTATATTATGCTATTGCACTGTATATCTTAAATATATACAACTCTTATTTATACCTCAGTAAAGATGAAAAGAGAAAAAAGAAACGTATTCCTGTTAATTGGTGTTAAAATGGAAGAACTGGTATAAATATGTTAAACAACCTTGGAAAGGAAGAAAATCATGGGAGTGAGACAAGTTAAAGATGCAAATTGATAGATGACAATCAAATTTTAGAATAATTTATAAGTAAATAAAAAAAGAGAGAGAGAGAAGAAATGAAAAACACTTCTTAAGGAAATCAAAGGAGGAAGGGAATGGCCTAGGAGAAGTTCATAAGCCTGAAACCCACTGAGAGAAAACTGAAGAGAAAGATGTTGACTTGATCAAAGGCAAAGGCCCTTATGTTATGGAAATCCCACAGAGTCCTTGGTAACAGGAAAACCAGACTCTGTTACTGAAGAATATAAAGCTTTCTTTTTTTGATTAATCTTCTATTAAAGGAAAGATAGATCTAAATAGTGCACTGGAGTCAAGTCATTTTTCATTGTTTTGCCTTGGAGTCAAATTCTAAGAAAATAAATTTCCTATGATGTTTACATCTTTCTTTGTCTTTATTTATTATTTTGAGTGGAACAAAACTCCATGATTTCTGAAACACTTAATGCTTTTATTCTATACCCTACTGCTGCATAAGCCAAATATTGTAGAAAGTAGATAATTAACTTGAGTATTATGTTTTATTTATCTTTAAAGAATGGAGTTGACTGGAGATGTGTATAGAATTACGCACTAAATACTCTTTTTCATACTTAACACTTCAGCATGCTCTATACATGTTTTGAAGGTTAAGATGTTTTATTGCTTTTTAAAGCAGAGTGATTGGCCTTACTAGTGCCATTTTATATCATGTGAGATTATGAGTTCTTTGAGGGACAGGACCACATAGACTATGTTTCGCTCCATAACACAAGCCTGGCGCGTAGGAGGTATTTGATAAATAATATTTAACTAAAAATCTAAAGTGCACTAAAACTGTATATATAGATAAATAATATAAGAATGATTTTCTTCTAGATCAGAGCCAAGGATTGATCATTGTAAGTTTCTATATTTTCCAGTCCATTCTGGATCAAAGTACATTACTACTCACTTTAATTGTCCATATTGATATTTGGACAACATCACAATAAAGCTTCACTCAGCTCATCAGAATGCCTTCCATTGGGTGGAAGACAGCTTTACTCCTTATGCAGTGGCTTTGTAATATATAACAGTCTATTACACACTAGCAAATACAACACACATGTGAGATAGACTCAAATTTTAACCATCAAACAGATTTGTGAGCTGGTTACTAAAAACCAACTGTCATCTCAGCAACTGGGGTGGCTGAGGCAGGAGAATTGCAAATT
Source organism: Marmota marmota marmota (assembly GCF_001458135.2). Lineage (NCBI taxonomy): Eukaryota > Metazoa > Chordata > Mammalia > Rodentia > Sciuridae > Marmota > Marmota marmota. Next base: position 25,698,697 of record NW_026000229.1, on the reverse strand, counting down.
CAAGGCCAGCCTCAGCAACTTAGTAAGGCCCTAATCATCTTAATGAGACCTTGTATCAAAATAAAAAATAAAAGGGACTGGGAATGTGGCTCAGTTGTTAAACACCCTGGGTTCAAGTCCCAATACCAATAAATAAATAAATAAATGTTAGCCTATCCCATCTAAAATCTAAAAACATCCCATTAAATCCCCTGTTACTTAACAAGAAAAATAGAGGTTGGTGAGAATGGATGTTGAGAACCAAGCTAGATAAATGTATTTCAGCCCCACTTTCCTTGGCTTGTTTTGTTACTTGTTTGTTTTGTTCTATTTTCTCATTCTCTAGTTGCTCTACTGCCCATGTGCATCTCCTGAACACCTGGTACACTCAGGGCTTTTCAGCCAATTGCATGCTCTGTGGTGTTTGGGACATCCTGGTTATCTCTTTCAAAGGATGAAAGCATAGTACAATAAATACCTATATAGTCTTTACCTAGATTAAAGAAAAAAAAATACTAGGAGGGTGCAAGTGCAAATAAATCCTATGTGCCCTGGTGCATTGGAAGTGACCACGTGGGAATAAAAGTCAGAGACAACGAAATAAAACTAAGATTGAACTACCCTCGGTTTTTCAGAAACTCAGGAGATTCTTGCCTCCTTTTCTCCTTATTTGAAAGAAAAGCCTCTGTGTTCCTTCAGTCGAGCTAACCTAGGTGGCATTGAGCCTCTTCACACTCTCTTCCTCTGGCTGTTCCATTTCCTTTGTCCCACCTCCCTTCCACTCCCAACCTGGTAATTAAGCTGAAACTACTTGTATTATATTCTGGGAGTAGATAGAGATGGTAAGCATTGTATGTAATTGATCTAGAAACATGCTGATATAAATATTTGGCTTCTAAATAGCAGGCAAGAAAAATAGACATCCAGGAGTGTTGACAATGCTATTATTCATCTTAACCTTTAATCATTTACCAATTCACCTTATTATCTATTTCAGTAGGATAATTAAAATATTTTTACCTGAGTAATATACTGTGTTCCTTTGATAGACATTAGAATAAGTATATAATTAACCCACTTATTCTGAGTCCAACTCCAAAAATAATTAACTGTGAAAAACAGGGCTAAGCTAACTTCTCAGATTATGAATGTGGTCTCACTAGCAGTATAAGGAAATCCATTTGCTGAACACACCCCTTGTGTGTTCTGAAATTAAGTTCAAAGGCTTTTTAAATCTGTTTTTCCACAATTGTAAACTTTAGCAGAATTTTAGGCAGATGGAAGTGAGTTTCCAGAAGCCCAGTGACCTCCTTTATCAGAACTGGGAGATGCAGCTTTGCCTGCTCAGATAGTTCTCACTGTTACAGGGTCAGTATATAAATAGTAAATAAAGGTTTTGATGGACATTTTCTCTCCACCTGAACTCAGGCTCTAACAAGAACATTCTAGTTATATCTCATACAATTCTGCTTTTTTATTTGGCTTTGGAATAAAAAACAGTGGACACTGACAATTCAAGGGTTTAGTTATGCAAACCTGCTCACCAGTGTGCTAAGAAACACTGAACTTCTTATAGTTTTCCATTTGAGATGGTATTATAATTTAAATCCCTTATTAACTCAGTTCAGATTCCATGCCATCAGGAGCACAGCTGGCCTCTGACTGTTGAGCTGGGTGCTACTGAAGAGTCACTACCTTTTCTTCCTCTCACATGTGAGGCCCCAGGAGACAACAAGGCAGGAGATTGGTCCTCTGTCCCTCGTACAGCAAGCCAACCTTACTGAACAGTCGTTTTAGGACCTAATCATCTTAGGTGGGCTTAAAAAGCCAGGAAAGAATAAAATGAACAGATTACCTGTAATAGCACTGAAACTGTAGGAAACTGTTAAGTCAGATATCTGAAAAAGCATACACATCAGGGATTTTATATCAGTTATCTACCCTGACGTAACTAATAACCCCAAAATATGGTGGCTTACAATATAGATCAATATGTATTATCTGCATCATTTCTATAGGATGGGATGTTTTGCGGTCTCTTATATTTAGTTGTCAAGAAGTTGTGGGCTGTCTGTGAGAGATCTCAGTTGTTCTCAGTATAGACCTCTCCACAAAGGAGAAGTGTGACTATCCCCAAGGCAGGGCAGGTAGTGAGCAATACAAGAGAAAGGGCATGTCTTTAGCGGCCTAGCCTGGGAAGCCACTTTCCACCACTGCTGCAATACTTTGTTGGTTATATATTCCACTGTTGAGTGTGGGAGGGAATAAACAAGGACACAAGTTCCAAGAGCCAAAGGTCACTCACTGGTGTCATTGTGCAGTCTGGTTAGCACAAGTACTGCTACTTGCCCCTCTGGTCATTTCTTTATAATATTAGCATAAGCTTATATTAGAACAAGTTTTTGTTTTTATGCTGATTTTAAACAAAAATAACAACATTGTAAAACCAATTTTCTTCCTTCTGTTTCTTCCTCTTGGTCCCTTCCATTACCTCAAGAAAAGGACGTGGCCATGAACCAAGTTGAAATTTTACAAAGATAAATTCTCTTCCAGGATGCTAAGGCTCTTGTTAGCCTCTCTAGTTATTCTAGCTACACTCCTCTGAGAAGGGAAGGATGGTTCACCAAGGAAATTAGCTCCCATCTCCAGAAAGGCATTCATTCATCTCTCAGGTTCTCTTTATTTCAAAACAGTGGTTCCCAATTCTGGCTGTATGTTAGAATCACCAGAGATAGAACCCAGGCTTTTTAAAAATGCTCCCAGAGTTTAAAGCTCATTTAGAAACCGCTTAGTTAGCACTTGCTAGGCACTGTTCTTAGTGATTTACAAGTATTAACCCATTTAAACCTTATAACAAAACTATGAAGTAGATATCATTTTCCTTTTGCTTATAGATGAGGAAATTAAGGCACAGAAAGGTTATTCTGCCAATGCCAGATAGCAATTGAATAGAAGCCCAAGATTCCAGGTAGTTTTAATATATTCTATGATTGAGTACTACTACTCTGTTAATTAATTTTTTAAATATGCAGGCTGTATTACCAAGAAAAATGAACATAGACAATACATAAAAATGTTGTATATATCCTCTCAAGAAATTGTATACACAAATGCCCTGAAGCCCATTTGTAGATTCTTCCAAGGATCCATGAACCTCAGTGTCAGAACCTTTGCTTGCTAAAACAGTATCATTCCCTCAGAACCAGCAGAGTCAGAGTTACCTGGGAAGCTGGTAGAAATGCAAATTCTCAGATCCCATCTCACACTTACTAAATCTGAAACTCTGAAAGTGAGGTCCAGCGATCTCTTTTAACAAAACTTCAAAGTGAATCTAATATGCACTTGACTTTGATAAACAATTCTTAATGTTTGGATATGGGGTGTCACCCAAAGCTCACTTATTAATGCAGGAATGTTCAAAAGTGAAATGATTGAATTGTGAGAGCTATAACCTAATCAGTCAATCCTCATTTGAATGACTGAGTGGTGACTGTGGTCAGGCCGGGCACAACTGGAAGAGATGGGTCACTGGCTTTGTGCCCTAGAAGAGTCCATCTTCCCTATGGCCTCTTCCTCTCTCTCTTTCTCTCTCTGCTTTCTGATCCCACCATAAATTGGAATAGCTTTCCTCTGCTAGGCTCTTCCCCCATGATGTGCTGCCCACCTTGGGCCCAGGACAATGGAGTCAGCCTCCTTTAGCCATCTATGGATAGAGACTCTGAAACTATGAGCCTCAGATAAACTTTTTCTCCCATAAGTTGTTATTGTTGGGTATTTTGGTCACAGCAACAAGAAAGCTAATGAAAATAACTGTTTTGGGAGGCTTCTGTATAAAAGCAAGTGACTTAACTGGTGAATGAGCCTAGCTTCATGGTGCTTTGCAGACATCTCATTGTTTTCAGCTCACAGTTATGCAAGTAGAAATTCTCTTGTGCTAAAACTTGATTTCTTTCATAAAAATTATCATTAAAAGATAATCAATTGCAGCTATTTGTTCAACTTCTCATTAATACAAACACCTGTATTACCTGTTCTGTATCAGGCATCATGAAAGCAAGTCTCAGAGGAACATACAAAACTAACAAAATAAGCATGACCCTGCCTCGAGGCCCTTTTTACTTTATAATAAGCAAATAATTATACAGTTAAATGCATAATTATAAAATTTAATCAGGATATGAATGAAAGTTGTCTTAGACATCTCAAACTGACATGTTAAAAATACACCTCTATAATTAAAACCTCCCACCCAAATCTTATTCCTTTCCTGGATTTTCCAGTTGCAGAAAAATATGTTGCCATTTGTGTAGTGTCAGAAATTATTTTTGATTCATTTATTTATCTTATTCTACACCCATCTGCAAACACACAACATGTAAAAATCCATAAATTATAACTATTCTACCTTTAAAATGTGTCTGACTCTTATCTTTCTCTCCATCTTTACTGTCTCTGGCTACATACCCACTTCACTTTGATATCTCTAATAGCCCACTAAGTAGTTTGCACACTTCTGCTCTTGCTCTGCTATACATCAATAACTCATAGTATGTAGAATGACATCAAGATGCTGTCTACAAGATAAAAGCTTCCAAGGGCTTCCTCTTTTAAAATCAGATTTTTTTTTTCTTGAACACGGTTTACATTACATCTGGGCCTCACCCATTCCTAGAACTTCATCTCACTAATTGCTCTCTCACTCATTGTCTAGTCATACTGCCCTCAGCATGTTCCTCCAGTACTCCAACTGTTTTTAAACACAGGAGCATTCATGTTTGATCTTTCTTCCACCTATGAAACTCTTTCCTGCCTCTGTGTAGCAAGCTCCTTCAGAATCCTTCAGGACTTAGTTCACATCATGTTCTATAATGACCATACCCTGACCATCCTACTCCTCATATTTTCATGCATCTCCACCCCTTTCCCCCAACTCTTACTATATCTGAATCATATTATTTAGCCTAGTGATTTGTTCGATTATTTGCTAATTCTTTTTTTTCCCAGAATATTATAAATGTTTTGAGTACAAGGCAAAATGAAAAGTATGTTTTTATAGTCATTCAGTACATACACAGAGATACAAATTAAATCAAAGCAAAAATTTTATGAAATATGGATGAAGAAACATCTTGACCAGGATGGGGTGATGAATTCTGAAGATTTATTGCTTTTTTTGTGTGTTGGGAGGGGGCATGCATGTGCATATGTTGTTAAATATATACAAATTATAGGAATACATTTAAATTATAGTCATAATGCTCTAAATTGATGTCATGACCCACTGATGGGTCAAAGCCATAATTTTAAAAGCATTGCTTTTAAAATAATAAGCTTCATGAAATCAGAACCCTTTCAATCCCATTGCAGTTGAGTACTTACTCCTATTAAGAAAATAATTACTGAATAATTCAAAAATATACTATGTAGTACAATCTTAACTCCAACAAAATATATAATAATACATAGTTCCATACTCTAAATTTGCAAAAATTATAGACCATATATATAATTTTCTCAATAATATTTGATAAATTGATACAATTTAGGGACTCTTTGTGTATTTGCATCTTTGAAAAAATATATATATAAAATGAAAATTTATATTTAAAAATATTTTTTTCTTAAGACTAATTAAGATATTCCTGGATAATTATCCCTTAGACAAGGTATTTGAAGGGAACATTTAAATATGAAAATCTGTAATAGGTCATAATTTCCAAAAGGAAAATGTAATAAGAGTATAATCAAGAAAATAAAGTTGGCACTGGCTGTAAGAAAGACACTAGAAGTAACCACAGTTTTCATATTCTTACCAAAAGCTTGGTCCTTGTCCTCAATGCCAGTTCATGCAATTTAATAATGAGGACATGGTTTTGAGAAAAAGGAAAAAGAAGGTTTATTGTTTTACTAGGAAAGGAGAAAAAACACAGGGGTTCCAATTCCAGAGGCTGTGGTTCTGCCATCAGAGAAAAGAGAGCTTTTAAAGAAGATCTTCAAGGGTTGCTTTCCAGGTGTGCTCTGGTAGCGGGTCCCAGGGCACCTTGATGGTGTGTTAGATATTTACTTCTTAGATCCTCTGATAAATGTCCCCTACTGTGGTGGGTGTCTTCAAGGATAACACTGTCTCCCTTATCCTGTTAGGGAGGGGGAGAAAGAAGAAGAGAGAAAAAATTATCCTTTTAAAATAAATCTCACTGCTGAGGGGCAGAGCCGCCCCCCACCCCCCGCGCCTGCCAGGTAGGCGGAACTGGGACCACCAACAGAAAAGGCCCAGTGGCCCACGGCGGGACAGAGCTTCCAATCACTCCTGCAAGGTAGGCGGGCCTGCGACCCACCGGCAGAAGACGA